>NC_025994.2:105964926-106294926 GCF_000442705.2 Elaeis guineensis
TTTTAAAAAGTTATCATATAACTATCTTGACCAGCAACCATTTGCTGATTTCTCTTTTAGATCTGTTTAGGTCAAGAGAACCAAAACATTGAGGATAATTCCTCTTCCAATGATCCAGCTTCTTTTAAAGAAATATTCTGTCTGATTGTTATTAGCCTTAAACTTCTTGATCAATTCATATTCAAAAAAATACTCAACTTCTGATACTTGCTATCGAAGTTAGATCCGATAACGTTGTCACTGTCTAACAGTAAACAGAGCAATAATTTTCTAGTCATTTTTGAAAAGAGAATAATTAACCTATTGGTATATGAACTATTTTAAGTCTAAAGATTTGGACTTTGATCTAAAGATTCTCCTACTATTTTATATGAATTGATAATCTCTACCTCCAATTCGAGAAATTACTTTAATTTCTTAGGGGTACTAGAATCCACACAGACTGCATTCAGGCTCGAGTGTGGCTCGGCCAATCCTAGTGCATCCATAGGTAAATTTTTAATCAATTATTTTTTAAATAATTTTTAGTAATTAAATTTTATCTCAGATATCTCTTCAGCAGGCGTGTAGCGCCTCTATTGAAAAATCTGATTAGGTTCAACCATTAACATAACTACATCAAGTGCATTCAGCAAACGAATATCCAGACCTGAGTGTGGCTCGACCAACCTGACCATTGATATGAAGGATACAATAAAATGATCATATGATAAATGATAATTTCAATACCCAATAGATATCAGGCGTGTGGTACCTTCAATGCCTATTTAGAATATTAGATACATTATCATGCATCTTAATGGGAGGCTATGATCTAGTTATCCCCATAACTAGCTTATTTTATGAATTTAATAATTTAAAGATTTGATTAATATATTTTATAAGATATCAGTCGATTTGCAAGTCATTGATTATTGACATCTATGAGATAAGCAATTTAACATCTCATTGTATTTTCTATTTAATATTTGTTAAAATATATTACTTAAAAATTATAAATAGTTTATGAATATTTTATGATCTCCGCATTTGATAAAATAGGTCAAGCATGTTATTATAATTATCCTAATTATTATCTTTTGATATTCTTGTAAATAAGTTATTTTGAACATATGATCTATTTTAATAATGGATTTGAAAAATTTGACCTCGTAACTTATTAAAATGCTTTTGTGTGTATATATATATTCAGTATGGCTATTATTTGGCTCTATCAACAGGATTTATATATTGGCTCAGCTAACTTGTAATCTAAAAAAATTAGTTTCAATACTGTGCCATCGATGCCTAGAATAATAGTATTTATTATCTATTATCTAATACCTGGTGCACTCTGTATTTATCATCCATTATCTAACCCATACTACTGGATTATGTGGGCACAGCCAAATATTAAATTTAGTATCTATTTATGAAAAATATACCTTTGAAAAGAAAAAAGAGATATTATTCTTTGATATTAGATAATGATGAAGTTTTGTCCAATTAACGATATGTTATAAATTACATTTGATTTGTTATCTGTAGGCATGCTCTGATTCACTTTGAAATATTTTGTTGCTTACTGTTGCTGTAAATTATTATTCATTTTTTTTCTATTTCCAAACTCTGAGCCATAAATGACACAGAAATTGGGAGAGTGCATGCTAGATTGGTTAGAGTTTGTAATAGACTTAGCCATCTTTGATTATTGATATTATGGAATAGTTGGAGATGAAAAATATTGAGTATGGTAGCAGTTGTTCCTAGCATTATTTTTTCTCTGGAATGGTTGTGGGAAATTGTTATATTCAAATGGTTGTAAATAGTTGGAATGTGAAACATTGTATGGAACTGATTGGAGCTAGCAGCAATTGGATAGTTGTCGAAACAATTGTAGACACTTCCTATGTTGTATTGAAATATCTTTTGATGTGAATAACAGAATTATCCTCATGCAAATGCAAAATTTTTTTATCTGATTGAATGATTATAGTACTTGGGTGGTTTTTATTGAATGGTAGGTTGGCAGGTAAGTTTACTATATTTGAGGGTAGATTTGATGTTTATCTGAACAAACAAATAAGTGAATTGTAATTGCAGCCTCCAATTACAAGTAAATAAATATTAGAGTTGTAGTCCATGTTGCTGCAGCCCTTGCAAACCAAACATTAGATTTGTAACTCCTAATCCTGTAGTTTCCCTCCAACGTAACTCCAAATTATAGGCAAATGGGAGTTACATGTCTCCAAATACTACCTAAATAAACTAATGGACTAACATAAACAAACACGCATACAATCAAACAACACCTACCAATCAATCATTCTCACCAACCTACAAAACCAATAATCAAAGCGCAATATGTTTCTTTTCTTAATCTATCTCCAACTCTCTTTTAATCTTAAAGATACAAGAACCTTGCATTTGTTAGAGACAAGAGATTTACTGATGTTAAAAGTAAGAATTGTCCGTAATGAAATTTAACACCTCGAGAAGGGAATATAAATCAGAAGCAATTTCATGAAATGTGATAATCAAAAAATATTTCAACCATCACAACTAGAAATACAATTTATAAGTTAAAGGATAAGGTGGATTGAAAGTTAACTAGCAGCATATCACATAAATCCATATGAAAAGCAGAAACATGAAGTATGTTAATAAATAATAACACAGAACGAGGAAGAAATACTAAAAAAAGGATTAAGAACCTTATTGCCTCTGCACCAATTCCCAATCCTTGGAAAGGAGAAACAAATTATACAGGTTAAAAGGAGAACAAAAAGAAAGAAACAAATAAATTTACCCCGCTTATGGAGAGGCTATTTCCATTTTTTGAACTGGTGACGTTTAGGTCACGATGGAATAAACTTGCCATTGTACCAAGAATCAACCATGTTGAAAGCGGGGCAAAAAGTTAGGCAAAAGATTTGAAAAGCATCCTAAATGGGTCTTGTCAAGTGTCCTGCTTCAGGATGGGAAGGACGCAAGGAGTGTAGAAAGGGATGGCGGCTTTTAGTCTTGGAAAACCAATTCCATGTTACAATATATTGACTCAGTCATAATAGGCGAGAAAGAAGGGATGTTGATAATAACACAGAATCAAATTGAAGGCCATATTACTTCCTACTATTTCTTGTTAGTTATTATCCTAGAAAATTCAGAAACCCATATGAGATATTTAACACTAAAACATGTCTTTTCCTAACCATGATAAATGGTGATGGGTCAGAAATTCAGGAAACAAAACAACTTGAAACTATCTTCTCTTGGCTTTTTTTCTTTTTTGGAGTAAAAGGAAGCAGAGGAACTGCCACCTGGCTTTTATTAGAGTGGTAACTTTACAATGGAGGATGCAAGTTCACAAACAGGGGATACAAAGTGTGCCTCAGGTTCAGAAGTTGTACAGGTAAGTTCCTTCTACTCTTCACACTCGGAATTAGGACAAAGCTAAGCCAGCAAACAGAATATCGACACTGTTGTGGCCTGTTACAATCAGTTGGTGTAAGGTGTTCATCTCTTCTCCTGTGACATGAGGGCAGAGCAAGCCAGCAACATGAGCACATCAGGGAAAAGTGGGGCATGGGTTATAAATTCAACTCTCCTGATAACCAACTTGGAGCAATGTAAACTTGGGGCCCCGAGGAAGACGGTATCAGCCCCTTTAAAAAGTTTACCACGGAGTAAAGGTTCTCCCACAGGCAAAACAGAGTAAACTGATGAGCTCTTGCTCAAGAAAATCCTGTTGTTTCTTCATCTCCACCTCTCCCAATGCAAGGCAGCAGTCCATTGGTCCGCAGTTCTTCTCAATGGAGCTGGAAATTTTCTTCTTCTCCAAGTCATCCAAAAATCATTAAAACAAAGAAGGCCAACCTCTGATGTTGAGCTGGGTTTTGGAGGCATTCAGCAGCCTCCTTGTGCATGGGCATTTGACAAAGAGATGAAATACTGTTTCTTCACTTGCACCACATGGTACACACCTGGAACCAAGACTCCAACCTTTCTTAGCAAGATTAGTGTTGCGGCCAATCGCCTCGTCGCCCGATCGCCGGGAAGCGTGCACCTGCAAAAGAAAGTCCGCACTGACCGGAGGCGGCTCCGGCGGGGACCCTCCGACGGTCAAGTCAGAGAGGTGACTGGGCAACATTGAAATGTATACGGGGAGCTCTGAGAAAGAGTAGAGAGAGAGGAGCGAGCCGCGTATGTGGGAGAGACGGGCGGATCGATCCCTTGCACTGTTGCCTCCCCGGTATATATAGTGGAGCACGGTATGGCGCCGTCATTAATGGCGCGGACAAGTGAGGAACTGTCAACTCACTGTAGACTGTCAGAGTCGCCGTGAAAATGTCATGTCGCCGTGTGGCTGTCCAATCACCAGGGTTGACTATGCCCTGTGCGGACAATGCCCCTAGGTAGCCGTGCCGCATGTCCGTGTCAGAGCTGACAACGTCTGGCGGCTGTACGGTGGTTGGAGGAGCCGACCGACCAAAGTCGGCAACCAGCTGAGTGGTGTCGGGCCCCTCCATCGGTCGGCGAGCTTCATGTGAGTCGGCCATCAGACCTCTGGGTTCAGTCGGTCGGGATGGATACGCCCGACATACCCCAGTCGGCGATGGGCCGTTGGACGGCCGACAGTTAGCCGCTGATGGCATCCGTCAGTCGGTCGCCCCGAACGATGACCGGTCGGTCTATCGGCCAGTCGGAGTCGTCCGTCGGAGGCGGTCGGCCGCCAGTCGGTCGGGCCGCCAGTCGGTCGTTGGCCGCAGTCGGTCGGGCCCTCCCGGCAGTCGGTCGGTCGGTCGGGCCCTCCGACAGTCGGGCGGGCGGTCGGGCCCTCCGGCAGTCGGTCGGGCCCTTCGGCAGTCGGTCGGTCGGTCGGTGGGTATCCCCCAACAGTTGCCCCCCTCCACTCCTAAGTCGGGTGGTGAGCTGGCCGACGCTTTCATTCGGGCAGCAATCCCGGACGACTGGGAGTGGATTTGTCGCATGTGTAGATCCGACCGTACTGCCGGCTGATCCGATGTCAGACGCCTCATGAATGCTGAGCGATCCGGACGTCCAGTCGATGTCAGAAGTCACGTCGGCGTCAGGAGATCGAGCGCCGGACGATACGGCGTTAGACGACCGGATATTCGGCGCCGATCGCGGAGTGTGGGCCGCTGTCAGGCGTCCCATCGGGAACGCGAACCGGCGCGGGCGCATGAATGCGAGCCGCGCCCTGCGTGCCGCGTGTCAAGGTGGTTGGCCGGCGCCCCTCCGGCATTTAATGTGGGCGGTGCGGCCGTCCCGGGATGGGGCGCGCCGAATCCCCGCCAACCGGCGGGCGCCACGCGTCGCGCATCTGCGGGTCTTCGGTCGGCGCGGAAGCATCTCGGCCGTCGGTCGGCCCTATATATATAGGACCTTCCGGACCCCTGACCCACACTTGCCATTCTACTGGGGAAACTCTGTCCGGGCGATTTCTCATCGTCGCGGGCAGAGCTCTCTTTGCTTCCGGAGGGTCCATCTGGTTCGTGTCCCCTCTCTCCTTCTTCTTCCTTTCTTCTCTTTCTTCTCTTCGGTTCCTGCATAATGACCAGGAATCCGACCCAGGGAGCTCGGTCGGGGAACCCGACCGACGACTCCCGATCGGCTCCGGAAGATGAGGCCTCCTCGCTTTCGGGGCCGAACGTCGATCGGCTTCGGGAGCACTATCGCATCCCGGAGCAGTTTCGGCTCTCCGCTCCAGGGGCCGCGGTCGGGTCAACAACCCTCCGCCTGGCGATCTGGGGCTGTACGTTGAAGACCTTCGTGCGGGTCTTCGACTTCCGATTCCGGAGTTCGTCCGAATCTACTTGATTACTACGGACTCTGTCCGGCGCAACTGGCGCGAACTCTGTTCGTTTAATCATTTCCTTCGCGCTGTTGTGTCAGCTCTTGCCGACCAACCCCCGCGTTTCACTCTTTCGGGCATTTTTTGTGCTCCGACCCCACCCTAAAGCCCGAGGGTGGTGGCTCTTCAACCCCCGGAAGGGTCTTGCCTTCATCACCGGTCTTCCATCGTCCATTCATGGGTGGAAGAACCAATTTTTTTTGTTTCCTCTCTTCTCCTTGGGGCTTTCCTTCCGCTGGGGTGTACCCCGAACCGAGGCCAACGACAACAGTCGGGTGGAGGCGGACGACCGGGAGGACTTCCACCGACTGAAAGATATGTCGGTCCCGAAGCAGAGGGAGCTTGTTACCGAACAAGCTCTCTATGATGCCGGCTGAGTCTGGTCCCCCGAATAGGTATCGCCCGATTCCCCGGATTTTCTTTTTGTTCGGCTTTTGGTCCGGCCTTTAACGTTCTTGTCGGTATTGCAGGGACACCACCAAGGATGGGCCGACGGATGCCGAGATTCGGCAGTTTGCCACGAGGAAGAGGCCAGCATCGGGGCCGGCCCTTCGCGCCCTCCAAAGAAACCAGCCCCAGCTCCGCCGACCGTCGAGGCATCGGCAACCGACCAGTCGGAGCCGGTTATAGCCCTCGCGGCTCCGACGGTCCACATTGAGGAGAGGCCGACTGAGGAGGCGGCCGAAGGAATATCGGCGGCCTCGCCTGTGCGGGTGGAGCCGGATGACGTTCGGGAAACCGAACATCGTCCGCGGCGTCCGTTGGCGCAATGGGGGCGCCGGGTCGAACTCCAGCGTCCCTCGCTGCCAGTCCCGTCGTCGGGCAGCTGATCGGGGGAAAGCCCGATGGAGCCCGCGGAGGAGGATAGATCGGGGAGCCACTCGATGCCTCCCAGCGCATACTACCCCGAGGGTGCGTCGGCGTTGGCCGACCACAACCTTGCGAGGAGGTTGTGCCAAGGGATCCTCCTCCCAGCCGACGTAGAGTCGCTGCAGTCTCGGCAGGTGACCGAGATGCTGTCGCGGTTCTACCCGACGATGGTTGAGGTAAGCTTCGCATCATTTTCCTTTCCTTAGAAATTTTCTTGTTATGCGATTCTGACGAAGCTTTTTGATCGGCAGCTGATCTTCACAATGTCCGAACTGGAGGTCGGGTACCGAAGGTTCGGCAACTTCGGGCAGCCTTCAAGGAGAGTCGGCGCGGCCGAGCTGAGAGGGCAATGTTGGCGACCAACTTCAGCAATCGGCCGACCGGGAGGCCAAGTTAGTCGACGAGGTCTCCCGGCTTGGGTCCGAACTCCGGTCGGCCAAGAAGGAGGCCAAGCACAAAGGGTCGGGCCGTGCGTCGCTTCGACGTGAACGGGATGGTGCCACCGCCGAACTCCAAGGGGAACGCGAGCAACTTCGGGTCAGCCTGGAGAAGCTCGCCGAAGCCGAAGAGGAGCTGTCCATCGCCAGATCGACGCCGAAATGGCGAAGGTCGAGGCGGAGTCGGCGAGGCAGGGCTCGCCCGTGCTGAGGAGAGGCAAGGTCGGCGAGGGAGTCGGCCGATCGGGCGGTGGAGGACTTCCGGCCTCCGACGATACCGGGAGGGGATGCTCGAATCGGGCTTCGCCTCATACCGGGTCGGGTTCGAGGACGGTCGGGACGCCGTCCAGCCTTGTACCCGGAGTTGGACGTCAGCACGTCGTCCAGCCGTAGCCGAGGAGGAAGGAGTCGAAGGGAAGGAACCGAGGAGGTGGCCGACCAGCCGTCGGGAGGCGTCATCGTGGCGGAGGAAGCCATCCCGGAGCAGGTGCCGACCGAAGTTCCCTTGCCGACCGAAGCCCATCCTTCGGGCGCCGACCCAGCGCCGCTCATGGCCGAGACGTCGATCATCCCCGATCCTCCGTCGGTCGAAGAGATCGACTAGGATGGATGATCGGGCCCTGCCGACTACTTTCTTTTTTTTGTTTCTGAAAAAATAATGTAATCGGGCTCGACCCGACTTTGTAATTTCAATGAATGAAACTTCTTTCTTTCTCATTTGTTTGTAATGCCGAATATTGCTGCAATGTCGAACGTTAGTCGCTGACTTAAGTAAGTCGCAACTCACGTAAGTCGGTAGGACTTCGACAACTTGTGCAGTCCCGAAAGTAGAGTGCGTTCCCGACTTTAGGTCGGTTTCGATAGTCGAAGTCGTCAGTCGGGTGCATCTGTTGAGTCGGGAGCCGACCGAACCTGGTAAAGGTTCGGTAGTCGGACTTCCATAGATGCGCTTAGTCGGTCGTCGTCCGGCGCAGAGTCGGGGGAACGATAGTAAGTCAGGTCTCCATGTCCTTGCGTCGGGTTCTGTGTCTTCCGACATACGGTAGCAAGCCGAATGTCGTTCAGCCAGCCGTAGGTCGGTCGGCAAGTCGTGGATGCGACTAAGGTCGCGTCGTGTGATAGACGGTGGTAAGCCGAATATCCCTCGACCGGCCGTAGCCTGGTCGGAAGTCGCGACGACAGTCGCGTGGGCGTTTAGCTTTTCTTTGGTCGGAGCTCGATCGGCCTGTCGGCCGGTGGTTTCGGCCCGAAAATTCGACCGTAGAAGGAGTATGAACTCCCGTTGCAATAGATGCATCGGCCGTTGTCAGGGCGGATGTGTCGCCGAAAGTCGAAGGAGTGCAACTCCCGTTCCTAAAAGTCTGTCGGCCCTTGTGAGGGTCCGACGCATCGTCGAAGGAGTGTCAACTCCCGTCATTGTAGATGCATCGGTCCTTGTAAGGGTCGATGTGTACCGACTGTCGTAGGAGTGTCGACTCCCGTAATTGTAGATGCGTCGGTCCTCGCAAGAGTCCGATGCGTTACCGACGACGAGGTCGTCGGTTTTAGGTGGATGCTAGGTCCACGTCGATATGTTGGGGCTGAGCGCCGATCACTAGTCGAAGAGTTAAAACTCCGAACTTTCAAACTGAACTTGTATTCCGACTATTGAATTACAAAATTCACTGATAATACAGCTTCAAGTTGTCGGCGTTCCAAGTCCGGGGAATGGGCTTCCCCTCAAGGGTCTCCAGTCGATAGGCTCTTGGCCCGTAGGTGTCCGCAACCTTGTAGGGTCCTTCCCAGTTGGGAGCCAGCTTCCCTTGGTCCAAGGGCTTCGACACTTCTGCCTTCCTCAAGACCAGGTCGCCAGGCCTGAAAAGCTTCGGTCTGACCTTGGCGTTGTAGTACCGGGCGACCCTCTGTCGGTATGAAGCCATTCGGATTTGGGCCTCGTCTCGTAGTTCGGGGAGGAGGTCCAGGTCGGCCCTCCGACCCTCGGAGTTGTCCGGCTCTTGGTATTGCTCGACTCTTGAAGACGGAAGGCCAATCTCGAGCGGGATCATAGCTTCTGTCCCGTAGGCCAAACTGAACGGCGACTCCCCGATCGGGACGTGCGGGGTCGTTCGGTAAGCCCATAGAACGGAGCCCAGCTCATCGACCCAGAGACCTTTGGCTTCATTGAGTCAGGTCTTGAGTCCATGGAGCAAGGTCCGGTTGGTCACTTCAACCTCGCCGTTGGACTGAGGGTGCCCGACTGAAGTCAATCGGTGCCGGATGTGGAACCTGGCGCAGAAATCTTTGAAGTCTTGGTTGTCGAATTACCGTCCGTTGTCGGTGATGATGGTGTGCGGCAATCCGAACCTGAAGATGATGGACCTTTGGATGAAGTCCTCCATCTTCCGCTCGGTGATCTGCGCCAAGGGCTCGACCTCGACCCACTTCGTGAAGTAGTCGATGGCGACAATGATGAACTTCCTCTGGCCCGACGCTGGTGGAAATGGGCCGAGAATGTCGACTCCCCACTGGGCGAAGGGCCACGGAGCGACAATGGGAGTGATTCGGCTAGCCGGTTGGTGCTGAATATTGGCATACTTTTGGCATGGCTCGCATTTTTGGACCAACTCTACCGCATCCTTCTTCATGGTCGGCCAGTAGTAGCCTTGTCGCAGGACCTTGAAGGCTAGGGACTTGCCCCCCAAGTGGTTCCCGCAAATTTCTTCGTGAACCTCTCGGAGAGCGTAGTCGGCGTCGGTCGGCCCCAAGCATCTGAGCAAAGGGAGGGAAAACGACCTTTTGTAGAGTCGGCCGTCCATGATCACATATTGCGAGGCCGTCCATCGGAGTCGCTTGGCCTCCGCGGGATCTTCGGGACTGACCCCGTCGGTCAGGTACCGGATGATCGGGTCCATCCAACTTAGTTCGGATGTTAGCTGCTGCACTTCTTCGACCCGATCGATGCTCGGCTGCTGGAGGTTTTCGACGAACGTCCGACCCAAAGAGTCGTAGGCCGACGTTGCCAATTTGGAGAGTGCGTCGGCACGGGCGTTCTCCGACCTGGGGATGTGGGAGATCTCGAAATACTCGAGGCGCACCACGAGGTCCTTCATTTTCTGGAGGTACTTGATCATGGTCGGATCTCGCACCTCGAAGTCGCCCTTGACCTGCCCCACGATCAGCTGAGAGTCGGAGAATGCCCGGAGGCTGTCGATGCCCAGCTCCTTCGCCATCCTCAAGCCAGCGAGGAGTGCCTCGTATTCGGCTTGATTGTTGGAGGCCTTGAAGTCGAACCGGAGGGTGTACTCGGTGACCACCCCGTCCGAATTCGTGAGCAGGAGCCCGACCCCGCTTCCCTGAGCATTTGAGGCTCCATCGATGTGGAGTACCCAGGTGGAGATCGGGTCTGGCTCAGAGACCGCATCTCGTCCTGGGTCTTCTGCTCCCGACCCCTGGTCGGTCGTCGGGCATTCGGCGATGAAGTCGGCCAAGACCTGGGCCTTCAGGGCAGGCCTTGGTCGGTACTGAATGTCGAACTCGCTAAGCTTCATCGCCCACTTTGCGAGTCATCCAGATGTGTCGGGTCTGCACAATATCGCCCTCAGGGGCTGGTTGGTGAGTACCACGATGGCGTGGGCCTGGAAGTATGGTCGAAGCCGTTGCGCAGAGACGGTCAGGGCGAAAATTATCTTTTCCGTCTCCGAATACCTGGCTTCGGCGCCGTGGAGCACTTTGCTGGTGTAGTAGATGGGTTGATGAGTTCGGCACTCATTTTTTCGAACGAGCACCGAACTGATCGCCTTGGAAGATGTGGCCAAGTAGAGATACAAGGTCTCCCCGACCTGCGGCTTTACGAGCAGCGGCGGGGAAGCCAAGTACTTTTTCAGATCTTCGAAGGCCTGTTCGCACTCATCTGACCAAGAGAAACCGTTCGCTTGATGCAGAATCTTGAAGAACGGGAGGCACCTTTCGGCTGATCGGAAAATGAATCGGCTAAGAGCGACGATTCTTCCGTTCAGCTGCTGAACCTCCTTCTTGGTGTTTGGATGACGCATGTCGAGGATTGCCTTTATTTTCTCAGGGTTGGCCTCGATCCCTCTCTGAGAAACGAGGAATCCGAGGAACTTCCCTGAGGTCACTCCGAAAGCACACTTGGTCGGGTTGAGCTTCATTCGGTGTCGTCGAAGGGTGCAAAAGGTCTCCTCGAGATCCTGAACATGGTCCGGGATCTGCGTGCTTTTCACCAGCATGTCGTCCACGTACACCTCCATGTTGCGCCCGATCTGGTCTTTGAAGACCTTATTGACGAGTCGCTGGTAGGTGGCGCCGGCGTTCTTCAATCCGAAGGGCATCACCGGGTAACAGTAGAGGCCCTTGGGAGTCACGAACGCGGTGTGCTCCTCGTCTTCAGGCGCCATCCGGATCTGGTTGTACCCGACGAAGGCGTCCATGAAGCTGAGCAGTCAAAATCCGGACGTCGCATCCACCAGCTGGTCGATCTTCGGAAGTGGGAAGCTATCCTTCGGGCAGGCTCGGTTTAGGTCGGTATAGTCGATGCAGATCCTCCACTTCCCGTTGGCTTTCTTAACCATGACAACATTGGCGAGCCAATCGGGATACGTGGATTTTCGAATGAAGCCCGCTTCGAGTAGCTTGTCCACTTCTTCGTTGATGGCCCTCTGCCTCTCTGGGGCGAAGGACCTTTTCTTCTGCCTCACCGGTTTCATCGTCGGGTCGATGTTGAGTCGGTGAGTTATTGTTTCTGGAGGGATGCCCGACATATCTGCTGTCGACCAAGCAAATATGTCGGCGTTGGCCGTCAGCAGCTCCGTCAGTCGGCGTCGTTCGGTGTCGGGCAATTGAGACCCAACCCAAATTTTTCTGTCAGGATTTTCTCCTATCGGGATCGCCTCGAGCTGCTCGGCCGGCGAACCTCGTTCTCCTCCCGTTGGTCCAGCTTGTCGATTGTCAGAGGATCCTTCGACTCGTCGCTTTGAGCGGAGATTTGGAAGCATCGTCGGGCGAGCTGTTGATCTCCGCGCATCTCCCCGATTCCATTTTTGGTCGGGAACCGAACAAGGAGATGATACATCGAGACGATCGCCTTGAGGACGTTCAATCCGGGTCGGCCAAATATGGCGTTGTAGGCCGAAGGAACTTGGACGACCGCGAAAGTGAGGGAGACCGTGCTTTGCCGTGGTTCGGTGCCGACCGTCACGGGCAGGGTGATTTCTCCCTCTGTCGTGACAGCGTCTCCGGCAAAGCCGATCAGGGGCACAGGGACCCTCCTAAGTCGGTCAGTGGACAGTCGCATTCGGGAGAAGGTCGAGTAAAACAAAATATTTGTCGAACTTTCATTATCAACAAAAATTCATTTTACATCATAATTGGCTATTGTCGCCGACACAACAACAGCAT
Source organism: Elaeis guineensis (assembly GCF_000442705.2). Lineage (NCBI taxonomy): Eukaryota > Viridiplantae > Streptophyta > Magnoliopsida > Arecales > Arecaceae > Elaeis > Elaeis guineensis. Next base: position 105,977,482 of record NC_025994.2, read on the forward strand.
CGTCGTGAGGGGCTTCGATGCCCCGAACGTCGTCTTCTGTGAAGGTGATTACGTCGTCCGGGCGTGGCCTTTTCGTCGGCTCCCCTCCTGCAGACGTCCCCGGGCCCAGCCGCTTGGAGATCATGTTGATGACTCCGACCGTCGGCTGGTTGGTCGCCGCCTCTTCAATCGGCTGGAGGCGTCGATCGGCAACTGGTTGGGTCGGCGGACCCTTCCGAAATTTGCCGAGGTACCCCCGAAGGATGAGATTTTCAATCTCATCCTTCAACTGGATGCACCGCTCGGTGTCGTGGCCGTGGCTTCGATGGAACCGACAGTACTTCCGACGGTCGAAGCCTTTTGCCTTCAGAGAAGGAGGCCGTCGCAGGTATTCTTCTCCCTCGATCTCCATCAGGATCTGCACACGAGGAGCGGAGAGAGAAGTGTAGGAGTCGTACCTGGGATGCACCGGCCTCGAAGTCTGCCGCCGGGGCGATTTTTGGATCTGTCGGGGTGGAGAGAGCCGACTATCGGTCGGGGGCCTGCTTGGTTCGGCGGGCTCCCGATCTTTCCTCCGCTTCTCCTTCGGGCCTCTGGGCTCGGCCAAGCGTCGGTCGGACGCTCCTTCGTCCGTGCGCATATACTTGTATGCGCGCTCCAGTAGCTCGGCGTAAGTCCGGGGGAGGGTCTTGTCCAGAGAATAAGTGAATCGGGATGCCCTCAAGCCCCGCTTCATGGCTGAGACAGCCATGTCTTCGTTGAGGTCCCGGACCTCGAGCGTGGCCGCGTTGAATCGCGTCACGAAGTGTCGGAGCGTCTTGTTTTCCCCCTGCTTGAGGGAGAAAAGGCTGTCCGACGTTCGCGGCGGCTTTCGGCTGGTGCTGAAATGGGCCACGAACGAGTGCTCGAGCTGCCCGAAGGAATGGATACTTTTCGATCGGAGACCGGAGTACCAAGCCCTGGCAGCCTTGCGGAGTGTGGCGGGGAAGCCGATGCAAAAAAGAGCGTCGGTTGCCCCTTGAATCGTTATGAGAGCTTTATAGCTCTCGAGGTGGTCGACTGGGTCGGTGGAGCCGTCGTATGGCTCCACATGCGGCATCTTGAACCGACTAGGAATCGGCTCGTCGAGGACCAGTCGGGAGAGAGGTTGGGCGGTCTGAAAGTCGACGTCGTTGGAAGACTTCTGGCCGTCCGTCTGCAGTTGGGCGAGTCAGCGGTCGATTTCCTCGAACCGTCGCTCGTAGTCGTCCGCTCGTAGATGCTGGGAGACCCCAGGAGTGGATTCTCCGGAGGATTCTGAGAGGGAGGCCGACGGCGTACGCGACCGTTTCTCCTTCCTTGCCCGTTCCAACGGGGAGGGAGAGGGCCGCTGGGACCGTCGGTCGTCGCGCCATGGTCGTCCCTCCTCTTCCCCGTGGGAGCGCTGTTGGGGGCGCTCGCACGGAGGCGACAGGGATCGGTGCGGTCGGCGGCGGCTGCTCCTGGAAGGCATAGGTCGGGCCGCCGGTTGCTGCTGGAGGCTTTTGACTGCGTCGGTCAGTACGGTCATCTGTCGTACGATGGCCGCAATCTGCGCCTCCGTGGTCACTGCAGGGCGCGGGGAGCTAGGCTCCGCCGCTGGTGGGGGCGGGGAGGCCTCTTCCCGATGGGAAGAGCGCCTGGCCGACCCAGTGACTCTCGATCGTTGAGCTCTTGTCTTTGTCATACTGTCCCCTACCTGGCGCGCCAATCTGTTGCGGCCAATCGCCTCGTCGTCCGATCGCCGGGGAGCGTGCACCTGCAAAAGGAAGTCCGCACTGACCGGAGGCGGCTCCGGCGGGGACCCTCCGATGGTCAAGTCAGAGAGGTGACTGGGCAACAGTGAAATGTAGACAAAGAGCTCTGAGAGAGAGAGAGAGAAAGGAGCGAGCCTGCGTTTGTGGGAGAGACGGAGCGGATCGATCCCTTGCACTGTTGCCTTCCCCGGTTTATATAGTGGAGCACGGTACGGCGCCGTCATTAATGGCGCGGACAAGTGAGGAACTGTCAACTCACTGTGGACTGTCAGAGTCACCGTGAAAATGTCACGTCGCCGTGTGGCCGTCCAATCACCAGGGTTGACCATGCTCTCGACGGGACAATGCTCCTAGGTAACCGCGCCGCGTGTCCGTGTTAGAGCCGACAAGGTCTGGCGGCTGTACGGCGATCGGAGGAGTCGGCCGACCCTAGGTCGGTGGCCAGCAGAGTGGCGTCGGGTTCCTCCGTCGGTCGGCGAGTTTCATGTGAGTCGGCCATCAGACCTCTGGGTTCAGTCGGTCGGGATGGATACGCCCGATATATCCCCAGTCGACGATGGACCGTTGAATGGCCGGTAGTTAGTCGCTGATGGCATCCGTCAGTCGGTCGCTCCGACCGACGATCGGTCGGTCTATCGACCAGTCGGAGTCGTCCGTCGTTAGTCGGTCGGGCCGTCAGTCGGTCGGGCCGTCAGTCGATCGGTCGGTCCGTTAGTCGGTCGGGCCCTCCGACAGTCGGTCGGTCGGTCGGTGGGTATCTCCCCAATAAATAGCAATTTATAAATCTTACCGATGTCATGACAATGAAACTATTGGCTTTGTTACAAGGAGTCCGACCTAGATAATCGTACAATAGCGAGCAAAAGCAAGTAACAAACTGGTACAAGTGGATGGTTAAAAGAAAACGGATAAATTTGAAATTACAAAGACAATTTCTCCAATTAATCTATGATTTTGGAAATGTCCTATGTAGCCCCTTTTAGTTTGTTGCTATTCAATATACCTCACCTCATATACAGTAACAGACCAAAATAAAATCTCATATGAAGATTACATGAATTTAATCTTGCTCTGAATTAAACTTTTGCTTTGACAAAAAGCTAAATCGCAAGTTGCAAATCCGAAACGTAAACAGCGTAAATAATAAACTAATGGTCCAGAAGATCCCATCCTACAAGGAGGCTGATGTTATGGGTATGCATTCAGCGAACCACGCGGCTTGCAATGCAGACGGTTCCAAAGCCACGTCAAATACTTACCCACACAAGCAAATAATGCCGTGTCCTCCATTAGAGAAAAGTGGGGGAAAAATAGAAGAAAAAAAGCGCAACTAGGTTAAGATGGTGGATAACTCTGTTTTGCTGGACGTGATGATATTTGGAATAAATAAAAAACATGATTTTTTATCAGGGTTTTAATTTAGTCCTCGTTCCACTAAAAAGAGGTAAAGTTTGGGATTATTATTATTATTATTATTTTTATTTTTAAAAATACTCTTATCTCCAACTTATTTTTTAAATTACCGTCCACGTTGAAATCACCGACGGTTCAACCAGCGATTTCATGGACACATCAGCGCAACGTGTTTTTTTTTTTTTTTGGGGACGAATGGAGGGGGTGGTGGATTCTCTACCGTGGAAGGGAGAGGGTGGGGTTTGGGGGCTAACAGGAAGTGGCATGGGGAAGTTGCGGGGGAGAGGAGGCGCAAACGGGGGAGAGGTGAGGCCGTAGTATGGACGGTGGCAAGATGAGGTCGTGATGGGTGCCTCGTGAGGGGAGAGAGAGGCAGCCATGGTAGCGGAGAGAAACCGATATGAGTCCACAATGAACGATGCAAAGGACGGTGGTAGAACGGGGCCGTGGGTAGTACGTGTCGGAGGGGGGTGGATGCGGGTCAGCCGTCGGTAAAGAAAAATCGGTCAGGAGAGTGGGAGGAAGGGAAGGGAGAAACAGAAAAAAAAGAAAAAGAAAAAACAAAAGAAAAAGATAAATAATAAAATATTTTTACTATTATTTTATAAATAATAAAATATTATTTGATTAATAATAAATTATTATTATTTGATTAATAATAAATTGTTATTATTATTATTTGATTAATAAAATATTATTTTTATTTAGTAATAATATTATTATTTTATTAATAATTAATTATTATTATTTGATTAATAATAAAATATTATTATTTGAGGGGTTATTTTTTAAAAATAATATTTTATTATTATATAAATTTTCACATCCATTCATATATTTTATTACTATTATTTTTTAAAAAATTTAAAAAATATATTTTTAAAAATAATTTGAAAAAAAATGAGTTAGGTAGGTGTGGAGAAGCGACAGTTGGATGGAAGAGTGACGGGTGGCGTCGGAGGGGAAGGGAGGAGCGATGGAGGAGCGGAGGAGCGATGGCCGGGCGAAGGAGCCATGAGTAGCGTCGGAGGGGGGTTATGGGTGTTCGACATAGAGCCACGGAGGGGGTTGCTTGTCGGTCCAAGTGACGATTCCAGTGAAGTCATGAATCCAAGTAACGATTTCTACCTCATTCAGCTAGTTGGGTTCAAAGCAAGCTTAGGTAGCCATGAAATCACCACTTGCCACTTCAAGTGGCGACTTCGAGCGACGATATTCTCGAAAATAAGTTGGGAGAGGAGATATTTTTAAAAATAAATAATAATAAAATCTGAAAGTTTGTGCAATTTTTTTTTTCTTAGAAAAAAAATAGCCCGCCCTGTGGGCTATCTGGCCGTTGGGACTTCGCCAATTCAGGTCGCGTGAAAGTAGCCGTTGGGATTTGGGAAAGCGGACTCGCTTGTGACGGCGATGCTCCTGGCATTGGATTGAAGAAAAGGAATAAGGACCGCCATTTTCTTTTTATTTTTTATAGAAAAAAAAAACAAGTCTCAGTGTTCGGCCGTTTGGTTGCATAGAAAAATGTTGGCCATTTTTGACCTAGCCTACATTACCCCACCTGGTCCAGCCAACATGACACCCATCTAACTTAGCTGTAAGGTTCGAGGGCCAGGAATGGTTAGCCATTCTCAACTCACTAGCAGGTTGGGACAGATTACACGTAAGATATATGGTATTATTATATTTGTAGATGTATATATAATTACATATATACGGTATGCATATATATTCGCACACGCATGTGTGCAGAAAGAGAGAGATGGCAAAGTGATGGGAAAGATGTGTGTGTCTTGGATACAATATTTGTTTTATGATCTATATTATTAGCTTCTTTATTTTAGTAAGTCATGTGATTACTCAAAGATCTATGAAAAAACTAGGCATCAACACAGTACAAAGCCCAAAGTTAAGTAGGCTTGGGCTAAGTTAAAAAAAATACCCAGGAAGTTATTTATAAGCTAAATTTGGGTCAAACCAATAGACGTTGACATGTAATCTTAGAGTGCCCCAAACCTGACTCGACCTGCAACTTGTTACCCCTGGACGTGCAACATGTGGCTATTGGGCTCATTCACTAAACTAGAAGCCACGTGGTCCATTGGAATTTTATGTTGTTTGTCTCACAAGCTCGACTTATGACAGGGTTTTTTTTGGTGAAAAAGATGAAGTGCTATATTATTACATTGACAAGAGTGCTGCACAATAAGTTACAAGGATGAACCCAAAACAAAGGGAACAAAATCCTACTAACAGTATTGATACAAAAGTTATATACAAACCCAAACAGAGCCAAAAAAAGGAATACATAAGAGAACCAAATCCTGCTAATATTAATGATACCAAAGTTGTATACAAACCCAAAAAATAAGTTGAAATAGTGTAACCTGAAACTGTACACCAAAATTTGGCACAGAGGACCAACAAATTATACTTCAATAGAACCTGTATCATGTGTATGAAACTGAACTTTACAGCTACAGACAATGTATGAGAGGATGCATCGTCACTGAAAAATATGTGAGCTGGGCTATGAACATAAAACCCATTGATTGAAAAGGAAGACCAGCAGTGATGAAAACCCTCCTCTTTATAAAAGCCTGTATGCATGTTAGAATTCCAAGAACATTTGTACATGTTAGCAGCTCTGCCTAGAAAGACAGCAAATAAACAAACTCTGCAGAGAATTGGCTTGAAATTCAGCAGAACAATTTGAAACACAAGGGGTCAGACTATCAAGAAAGAATCCCAACTGCAGATAGGAATTGAAATAAACAACAGAACAGGGACAGGAGAAAGTAAAATGAACACAGTACCACATAATAATACAGCAACTCAGCAAGCCTCCAAAAAGATGATCAGCATCTGGTTAAACAAACCTCCGTTAAACCTATCTAATATATGCAGTTCTACGAGCATCTGCTTGCAAAATATTAAAAAACTGACTGGGCAAGGCATCAAGATGGCCAAAGGATAAGATATTAGAATCCGAATTAGGAGCCAACCAATTAGCCGCTTGGTTAGCCTCTCGATAGACATGAGAAACCTTCCAAGGATACCTTACCATTTGAGCTTTCCATTCAAAAATATCCCTGATTAAAAGCCAAGTAGGATTCTTGAGAAGCTGAGTTTGTGCAATCCAGCCAATAACTAGGCTAGAATCCCCTTCAATCCACAAGTGTTCAGCATGTAAGGAACATACAGCCTCATGAACCTCCATCCAATGTCCTGCCAACTCAGCATAAGGAACTGAAACATTAAACAACTGGCGACTAGCAGCTCTAATGAGCCTACCTTGAAAATCCCTGATCACATATGCTGCTGCAGACTCGTTTGTTTTTACCGCCCATCAAAATTAATCTTCGATACTCTAAAGGGAGGGGGCTGCCAGCCAACAGAAGTAAAGGATACACTCCTCTGAGTTATAGGAAAAGGGCAATCCCAGTACCTTAAGGGAGTAGAAGATATGAAATTACAATTCAGCACAATAATCTGGCGCACCAACTGGTAGGGGTCAGCATAGATACCTTCAAAAATTCTAGCATTACGCGCTTTTCATAGTAATCAGGTTAGATAAATACATGCTGTCTGATACCGCTTTTCACCCAATCGATTAGAAACCAAATCAAACAAATGGGTTAAAGTATGGGGAACATCATTCATGGCAAATATATGAACCAGATTCCTCTAACAACTCACCGCAAAGGGACACAAAAGAATAACATGCTCACAATCCTCTACACAATTAACACAAAGATCACATAATTGATGCTCAGCAGATAAAATTCCTTTCCTAACCAAGAAATTTTTGCATGGAATCTTTTGAAAATAAAGCTATCAACAAAACATTTTAACTCTTTGAGGGATCTGAAGTTTCCAAATCCAACTACAATTTACCGTAGGAGAAGAAGGAACATCAGATTTAATAGATGCCATTACTTCTTTCAAAGAAACATTAGAAGACCTGGATCCATGCCACCCCATCTGATCAGACCAAGAAGCATAAGGAATAGGGATATTCATGATAATGGTCATCATCTCAGAGGACACCAGGGAGGATAACAGGTTAGCATTCCAGCCCGCAGCATATGAAAAGAAGTGCTCCACCCATAAGTTCTCCCAATCAATGTTCATATTAATAAAAGTGGGCCATGCACTAAGAGGGATTGGTTGCATCCGGGGGTCATAAAAAGCATGAATAGACTTGCCATCCCAATTGACCAAAAAAAGTTAAAACGAAGAGTATAACCTATTTTTACAATTACAAACCATATAGAAGCGCATTTGGCAGATTTGTGATACAAAGCTCATAAAAAAAAAAATTTATATTTTGCATGCACCAGTCTAGCCCATAAAAAAGATGCATGAAGAATAACATTAGCTGCCAACTTACCAAGTAGCACTTGTCCCCCGAGGGCTATAGATTGCATTCCAATTCCACTCCCATTTTTAGGGGCACAGACTTGTTCCTAAGATACCAAGTGTAGTCGCTTTCTATTAGCCTCACGTGCCCACAAAAATCCACGAAAATGCTTCTCCAAATTTGCTGAATCAGATATCGTGCTTGCTCAAATAAATTAGAGGCCAACTAAGTTTGGACTCTTACTTCTCATTCAAATTTAAATATTTTGAACTTAAATTTTTAACCAACCTTTTCCTTATCCAGAGTGGGCGACAAGAGCCCTCTTTGGTGTGTAAAATCTATACACAAAAATCAAAATTCGGTGGAGAGCAAGGCGTGGAGAAAGTGGTCGGTGCTTTAGGAAGAGTCCAACCTAGCTTGGACTCTTTAGAGTTTATCTAATTAGGTATCTTTTCTAATCAAATTAGGTTAGACCCAATTAGACATCAGGATCTAATCTAATTAGGTACTTAACTAACTCAATTAAATTCTAATCAGATTAGAAATTAATCGAACTCAAATCCTGATCAAATCAGGAATCAAATACCCTTAGAGATTATGTCATTTCATAACCTAATCAGATCAAACCAAATTGAATTCAATTCAATTAAACTTGAATCAAACAACATTGCTTAATTAAATTAAGCTAATTAGCAATCTAATTACTTATCAATCTTTCTATAATTTACTAACTATTAGTGAATTAATTTATTACAACTTTTGTACAAGATTAATCATCAATAGAATTGATATTTATGCCTTTGAACGATTCTCAATTGTCGATTAGCCATATGATCAGTCAGAAATTTTTTTTAAATATGATCCTATAGGTTCGAACCTAAATCAATAGTACAGAAATAATTTTTCTGTACCAATTAAAATGACCATCTAGCAATGGTATCCGACATTCGAATAGGCCGAAGGATTGCTAAGCAACATTCAAAAATCCATTGGCATATGGTTACCGTATAATTTATCTCTTCGATCCTGAATGCTCAGGATGACTTAGGATTTAATTGTCAATCCTAAATTAGTCATCCACATTATATTTCAACTTTTCAAATCCATCACATGGATTACCTCGACCAAAGTTTCACTAAATTGAAATACACTGATGCATTAACTCTTACTTATTCGGAGGGGTCAATTTGATCTTGACTCACACATCGACTTCACAAGTACTTGATTGTATCTAAAAATCTTTCATCACTAAATTAGAAATTTAGATAGTCCGATACCAAAGCACAGTGAATTGCTTGTAAGTCACTATGATGATCTCAGATCATACAGATATTTATACTCATATCCTTCGCGAGCTACTCTTGACAGCAGAGTGTTCCACAGTTGGTCACGTTCCGTGAGATGTACTTCTACGTTTCACTTGTATGTCATGTCAGTGTCTCCACACTTCTTGATTAAGAGGATAACCAATACACATGGCATACAACGATCTACACTTGATATAGCTATCATTATAATAATAGCATATCATTTGGTCGTGAACTAGATTTAAGGACTAAATGATATATCCTTCTATATCGATTCAAATAGTCCTAAAAACTTCATCACAATACAGGAGTTCAAAAAAGATGTACAAAAAATGATGAAAGTCAAATAATATTTATTATTTAATAATTTATATATAATTTATAAATATGAGTTCAATCGTCAACAGACTGATGATTAATTTTGAAATACAATTTTCAATAATTTTTGTATAGAATCTTTTGAAAATAAAGCTGACAGCATAATATTTTAACTCTTTGAGGGATACGAAGTTTCCAAATTCAGCTACAGTTTATTGTAGCAGAAGAAGGAACATCAAATTTAATAGATGCCATTACTTCTTTCAAAGAAACATTAGAAGATCTGGATCCATGCCACCCTATCTGATCAGACCAAAAAGCATAAGAAATAGGGATATTCATGATAATGGTCATCATCTCAGAGAACATCAGGGAGGATAACAGGTTAGCATTCCAGCCCGCAGCATGTGAAAAGAAGTGCTCCACCCATAAGTTCTCCCAATCAATGTTCATATTAATAAAAGTGGGCTATGCACTAAGAGGGATTGGTTGTATCTAGGGGTCATAAAAAGCATGAATAGACTTATTATCCCCAGTTGACCAAATAAAGTTAAAACAAAGAGCATAACCTATTTTTATAATTGCAGACCATACAGAAGAGCATTTGGCAGGTTTGCGATGCAAAGTCCATGAAAAAAAAAAATTATATTTTGCATGCACTAGTCTAGCCCATAAAGAAGATGGACGAAAAATAACATTAGCTGCCAACTTACCAAATAGTGCTTGTCTCTTGAGGGCTAGAGATTGCACTCCAATTCTACCCCTATATTTAGGGGCACAGACCTGCTCCCAAGATACAAGTGTAGTCGCTTTCTATTAGCCTCAGGTGCCCACAAAAATCCACGAAAATGCTACTCCAAGTTTGCTGAATCAGATATCGTGCTTGCTCAAATAAATTAGAGACTATAAAAGAGAAAAGGAGAGGGTCTTTTTTTTTTTTTTTTTGAAAAATATGATAATCCATAATAGCTAACGATTCCAAGATGATAGGCTTCTGTCAATTAAGATAGGAACTATATAAAGGGCAAAGATTCTCTCTAGTTTTAGAGGTGGTTTTGATAGACATACTCATCCAATCACACCCATCAATGATTGGCGTGATGGCCATGATTGTAACATTGGCCCTCTCCAAGCTATGCCCAGTCCAGAAAAGAAGATCCTTAATAGAAAGATCAAATTCATTGGAGTGAAAATATGTGGAGACTTCTTTAAAATTTCTCTTCTGGACTGTTTATTAGAACAATTTTATTCTTTTTACTTTTGACTAGTTATAATGTACTAGTAAATATTTCAAATATTAATATAGGATAAATTTAAAGACAGCGTTAGGCACTAACATGCCTTATTCATGAATTTCTTTTAAGATATAATATTCTTAATTTTGTTAAGTTTTCCTGGATCAAGAATCACAATGAACATGGATTTTGGAGGGAAATAGGCCATTATTATGTGCGAAATCATGCAAATCTAATGTAATGAAGACTTTTCTACTTTGATACCTCTTTCCTGGAGTTCGATGATTTTAAAATCCTACTTTTATATATAAAAAAAAAAAATTGAGAAAGAAATCTAATTAGGGTTATTGCACGAACAGAAAAGTTGAGAAGCACAGGCATGTGCTAGAACAGGATGAGAAACTAACTGCAAGAAACCCGATAACTATTATTCACTTCAAGACAAAGTATATTCATACGATCTCACAATATTGAACTCAAATGGAACGTTTTGATTGACAATTCTGCTCACAAGCGTGAGATCAAAATAGTGGAATCAAATTCTTCCCAACATCAGTCATGCTTTTGTTAAGATTTAAGTGTCTTTTTTTAAGAATTTATCGTGGTTATGTTTCAGTCCTCTATCCTTATGGTCGTGCCCCTGGGGGAGCGTAGTTTATCATACATAATATTTCCATTCATATTAAGTCTTTTCTTTTTTTCTTTTTTTCTTATTAACGCTTTGGTGATCTAATTTCTCGAGAAGAGCAGAGGAACTTTGCAGTCCACAACAAATGCTTTTTGTATAGCTAAGTTAATGTTAAATTAGTGACACCCATTGCGGTTCCCTTTGTAGGTGAATTTGTCTCTGGCCGAACGTCATATTCTGAAAGACGCCACCTCAACCTCGTCCTCTCGTTCGTGAAACGACATCTCTTTCAAGTATTTAATTGAACATATGCTGTGCTCTGCCAGCCCTACCTCTCTTTTTATAAATCGAGATCATTCAATTGCATTGTATCATCGCGCTAGTCAAAACTAATACCGGAAGACCGGGTATCACCACCAATACTTTCTTGTTCTGTCGTCTTTCTTTCTCCAAGACAAGGGTGAGGCTGGAGGAGTTTTTTTTTTTTTTTTGATAGAAAAGGCCGGAGGGGTTTGCTAAAGCTATAATGTTAAAGGATAGGACTCTGGTTTGAATAATAACATTACCCCACCATATGACGAACACCCATTTATGATTTCAAGTTATTTAGTATTAGAATAACATGCATCGTAACTTTTTAAAAAGAAATTTGGTATTAAAATTTGAATGAATGGATCATAAAATATCATATTAAAATGAGATAATAGTCAAATGGTGATTGTCATTCAAATATCCACCATGTTATTATTTAATAGATCCCTCCAAGTTTGCTATAATAGCGTGGCCTAAAGCTTGATAACGACTTGAACTTAATCCAGTCAGATCTCAGTTGAAGTCCAGCCCCCTTGTAGTATCCATCTGTCTTAGGCCCAAGAGACAGGGACCAATTGATGTGGGGGTGGGGGGATGATAATTTATTTTGCTAATTGGGTATCCAATCCAATCCAACTCTAACGCATTTTTAATGGATTTTGAAGTGAATATAGGTAATGACAAAATCTACACTACTCCCAAATTAGAAATATATAATATTTATAATTTTTTTTTCAAAATAAGAAAAAAAGATTTTGTTAGCTGTAACCGGCTCGATCCATCTAACCCATCTTACCTAACTTTAACCATCCTCTACTCTGCTCCGAGATTTTACTCATCTCGTTCGGTAACAATCCAACTAACATAGTGCCATTCTTATTAGGAGATGGTGGCAGATGATTTTTTTTTTTAAATTTTTTTGGAGGTTAAGAAGAGGCTCAAAAGAGCCACCCAAACTCTATTACAAAAAAATGGGGAAGCGTTGTATAATTGATAGTGTTTAAGAGCCGATGAAACAACAAGAAAGAGAGAACAGAGATACAAGAAAGAGGTTGGAAGATGTCGACCAGCAACAATTTTATGACATATTACATGGAAGGATATGTTAAGCATCTATGAACTTGGAATGAGCCCCTTTTGTCTTTTCCCAAACAAGCGCAAACTCAACAGGGTCATCCAGTTTACACAGTAATACGACCAACCTTTGAAGGGCAGTAAACTCTCTGCAGCTGCGGATGAAAGAACAGGCACGCAGAAATTTAAGATAAGTATAAAAAAAAATAAAAGCTTTATATTATTGAATATAAAATATTAATATAATATATTATTTATGTATTTAGTGAAAACGTCTGCATTGCATGCTTTTTTTTTTTTTTTTTTAATGCGCGCCTCTGCATCTCGGTGCACCGTCGCAGGAAACCGTATACATACGTCCGCATATGTTCCTTCAGGACACTCGGGCGACTTTCTGTCGATTGATCAAGATCAGAAGGTCGATGCTAGTTTATCACCCGGCCCCGTCGGGCACTACACGTGCAACCGCACGTGTCCACTGCTGCCCTTCCCTCTCCGTCTCTAGCTCCGCATAGAGAGAGCACAGCGATGGCGTCCACGTCGTGTCCTGGCCCGCATAGTTCCGCCGCCGGGGGAATCGCCACGGCGGTCGCCACCCTCTTGTCCGACAACCAATCCCTCATCGCGGTGTAAGTGATACCCTAAACACTAGAATCCATTCTGTAACCGTAAAATCTCAAACCTTTTATCAAAACCCTAGAATCGGCCGGCCAATCTGCAACCCTAAACCCTAAGCCACTCTAAGGCCTAATCCTTTTCTTCTCTCGTGCCAGGAGACCAGAATAGCTCGATCAAGGGCATCCCCGTGGACCTCGAGAAGGAACAGCAATCCGATTAGTTTGGCTACAAAGCAGTAGATCGTCCTCCCAATCTCGATCCTTCACTTCTTGTTGCTGAATCAGGTGAAGGAATTGGAAGCCACGGTCTTGAAGCTTCCAAAGACGTCCAATGACGGCACCTTTTCTCAGAGAGGAGAACCGGATTGGAGGATCCAACAAGAAACCGAACCCGACAGTGGAAGAAAGGCGGGAGACCGAACCCACCATCATCTTTATTCTTGCCTCTGCAAAGAGTGCAGTAGCGATTCCTAGCTTAGGAGTAGAGAAAGAAGGAGTATGAACACGTACACAATGGTTTAAAGAAGTGCGCTTCTCTCTTCTTCTTTCTTTAGCTGATTCCTTACTTGCCAGTTGGAGATACCGGAAGCCAATCCAATCCCATTCCAATCCAAAAAGAAGGAAAAAGAGCAAAAGCAGAGCCCCATCTCTTCCCCGAGAGAATAAAGGAAAGCAAAGCCAGGCCTCTCTTTCTCTTTCTCTCTCTTGCTTTCCCCTTTCTTCTTATATGCTACATAATGCGCCTTCCCCCTTCCCCCACCCCTTTCACGCACTCATTCTCCTCTTCCTCCCGCGCACGACGAGCCGCCACCCACCGTCTCCTTTGGGGAAGAAGAACAACGAGAAGAGGAGGAAAAATTGATGGCGAGCGGCAGCGGAAGCAGCGAATACGACACGGGGCAGTTGAGGAGGACGCCCTCGAGGAGGATGACGAGGCAGCAGACAATGGTGGAACCGCCATTGGAGGAGGCCCCCGACAGCGAGCTCGTCCCCTCCTCACTGGCCTCCATCGTCCCCATTCTCCGTGTCGCCAACGAGATCGAAGGCCAGAACCCTCGTGTTGCCTATCTCTGTAATCAATCCCTTCCCCTCTTTTATGACCTCCTCCTCTTGCTTCTTGAAGTGCATCTTTGGCTAGTGCTGTTCTTTTATAGCAATGACAATTTTTTAACGTGGAAAAAGTTGGAATTTTGATGCTTATAAAGTATCGGATATTTGACATTTTCACAAAGAAGAAGCCGCAGAATGAGTGCTTCAACGACAGTTCTGGCCGTAATATTTTAAGTTAACGATTTTGATCAGAAGTTGACCTGATCGAAGAAAAACACATCAATGCAGTAGTCTCAGATCAATGTTAGGTACGGAAGATTGTGAGATTCTTTATAACACCATTATCATTTTTCGATCTTCAAGTACTGCACTATGCAGTCATTGGAGATATTTGATTCGGCTGTTTTGGATAAACATGTTTTCTAAAGGCTGAGGAATGTGAAGGAGATATGCATTCATTATTACCTTCATGGTGGTCTTTTGTCAGTCACCATGTTTTCTTTGCCATCCTCACAAATGGCACTACCCGCTTTTCTTGTTTTAATGCCTGCAATTTCCACTTTTATCCCCCAAAGAAGGTTCGTTGTCCTGACTGCAAGGCGAGTTCTTCTTGTTGAATAAAATAGTTTATGATTTTTTACATGTTATAAACTTATCGATACTGTTATTTAAAAGTATCTCTGCTTTATCATCTACCAACCTTATCATTTGATCTTCCCTGGAAGTTTTAAATTAAAAATTATGCTAAGCTTCATAGCATTCTACTGATCTAGAAAACAAAGTTTTGTTTATGTTGACTCTATATTTGCTCTTAAAAATCTGTGCTGAAAACCTTTCATTTTGTATATGTCTTTAATTAGGCCGCTTTTACGCATTTGAAAAGGCCCACAATTTGGATCCTACATCAAGTGGCCGTGGTGTCCGCCAGTTTAAAACATATCTCTTACATAAGCTTCAAAAGGTATATGTTTCTGTCATTTTGATATTGTTACGAAGAATCACTTTTTACATCTTTCTATGGGGATCAAATCTGAATTTTATTTGATTTTTCACATTATCTGTTTTGGTTCATTGCATTATTTTTAAACTCTACTATATGTTTGTTCTACTTCTATATTTATAAAGTAGCATCATCTGTATCCTGTTGTGGCAACCCAGGCTTAAAAGGATCACACATGCATGTACATACAGAGGACATGCATGCACATACATCATGCATGCATGTGAAAGCACATGGCTGACCATTGTCCGGCACTAGCCTGGTCCATTGGCATTTCTCATAATGACTTTTGTTCATTCTGGCAGGATGAAGAGGAAAACGAGCGAAGGCTTGCTCGCAATGATCTGAAAGAAATCCAATTGTTCTATCAGTTGTACTATGACAAATATGTTAAGGAAGGACCTGAAAGAAAACCGTAAGACATGACATCAGATTTTTTCCCCCCTTCTGATGCTTTGACTAGCCCTGCCATCTGGGAAAATTTTAAATTATTTTATTGCTTGTCTACATAGCGAGGAGATGGCTAAGCATTATCAGATAGCATCAGTATTATATGACGTGCTGAAAACTGTGGCTCACGGAAAAGTTGATGATGAGGTTTGTAGTGGATAGTGCTATAGTGTGCATATAACATACTTTCAACATTTCAACTTTGTATTTTAAGCTAAGTAACACTACATAATATAATATGCATACATGTGTTTGCAGATAGATAGACAAGCAAAAGAAGTTGAGAGAAAGAAAGTTCATTTTGGACCATATAACATTCTTCCTCTTCATGTTTCTGGGCCTGCTCCAGCAATTATGGAACTTGCAGAGGTCTGCAATGTGTTAATCTTTCTTCTTGCTGGCTCTTTCTGCCACAATTTTTTATCATTCTTCAGTAACATATTATGCCATTGTCCTCTATTATCTTCTGGATATTACAGATTAAAGCAGCAATCAATGAACTACGCCAGGTAGAAAATCTTCCAAGGCCTAGTGTACGATCAACGTCTAATCCTCACCAGAGAGTCGATGGATCTTTGATGCCTGAAGATGGGGATATATCCGTTAATGATTTGCTTGACTGGCTTGGTCTAACTTTTGGCTTTCAGGTATAAAAGAGTTTCTTTCATCATTCTAATTTTTTCTTGAAAAGTTATATTCCTGTTATCACTGTTTCTCTCTGCCTAATGCTTTTAATTTGCATATTTATTTATTCTTCTGGTACGGGAACAACTGTGTGGTTGAATAACTCAAATATTTTGAAATTTCATCACTTTCTTAACATGTTGGTTTGAAGAAAGGGAATGTGGAGAATCAAAGGGAGCACTTGATTTTGTTACTGGCGAACATGGACATAAGAAACAGGAAGCACAGACAATACTCCCTGGTAATTCAGTTTGTTTGCATGGGATGGTTCTTTACTATACTATTCTAAAGATGATTCAAATATGCTTCTTTTAGTTGAACAACCATAAATGATCTTTCAGTCACATGCCATTCACAGCTGCAGAATGATACCGTGAGTTACTTAATGCATAAAGTTTTCAAGAATTATTATTCATGGTGTGCCTATTTGCATCGTGGGTCAAACATCAAGTAAGTAATGCAATTGTTTGGTTGGAATCCTTTGTATTAAATACAGGGGATGAAATCTCAAAATCAGCATTCATGAATATTCTGTCTTCTCTGCAGCTTTCCAAATAATGCTGAGACACAACAGTTAGATCTACTTTACATTGGGTTATATTTTCTTATATGGGGAGAAGCTTCAAATGTCCGGTTCATGCCTGAGTGTCTTTGCTATATCTTCCACCATGTAAGCTATCTGCATCTGTGTAGGTTCTCTCTTTTGGCTTATGAAGCATCATTGATTGATTGGACCAATTTGCTCCAGCGTGTCTCCCAATTCCAACCTTTTGTCTTACAATGGCTGCTTTGAAATTTCTGGCAATATCACATCTTGTGATAAAAGGGAAGAAATCACTTCAAACATCTGCTGGATGTTATATATTTTAGATCCTCCAAATTTTAAGGAAATGCACTGCTACCTGGAAATCTAGTTTCTGTTGCATACATGAGCAGTTCTAGCTTATGGCCATTGTATTGTATTATGCCATATTGGTTATATGACATCAAATCATAATATAGCATAACATAATATCATATAATATAATATAATATAACAGTAAAATTTTTATATTATGTTATATTTTGTTATGCTATGTTATATATAATATAATCTCTTCATGATTTTCTTAAATGACAATATTCAGCAGATCAACCCGATGTTGTTAAGTATGCTAAAGGCTGTTGATATTTTTACAACAGCCATTTTTGCTTAACTGAGTACAGGATTGATATTCCTGGATTTTCAGGCTCAATGTACTAAATATTAAGGTGTATTAAGGCCCCATGGGGTCTGGTATACCGAGTTTTCTTTTTCTTTCATGCAAATATACCAAGTATTTTAAATCTTGATCATATGGTTAAATGCAAGCTATTCTTCTACGTAAAACCATGTTAATAATTGCGTACATGAAGGTTTGTCGTACCGATCATACTGTATCGGTAATGTACTACTATGCTACCGAGTTTTGGCTTGGTATATGAGTCGAAGCAGTCCATATTGGTCCGAACTGAGTGAAATCACCCGGTGCCACCCAAAATCAAGATGCATACCGTACTGTACGCACCCATACTGTCTGGTTTCGGGCAAGATGTTGATCAAAACTGACAAAAAAGGGGTCTTGGGACGATGCATGTACCATATCATATCGTACTGAACAGTAACAATATCAATGAGGTGCCTAGTACTGTGATTTTGGACCTTGGTATACACAGTATTGAACATGCTCAGCAGTCTTGCATCCCCATGCAGATGGTACTTGGGCTTTAACATGAACGGATTTCCCCTATTGTGTAATGTCACTTTCAAAATTTTCATATGTTTCTGCACCTGCATAGGCAACAAAAGTAATATTCTTCTTTGTGTACATATTTAAGATGGCTGATGAGCTGTACGGAATTATTGGTAATGTACACTTGGCTAGTGGAGGATATTTTGAACCATCACACCAAGGCGAGAAATCATTTTTGCAACAAGTTGTGACCCCTATCTATCAGGTTATGCGCAAGGTATGTATCAGTACTTCCGTGGTTAGAGTTAACGTATGCTTCGCAAATCTTTTTGATGTTGATCATGTTCATATGACTTTTAGTTGAATAATTTATTTCCTTACTGGAATCTCTCTCTCTCTCTATCTCTCTCTCTCTTTGATGCAAAAGGAAGTTCAAAGAAATAAAGGTGGTACTGCTAGCCATTCAAGATGGAGAAATTATGATGATTTAAATGAATATTTTTGGTAATTGTTCTTATCCTCCCTAAAACTTGCATTTCTAATGGTATTTGTCTGTGAGATATGCCCTCTCTTTTTCAGGTCAAATGATTGCTTTAAATTAGGTTGGCCGATGAATTTTGAAGCAGACTTTTTTGACCATTCAGTGGTTATGCATCCTAAAACTGAGGTTAATTTTGATGCCTATTTACTTACTAGGCATACTTAAATGCATCAGAAGATATTTTTGTTCAGCATGCAGAAAAGTTTTACCTAATTACTTGTTAATTGCTTTACATCGAACAGTTTTTCCATAAATGAGTATGCTTGAAATTGATTTCCATCCCAAAGATTTCAATTAGTCACCTGAATATATATTTGAAGCGCATGATGTGGAATGGCAATTATTAAAGTCACATATAAAGTGAGGAAATTATGTCATTCACTATGTCATATTTAGTAACATCTGGGGAGTAAAATGGGATAGTTGATGTATTTTTGCTATTTAGTAAAACATCAATTTTTTACAGCGCCGTGACCTAGTTGTTCATGGACGGAGAAAGCCTAAAACAAATTTTGTTGAAGTCCGTACATTTTGGCACCTATTTAGAAGTTTTGATCGTATGTGGATTTTCTTCATATTGGCTTTCCAGGTACCCTCTCTTTTGACCTTCTACTAGTTGATACCAGATTTCGAAATTGTAATCATAATGTTTTTAATTTTCTTTCAGGCCATGTTGATAATTGCATGGAGTCCATCAGGATCTCTCACAGCATTCTTTGACCCAGATGTTTTTAGAAGTGTTTTGAGTATCTTCATAACTGCTGCATTACTTAATTTCCTGCAAGGTATAATAATTAGATTAGATCTCTGATCTTGTAAGCTTCATTATAGCAATCAATTTGGGCATCAGGGGATTTTAAGCACAACCTTTTTTAAATTAACAATATAACTGTTTTAGCACTGTGATTTTGAAACTTAGTATTTGGTGCTGGTATTTTTCCCTTATAACATCTTGAACTTTGCAGCTGCTTTGGATATAATTCTTAGCTGGAAGGCATGGGGAAGCATGGAATACACTCAAATAATTCGGTACCTATTAAAATTTGCGGTGGCCACTGCATGGATAATAATTCTCCCGATAGGCTACTCTAGCTCCGTGCAGAATCCTACAGGACTCACTAAATTCTTTAGCAATTGGATCGGCAATTGGCGTAGTCAATCACTGTACAGTTTTGCTGTTGTCATATATATGATACCCAATATTTTGGCTGCCTTATTATTCATGCTTCCACCACTTCGGAGAGCCATGGAGCGCTCCAATATGCATATAGTCATTCTTCTTATGTGGTGGGCACAGGCAAGAATTTTGAGCCTCTAACTAATGTACTTTTGCTTCTACGATTCACTACTTATATGTTATTCTGCATCTCAGCCTAAACTATATGTGGGAAGGGGTATGCATGAGGACATATTCTCACTTCTCAAGTAAGATTATATGATATGGTTGATTTTCAATTTGTAATCTATTTTTTCTTGATGATAATGCTCTTGTGGTGTTGACCGAACAGGTACACTCTTTTCTGGATCTTGTTGCTTATTAGCAAGCTTGCATTTAGTTACTATGTTGAGGTAATATACTTCTTATGATACATTTGTTTGTAGCTTGCTTGAGAGATCTTATTACTATTGCTAGATTGGAAGTGTATGACATTTAGTTGCATCATTGACAAAGCTAGTTTTCAAGTCGAGCAAAGATAAGGCAAGGTTTTATATAAAGCATGTTTTTTCTCAAAGAGGTTAGTACTTAGTGCCTAAAGATGAATCAAAGCATTTTTTTCCCCCTTTTATATAAAACCTAAAGCAGGTCATTTTCTCTAATGTTGTAGATGACTTCTTCTGCACCCTTGTATTATTTTAGTTATAGAGATTCCATTCCTCCTTGAAAGAATCATATCCCATGGCTCTTTTCTGCATCTCCCTCTCATAGCTAGCTATGTTGTGGTCTCTCATTATCCCTCGAGTGTACTCTTTGCATCAGCAACTTGCAGAAAAAATGATTCATATTATTTGATTTTACTGCAGATTATCTCGATGTCCATAGATGTATGTTTAATTTTGCTTTTAAGTAGATGTGCTTTTATTTATATTTGTTATTTATATTGTGTAGTGACATGTTAGTGATGGTAAATAAAGTAATTGAATGGACATGATTGCATATCTGGTATAAAAAGACAAAAAATGATTACAATAAAAATCAACCATCTAAACTTCTTGAAGGTGCATGCCTCATTATCCAATTAACACCGCTAGCCCTGCACCAGCTCATGTGATTTGCTGGACTTGAGTCAGCTGGATTCTCTGAAAGTAGTAACTAGTGTACGTACCTTACCGGTACCGGACCAAGACTCATATGGCTGATGTACCGAGTCTCACTATGTGGAACTAACCTTTGTCCTTGGCATACCAACAGTGTATTAGCATGGCACTGGTATAGGTCTAGTACCGAGATGGCGAACCTTGGTAGCTCCGCTATTAAATTATTTTGACAGTAGGAATAGTTCAACATGTAAAGCAAGCGAGCTTGCAAATTAGACATGGTCAATTTAAGAGTCGACTGGCTATCTGTTTGTTGTCCTAGCCCTACTGATGGCAGGTTTCCACCATCAGAAGCCTAAAATGGCCATAGTTTGTGAACTTGTTACAATTTAGGCTTTCCTTTAACATTGTTTCCTAAAACTAGCCAAAATGTTAAGGTCCCCATGAATTCCTCTAAATATAAGGACCCTAGAACATTTTGAATACCCATGTACTTCCTAGTTTTCATCAATAGTCCTTTTCTTCTTTTTTTTGAGCTCGAGTTCTTCTAGATTCTCGTGTGGTGACTAGTGAGACATTGCACGAGATCTTGTGGTGTCGTGTGATTGTTTGGGAGGATTTTCTGGTGCAGATACCATGATTCTGCAGCAAAGGCTTTGTAAAGATCTTAGGTATGACACTAAAGGTTCAACAGGAAGAGAGGCGTGATGCCTCCACTCATCTTCTGGTTATTTTTAGAACTCTCTAATATCTTTTATTTTGTTATCTCTTTCACATCTATTAACAAATTTTCCTTTTTTGTTTAATTTTGCTCTAAACTGGCACATGCATGTGGGATAAAAGATTGTTAGCATCTTGCATCAGAACATTAGAAGGAAATTTCCGTAGAATCAATAGTTTTGCCTTCTTGGCACTCGTTGCAAATGTTCTGAAGCACATTAAACACTGACTTGCTTTGGTTGCTACATCTTGGGTTGACAGTTCAAACAGTTGACCTGTTTACCTATTTCAGACCCTAAATTACCCCTTCTGATATATTCTCATATACTATGTGCAAGTTTGAAGAAAAGGGATTGGGGATGCAGATGGAGGCGTGGGTGATGTTGGTGGCTAATGATAGAGGGCACAGAGCTCTCACATCTGGGCATGTCAACTTCACTAATGGTGGGGTCTGGAGTAACCAATAGTAAAATTAGAAGTAGGGGTCGCAACATTAGCTGTAGATTCAGATGATGGCCCATCTTTCCTAATTCGGGCCATCAGAACTGTCTCTCAATAGGGCAATCAGCAAGCTTCAATCTTCTTGATTATGATGACAGCATGTTTCTTTTCATGGTTTGATGAAATAGAAAAAAGCAGAGGTGGAGAGCAAGAGATCTTCCTGGTGATGATATCTTCCTTTCCCCAAGCAGAGGCTTCTTCCTTAACCCAAGTGACTGTGAAGAGAAAGCACAGAAAAAACAAAGAAGAAAAAATAGCTTTTGGTGACTAAGAAAGGAGAGTGGGATAAAGTTCCTTTTTCTGAAAAAAATGCTTTCTTACTGACTTAAGCATGTCAAGTAAAATATTCGACTCGGGCAGTTTTTAAATGGTCAAGCACATGGTTTAGCAGTTCAATGGAGATTCAAGACTCCTTAGTGATGCATCATTGAGCCATGGGATTGGAATTTCCCAATTGTTATATTTTAGTTGTTAATATACTATATCTTCTTCTATGACTAATTATCTCTAGTAGGTTATCTTAAATCAAGGACTGAGACTAAAAGATATATCTGATTTGACAGCCCGATGGACCTGATTTCTATAGATTGTCATGGAACTATTTATGCAGTACCGTCCATGCTATAGTGACCATAATCAGTAACCATACCTTATGGTGGTTAGTTTTGGGAATATAGAAAATTGTTGGGGTTTCATTTGTGAGAAATAGGGGCTATAGGATTTTACATAATAGAGTTGGATGATTAATTAGTGAACAATGATGATTTGCATAATGCCTTCTTGTTTTCTTCTAGTGTTGTTCCACAGGAGAGGTGTGAGACACTCAAATTCTAGGGCTGATTCCTGGTTCCTGGAGCAAGTTCAGTTTTTTCGTTTCTCTTCCTATCTTCTTCCTCCCTATACTTCTCTCTTTATTTGTCTTTTTCACCACCCTTTCCTCCTCCTAATTGCCCTCTGCAGCCAACAAGACCCCATCAAATCTGATTAGATCTAGCGAACTATTAGATTTTCAATTTACAACTCACTAATTTCTCAAAGCGGAGAAAAGGAAAAAGAAAAAGACTATAAACTCACTCATTGAGTATGTGTGGTTATTATGGATTCAATATGTTGCACAATAGATCGTATGAAGTTTGATTATGAGTGTGGTATTTACTTCTCTTATTCTTAAAGATTGTTTGTGTATAATGCAGCAGAGGTCTTGAGCGTGAATTAAATTAACAGCAGGTTAATGATAATGTTTTAATAGTAAAGCATTTTTTTTTTGTTAAATTTCTTTTCCTTATTATCATTTCTTAGTGTCTGCTAAAACAAACCATGTGCATATTGTATTAAATGTTCTCAGTTCTCATTTTTTATGTTTTTTCTTTTATTTTAAAGATATACCCATTAGTGGAACCAACGAAGACAATCATGAGTTTGGGAGTTGGGAACTATGAATGGCATGAATTTTTTCCTACTTGTAAGATTCTAGTTACATTTGGCATCTGTGGTTGCTCTGTCATAATTTAAGCTACCTCTATTAAGTCACTTGTCAACTTGCAGTACAACACAATATTGGGGTCATCATAACTATATGGGCACCGATTGTCCTGGTATGGAACAATCTTTCTCATACCGTTTTACTCTATTTTGTAATCTTAAAATGATAGTTCTAAGTTTTCATCATTTCATGTCTAGGTATACTTCATGGATGCACAAATATGGTATGCCATTTTCTCCACTATATTTGGAGGTATTCATGGAGCATTCAGCCACCTGGGTGAGGTGAGTGTTATAATAGTCCATTCACAAGATTTTCATTACAAATCTTTTAGTGGTGATTTCTAGTGTACATTTTCCTAAAACCATGAAAACCTGTTTCCGGACGGCTTTCTCAATAGGTTATAAATCTTTGCATGACATGTTCTCTTAAATGTTTTGGCTTTCCATAGATACGGACACTGGGGATGCTAAGGTCCAGATTTCAGTGGGTACCGTCAGCTTTTAGTAAACGCCTTGTGCCAGTTTCTGAGGGGGAACGGAAAAGAAATGAGGTTGTATGCCAAGCCAGTTTGTGAAGTAGTTTATCATCCTGCATATTATATGTGTCAAGTTTCTATGTACACTGCAACTTCAAATACATGTTTTATATTCAAAACAAGTTGAATGGATATTATGATTTAAGAAATAAGTATAGTCATTTTCTCCTTTCTACTGATTTTATGAGCCTCAAATTATCAGGAAGAGACGGAAGTCACAGAACGGAGGAACATAGCAAAATTTTCTCACGTGTGGAATGCTTTCATCAACTCTTTACGGGATGAGGACTTGATTAATAATTGGTTGAGACTATTACTACTATCGTCATTGAAACTAGTATAATGAAAATATGTCGTGTCATTAATTTTCTTAATAATATTTTCATGGTTCAGGGAGAGGTCTCTGTTGCTTGTGCCATATTCTTCAGATGACATATCTGTTGTGCAATGGCCTCCCTTTCTTCTTGCTAGCAGGGTATACACGGGATGTCCCTTACGTTGCTCATCTAATTTGGAAATGCCCATGCCCAGTTATCATTTCCTTTCAAACTATTAATTATCTTTTGCTGAAATTACTAGATACCAATTGCACTTGACATGGCGAAGGATTACAAGGGGAAGGATGATGCAGAACTAGAAAAGAAGCTCAAGAGTGATCCCTACATGTTTTCAGCAGTCATAGAATGTTATGAGACATTAAGAGATATACTTTATGGCCTTTTGAAAGATGATGAGGATAAAGAGTATGTATAGTATATTCTGTTAAGATGATGTCCTGTTAATTCCTGAGCTGGAAAAATTTATTAACAGTTGAATTTTAGTTTCACTGGCAAAACACTGGTACTCTCTTATTTTAGTGGTTTTCCTTTCTCCATTGTTACTGACATTTTATTCTTACTTGCAGAGTTGTCAGGCATATATGTCATAGTGTGGATTCCAGCATAGACCAACGTGAATTTTCACTTAAGTTCCGGATGAGTGAGCTGCCCCAGCTAAGCAATAAATTGGAGAAATTGCTAAAGCTTTTGGTATCTCTTCATTGCTCTAACTTTATGCTTTGCATTTGAAGTTTCAGACTTCATTCATGTTGATCATCTCCAAGTAATCATTTATTTCTTGCAGACAATTGCTCATGATGATGCCGACAATATCGAATCCTATAGGACTCAGATCGCCAATGTACTGCAGGACATAATGGAGATCATTACACAGGACGTGATGATAAATGGGCATGGGTAAGATATGGCTGAATTATTCTTCTTATTATGTGAACAACTGATTCATACTGAGTCTTCATCACCTTGCTTTTACAGAATTTTAAGAAAATCTTCAGCGGAAATTAGAGCAAATGAGGGTGATAAAGAAAAGCTACGGTTTTCAGATCTAAACCTAGAACTAGTGAAAAATAAATCATGGAAGGAAAAGGTGCTCCTATCTTCATAATATTCTTTTGATTAACTTATCTGAACAAGTATGCGTAATTTTCTTTAATTTTGGCTCAACTGTTTATTTGCCAGGTTGATAGGCTTCTTTTGCTATTAACTGTCAAGGAATCTGCAATAAATGTGCCAATGAATTTGGATGCTCGACGTCGCATTACTTTCTTTGCAAATTCCCTATTCATGATCATGCCAAATGCTCCAAAAATTCGTAAAATGCTCTCTTTCAGGTAGAATTTCTAATATACTTACCATTATTTGTTCACAAAAGCAATACAAGAATTCTTCTTTAGTTAGGTTGATGATGATATGGAAAACAATTTTAAGTATTTTGAACTTTCTCCAAATTAACATTGTCATGGGCTACCATACATCAATATGGACATGGTCTCTGAATCTTGCTGCTAAGTTATGGATGTTGTTTCTTGGTCTGAACTCTTATTCTTTATGTGCTGCAAGTTGCCAAGAATTAGCTGTCTTTAATTTTCCATTCGAGCCTTGGGTTTAAACTTTTAGATATTTTGAATGCTGCATTCATTTCTTCAAAGCAGTTATACTGTCACAAGCTTATGAATTGGCCTCCAGAAAGTTCTGTATAGTTAACTTCATTGTGCAGGAGAATAAAAACCAAGGGACAGCCCATAAAAAAGTATTAATCATAGAAAATAACGAAAATCTTATCTTGGACTAAGACCATTACACTGATTTTGCTATTTGTTTTTGCTCTTTTTAATTTTCCAAGGAATTATTCTTGAGTCATCGCTACCTTTTTCAGATTGATTTATCATATTAAGGTTGGAATTGGTTTCCACGTACATAGAGATGTAGGACAGTATATGAAAGAGGATCTTTTAGGACTCGTTTGATTCGTGGAAAGAATTCTTCCGAGGAAGTAACTTTCAAGGATGTTACTTTTAGAGAAGTTACTTCCTGGGAATAGGATTTTGGCATGTTTGGTTGACCATAGAAAAGTGATTTATTGTAGAGTAGCTTATGTTTGGTTGAGCATCCATTTTCTTGAAAAAATTGTATAAAATACCTATTATACCCCTAGTAGATATAAAACCATACATTTTTGCTCCTAAACTTTATATAAATATAAATATTATATTTATATTAATATAAATATAATATTAATATATTATAATATAACATAAGATCATAATAATTTATTATATTAATATAATATTAATATAATATTAATATTTAATATAATAAATTTATTAATATAGATATAAATATAATATTAAATAAAATATTATATTCACATAAATATCAATATATTAATATAAATATTATGTTAATATTAATAAAAATATTATATTAGTGTAAATATTAAAATATAATAAATATTATAATATTGATATTGATATTATATTTATATAAATATTAGGATAATACTAATATAATATTATATCACTGTTCAATATTTCATCCTGACGATATTTTGAAAAATTCTGGCCGTTGATCTCAAAAAGATATTTTAGGAAAGAAAAAAATATCACCAATTTTCATCCCATGGGCAGTGCCAAAACTTACATCTTCCATGGGTTTCCACTTCCAATGAACTTTCCATGGGAAGAGCTTTTTCCACTCTCTCTCTTCTAAAACTCCAACCAAACAAGAGGTCTCATTTTCACTTTCCAAGAACTGTCTCACCCCTCTACTTTCCGTCAACCAAACGAGTCCTTAGGGTTTAAGATAGGAGCCCTCCTATGAAGGGTTGCTGAAGTTTTTGGTTTAGGTTTCAATTACACAAACTAGAAAAGTACTGTTCTTGCTGAAAAGAAGTTGTGGGTAGTTGTTAATCATCTATGCTCTAGGATGTAAGACCTAAATTGGGTTTTCTGTGTTTATAATAATTGAAAAACAAAATTCAAGAATTAGCTGGAATTTGCAGGAGAAAATCTGATATTTATATGATGTGAAGAGAAGCAATTTGAGATCAAAACAAGGGAGAAGATGGAAAAACATAATCATACACAAAAGAACATAGAGAAGAAATAACCCAAAGTGCAAAAGTTGATGAAACAAATAAAGGGAAAGGCAAAAGATGATACTGGACTCCCTTGCGAGCCTAATCACACATAGGGTTGCAACCCTCACACTAGTCTCATGGCATCACATGATAGAGGAAGAGTTTGAAGTTTCATTCATGTCTTGCATCCCAATCTGATTATGTAACTCAGATTTCATAGTTAAAGAAAGAGACATACCTCAACAGAACTTTTTGACTTCCTAAAATACCCTTCATAATGCAGCAGCTAGTATTCATGGTTAGGATAGCATGAAAAATGCATGAGCAGTAATCTCGATAGTGATTGGGCCAATCAAGTCAGAAAGTGAGATCTAAAGATTCCTTTAATCTTGGTCCTTGGTTCCAAAATAATTCACTAAAACTAAAATAAATAGAAATACAGAAAATTGGCAACTATAATTCAATGTAGGAAAATCCTAAGTCCTGCAGTCTTTTAATGCATGATGACACAATCTTGGATCCCCATCACATAGTTTTTTGACAGAGCTGCAAATAGTTTTGATTAAGGATATATTGACCTAGACTTGACATGATTTTTTCCTCAAACATTACGTATTTGGTAGGGGTTTGAAATGCAAGTTTTGCACATCTAATTTGAAAATAATGGACCTTTTCCAAGGCTGAGTTCAGGTGCCAGTCCGATTGATAGGACTAGAATTTGGCACATGTAATGCAAGTGACTGATTTTATGGATGTGCTATGGTGTGTGGTTCCATTACCTGCAGTGTATTGATTTCAAAGGGAGAATGTCATCATATCTTTTAATCGTGTTTCTATCAAATGCAATGCATTTGGTACTTCAATTTAGCCTTATCCACGAACATTTGTTACACCAAATGGCAGTCTTACTGATCTAATTAAATATACAATTGCATCTATCACTTTCCAAAATATAAACCGTATAGAATCGGAAAGGAAAAAGGAAAACTAAGGTAAAATTTGGAAGAAGAAAACAGAGGGTACACTCCTTGGATTGGAGCTGATGAGTCTGGGAATTGGGCTCCGGTTTCTCTTGCATAGCTATACTAGAAAAGCTTTTAAAAAAAAAAAAATTGCAGGAAGACCCTAATGAATTGCAACTTTGCAAGTGATGCCACCTTTTGTTTATTGAAAGCTGAAATTGCGGTTTAGGTCCTGATTTAGTTTGAAATTTACTTCTGAGTTACTTTGGTAAGAAATCACAACAACATCGAAACTAAGGGGGAGAAGAAAGAGGAGAGGGAAGAAGAAGCATGTAGAGAATAACAGAAATCTAGAAGGAAAGAGGGAATAAATAGAAGACTCAAGGAAGAAATAGGAAGAAAGATTATTCTTTGTTCTGAAAGTTCCAGACCTTCAAAATTTCATATGTTCTTGAATAATGACACGGATTCCGTGTCCAAGTGGGAAAAGGAATAGCGACAGAAACTTGGAGGGAAAAGCAAGCAATTCGGCTGGGAATTCTAGTCCTATTTTTCTAGTCCTATTTTGTTTAGGTTTAATTACTATTGGGTATTTTATTTTAAGTCTTAATTATTTCAATTTAGGACTCCTAGTTCTAGTTGGATTATGTCTTAAGTTGAGGCCTATAAATAGACCTCTTATGCTCTTGTTTATTCACTCAGATTTATAATACAAATTTTCTTTTGGAAAGTTCTACTTTGTGTTCCTCTTCCTTTAGGTGGATTTCCTAAAGCTTAGAGTTGATTTCTATATCCTTGGAGTAGCCTCCCAAGGTGGTGATTCGGCTAATTGATCTATAGTGGGGTTTTCAACTTCGCCACAATTGGATCCTTATCCCTTGGTTTGTTAGTGCGTAGTGGGGTTTCTACCCTCGTCAAAATCGAATCTAACCTACCCATAGACATTACGGTGTCAAATTTGGTATTGGAGCTTAAGGTTGCGAACATGCCTCCACGAAGAAATCCTCAGTGTGCTGCCCGCAACGCCTCCCCTGCTGAGTTGCAGCAACAGATTCGACAGTTACAGCAGCAAATTGCGCAAGTGCTGCAAGTAGTGGAAAAAAATAATCAACATCCCGAAATGCAATAACATGACGAACCGGAAGAATGACAATAGGTGTCTGATGACAAGCAAGAAGGAAGCAATGATGAGGAAGAGCACAGTCCTTTTTATGATGATTCCTCTAGCAGCGGCCATGAACCCCCTAAACGTAGGTCAGGAGCCAGAAATCGAGACGGAGATTTAAACTTCAAGATCGAGATTGCTGAATTTGAAGGAAAGTTCCAATCCGATGACTTCATTGACTAGTTGAACACGGTTGAGCGAGCTTTCAAACTCAAAGATGTCCCAGATGAGAAACGAGTAAAACTGGTGGCGATAAAATTGAAGAAATATGCCTCTGTTTGGTGGGAGAATCTCAAGAGGCAGTGGGAAAGAGGGCAAAAATAAAATCCGGACATGGGACAAGATGTGTCACGAGCTTAAAAATTCCTGACCATTATTAGCAAGATATTTTGATTAAATTTCATAACTTGCGACAAAAATCACTAAGCATGGAAGAATGTACCATGGCATTTGAGAAACTTCTCATGAAGTGCGATGTTCATGAGCCTGAGGAGCAGATGATTGCATGTTACTTGGGTGGATTAAATTGGGATATCTCGGATACTGTGCAGTTGCAACCTTATTATAGCCTAAGTGATGTTATCTAGCTAGTGATTAAGGTGGAAAAACAGCAAGCTAGGAAGGGTACAGCAAAGCAGAAGGAACCTGCCACCAATCGTTGGAATCAGGGGTCAAGGGCTGCTGTCCCAAAAGCAAACCTTGCCTTTCCAAAAGCAAGTTCTTCTACAGTTACCGATAACAAAGATGCGAAGGAAACCAGTGCTACCTAAATCGATGGCAGCTCCAGAAAATGCTTTAAATGTCAAGGATTCGGACACATTGCAGCTAACTGCCCTAATAGAAGAATTATTACACTGGTGGAAGAAGAATTGAATGAAGAAGGCAATGATGATGGGGCCAAATTTGACAACAGCAATGAGGAAGTAGGCCCTACCGATTATGGTGAATCTCTTGTGATCCAGCGTACTCTTAATACAGCTATAATGACTGAAGATGAAAGCTGGCTTCGTCACAATATTTTCCACATGAGGTGCACAACCAAGGGCAAGGTAGGGTGATCATCAATGGGGGAAGCTGTGAAAACGTTATTGCTCATTACATAATGGAGAAATTGAAATTTTCCACGGAAGCACATCCTCAACCCTATAGATTATAGTGGCTGCGAAAAGGGAATGAAGGTAACCAGGCGATGTCTTGTGCAGTTCTCTATTGGACATAAATATCGGGATGAGGTTTGGTGTGACGTAATCCCCATTGGATGCTTGCCATTTACTCTTGGGACGCCCCTGGTAGTATGACCGCAGAGCTATATGCGACGGGTACAGAAACACTTATTCTTTTATTAAGGATGGTGTAAACATTAAGTTGACTTCTTTGAAACCTGACAAAAGACCTAAGAGGCAGGAGGATCGCAATGCATTGATCACTAATTCTGGACTTGGGAAGGCTTGTTGAGAGTCAAATATAGCGTACGTTCTTTTAATCTGTCAAGAGAATGAAGTTGTTAGTCTATCCGAAGAGGTCAGACCATTACTTGTTGAATGATGTGGTTCTGGAAGAAATACCCTATGGCTTGCCTTTGATGAGAGACATTCAGCATGCCGTCGTTTTTGTTCCCAGGGCTGTTATTTCAAACAAGCCATTCTATCGCATGGGTCCTAAGGAACATGAAGAGCTTCAATGCCAAGTTAATGAACTTTTGAAGAAAGGCTTGATCAGAGAGAGTGTTGGCCCTTGTGCGGTTCCTGCTTTATTAGTTCCTAAGAAAGATGGGACATGGCGCATGTGCATTGATAGCTGAGCAGTTAATAAGATCATCAAGTATCAATTTTTTATTCCGCGGCTTGATAACTTACTAGATCAGTTACATGGAGCCAAAATCTTTTCGAAGATCGATTTGAGAAGCGGTTACCATCAAATTAGAATGCGACTGAATGATGAATGGAAGATCGCCTTCAAAACCCGAGATGGTCTCTATGAGTGGTTGGTCATGACATTTGGCATCTCCAATGCCTCGAGCACCTTTATGCGCCTCATGAATCAATTTCGTTCCTTTATTGATAAATTTGTGGTGGTTTATTTTGATGACATTTTGATTTATAGTCAAAGTCGAGAAGAGCACTTGGACCACCTTCGATAGATTTTTAAGGTACCATAGGAGCAGAAACTTTTTGCTAATTTGAAGAAGTGCGATTTCCTTTTTGATCAAGTGGTGTTCCTGGGTTATGTCGTCTCTGGTCAAGGAATTGATGTGGATCAAAGCAAGGTGGATGCTATTGTCAATTGGCCAATTCCTAAATCTATCCATGATATTTGAAGCTTTCATGGATTGGCCACTTTTTATCAGTGCTTCATCAAGAACTTCAGTACCATTGCTGCCCCTCTCATGGAATGTCTTAAAAGAGATTGTTTTAAATGGGACGCTAAGGCACAAGAAGGCTTTGAAGAATTAAAGAGAAGAATCACTAGTGTGCCAGTACTTGCACTCCTGAATTTTGATTTAGTCTTTGAGGTGGATTGCGATGCATTTGGAGTAGGCATTGGTGCTGTCCTTAGCCAAGAAGGAAGACCAATAGCATTTTTCAACGAGAAGTTAAATGATGCGAAGTTGAAATATTCGACTTATGACAAGGAGTTCTATGCGGTTATAAGAACTTCGGAACATTGGAGCCATTACTTGTTGCCTAAGGAGTTTGTTTTGTATTCAGACCATGAGGCCTTGAAACATTTAAGCTCTCAACAAAAGCTTAACCGATGCCATGCTACATGGGTTGAGTTTCTTCAAGCCTATTCGTTCCTCCTTAAGCACAAGTCCGAAGTTCAAAACGAGATAGTTGATGCCTTAAGCCGACGCCAAGTCCTACTTTCTATCTTACATCGGAAGGTTTTTGGGTTTGAAGTCATAAAAGAGTTGTATGAATAAGATCCTGATTTCTGCAAGATCTGAAATCTGACTTCCAGCCTTCCAGCATCCTTTTTCGGCAGTTTCAGCAAAAGGACGGGTTTCTCTTCGAGGGAAATCATCTGTGTATTCCTCAATGCTCATTATGGGACTCTATTATCTGGGAAGCTCGTGATGGTGGATTAGCTGGCCATTTTGGACGAGATAAGACCTTGTCTCTAGTACAAGAAAACTTCTATTGGCCACATTGCGAGATGTTGTCCGTCATATTTGGCGTTGCCGAACATGTCACATAGCCAAAATGAGAGGGCAAAATATTGGTCTATATATGCCTCTTCCCATTTCTAAATTTCCTTGGGCAGATAGGAGCATGGATTTTGTGGTTGGACTTCCACACATGCAAAGGCACAAAGACTCTGTGATGGTAGTTGTGGATCGATTTTCTAAAATGGCTCATTTTATTTCGTGCAACAAGATCTATGATGCTTTACAAATTGCTGACCTATATTTTAGAGAGATTGTGCGTTTACACGGAGTTCCTAAGACAATTATGTCTGATCGAGACTTAAAGTTTATGAGTCATTTTTGGAGGACTTTGTGGCGAAAGATGTGTACTCAACTTCAGTTCAGCTCTACTGCTCATCCTCAAATCGATGGTCAAATCGAGGCAGTCAATAGAAACTTGGAAAATCTATTCAGGAGTTTTATTGGCAAAAATATTCGTCAATGGGATCTACTGCTAGCATAGGTGGAGTTTGCCTATAATCGATCAACAAGTCAAACTACAAAGAAGACTCCTTTTGGGATAGTTTATGGTAGAAATCAAATTACACCTCTTGAGCTTGTTCCTAAGGCAACTAAGCAACACGTATTGATGCGGATGAAAGAGATAAGGAGATTAAGAAGCTTCATGAGCAGGTCAGAAAGCAGATTGAGAAGCAAAATGCTAAGTATCAGCGGCAAGCAAATAAGTTTCGAAAGCCTGCAGCATTTAAGGTGATTTAGTTTGGATTCATTTGCACAAAGAAAGGTTTCCCTGAGGAGCTAATGCAAAGCTTAGTCCAAGACCTGATGGTTCTTTCAAGGTGATAAAATGTATTGATGAGAATGCCTACAAGATTGAACTTCCAGGAGACTATGGAGTTTCTCCCACCTTCAATGTTGCTGATTTATCTCCATATTATGAAGAACAAAATGAAGAAGTAGAAGGGCAAGACTCGAGGACGAGCCTTTTCCAACCCGGGGAGCTTGACATGGATTCCGTGTCCAAGTGGGAAAAGGAATAGCGACAAAAACTTGGAGGGAAAAGCAAGCAATTCGGCTGGAAATTCTAGTCCTATTTTCCTAGTCCTATTTTGTTTAGGTTTAATTACTATTTGGTATTTTATTTTAAGTCTTAATTATTTTAGTTTAGGATTCCTAGTTCTAGTTGGATTATGTCTTAAGTTGAGGCCTATAAATAGATCTCTTATGCTCTTGTTTATTCACTCAGATTTATAATACAATTTTTTCTTTGCAAAGTTCTACTTTGTGCTCCTCTTCCTTTAGGTGGATTTTCTAAAGCTTAGAGTTGATTTCTGTATCCTAGAAGTAGCCTCCTATGGTGGTGATTCGGCTAATTGATCCATGGTGGGGTTTTCAACCTCGCCACAATCCCTAGGTTTGTTAGTTCATAGTGGGGTTTCTAACCTCACCAAAATCGAATCTAACCTACCCATAGACATTACGGTGCCAAATAATACGTACCAAATCAAGTATAAATTCTTAGACTACCCCAAATTATTGGTTGGCCTTTTGGTTTATTGGGAAAGAAGTAATAAAATGGATGGAGATGGGTGTACAGGCTCCAAAATGAGATTGGATGTTTGTTCATGCTTCTCTCCTCTCTCTTCTGTCTTTTTTTTTTTTCTTTTTGCCCCTGCACCTCCCCACCTCCCCCCAAAAAAAGGGTTGCATGAATTAGACAGATGGATTTCAATTTTAAATTATTGCACCAAATCATACTCTTTTCTGAGCCTTCCAGACTAGAGATTATATAACTCAATTCCATTCATAAAAGCAAAATGGATTCTAGAACCAAAAAATAGAAACCTAAAAATCTGACATGGCAGAATATGCCACATAACTTGAGGTTCACATACACTGCATCAATAATTCAAATGAGGCCATCTAAGCCACCTGGCTATAACACATGTAATTTAGAATTATGTCTTCACGTTCAAAGTTAGTATAAAATTCACAATGTCATATTATAAACTCGAATGAAGATTCAGAAATGTAGAAAAGGTTCTAATAGATATAGAGTTTCAGGCATAGACACATGCATACAAGTTCAGAAATAACGTTATGAAAACTCATGATTTCAGATTTTCTAATAGAAACCAAAACATAAAATCAAACTACCATTGTAACATCTACTAAATTTTCAAGGAAGAATTGATTTTTTAACTCATTGTAGATTTCTGATCCATGAATATGTTTAGCAATGAACTGCAGATTTCTGAATTTGGAATGGCCTTTTGAAACTGAATCCAATTGTAGGGGCCAAAATTTTAGAAGAAATCCTTAGGTTTGGAAATTATTCTGAGATTTAAATGCTTAAAATAACATATAGTCAGGTTTGCCATATCATACCGAATCGGGCGATATAGGCTATATCATACCGTATCGGTTCAGTACCAATATGCGGCATGGGGGCCATACCAACCTTAGTTAATACCGAACTGACCCTATACCGACACAATCACAGATTGGCACTGGTACAGGGCCGGTATGAAGACGGCAAACCTTGCTTCAAGCTGATATAATATTCAAAATCCACAAAAGAAACCCTTTGACTATGGTGTTAAGACTTTAGAGTTTCAAAACAGTACCTAGGTTTGGAATCGGTTGCCTATTTCAAAACAAAATTTAGGAGCAAGATTTGCAATATTGGTTTCAGTATCCGTATGAATATTATATTAATATAGTGTCGGTATGGGTTGGTTTCAAGGTTCATTGCGTCGGTTAGTATCTATTGTACTGGGTGTACCAAGGTATGCCATCTCAATATTGGGCCCTATACGGATGCCATCCCATCACTGTGTCAGTATGCCAGGTACGAAGGCCACTTCAGCATACCGAGTGTCGGTATCTCTCATACTGTGTACTGGTGTTGAATCGGTACGTTAAGATATGCCTTGTACTGTTCGGTTCAGTCTGGTATGGCGTATCGGATTATATTGGTACCGAACTGATACAGAGTCTCGCATCGTATTGATACTCGGTATGTCTTGCTGTCTTGTACCATACCACATACTGACACTGTAATAGGATAGTATTGATATAGGATCCGGTACTAAGACATCGAACCTTAGTTTAGTGTATCAACTTTCCGTGTGTGCTTCCAATGCCAAGTATTAATTTGATACTGGTATACCACGGTCCACTTGGTACAAGGCAATACATACCAGTACAGCAAACTTTGCCTACGAGCAATATGATAATATAATTTCTTGTACTTTTAATATGTCAGCTTTTGGGGGTGAGATATGGTTGATGCTTGTCACTCTACTTTTACAAAATAGAATTAAAAAAGGTGTCATGGTGCACGAGGCTCCTACCACTATGGGTCTGGGGTGGGTTAGATATATGCAGGCTTACCCCCATATGACACCTAGGTTATTGAAGCAACTTTATAGTTGTGCGAAGGTCTGCAATGGATTAATTAATAGAATTAATACTAATTAAATCAAAACATATTTCTGCATCCTGCATTTGATATCTCGCTAACTTTAGTTCTTTCATGATTTGTAGTTCTAATGTGCAATTTATTTCTCTGATTAGTGTCTTGACTCCATATTATAAAGAAGACGTACTCTATTCTGAAGAGGAACTCAATAAAGAGAATGAGGATGGTATATCAATTTTGTTTTATCTTCGGAAGATATATCCAGGTAGCTGTTGAGTTCCTGATACTATCTGTTTGCAGAAAGAATTAAGTTATCAGATGGTATAATCCATAATGCTGTCTCTTACCGCTGCAATTTAGATGAATGGAAGAATTTCTTGGAGCGCATAAATTACCATCCAAAGGAAGGAGATTCACTCAAGGAAAAAATGGAGCATGTTCGTCACTGGGTATCATACAGAGGCCAGACACTTTCCAGGACAGGTATGCAAAATATTAATTGGATAACTCTGGCTTGTCCCAAGATACTGCCGCCTTTTTTTTCAAATAACATCTGGGTATCATCTGCATTTGTCAGTGAGAGGGATGATGTACTATAGGCGGGCCCTTGAGCTACAGTGCTTCCTAGATATGGCAGAGCATGAGGGTTAGTTACTACTTATGTTGCTCTTTTCTGATCTGCCTTTTATTTTTTTTTAGAAGCTTCTGGTGTCTTTTGTTCCTGCAGATATCATTTTTAAAGAAAAGACTGATTTCAGTTTTTTCGAATGCTACCATGCAGCTATAATGGATGGCACCAGAACAAGTACACACTCCAAGAACAATGATGATCCAAGGTTGCAGGCTACTGCACAGGCTTTTGCGGATATAAAGTTCACTTATGTTGTTTCTTGTCAGGTCTATGGAATGCAGAAAAAGTCCACGGACACTCGAGATAGAAGTTGCTACCAAAACATTCTTAACCTCATGATAGCGTAAGCAACTAAATTTTTTGCATGTGTAGGTTTTAACTACGACATTAATTCAACTCTCTGTTTGAACTGTACAGTTACCCATCACTACGTGTCGCATATATAGACGAGAGAGAGGAAACTGTGAAGGGCGAACCAGTGAAGTGCTATTATTCTGTTCTTGTTAAAGCTGTGAATAAGTTGGATGAGGTATTGCATCTCCAAACTTGTGAAAGTAAATGACTTAAGATACAAAGTCATTTGATTTAATACAGTTTTTAAGTCTTGTGAACAGTTTAATTTATGATGATCCTGTTGCATTTGTAATAGCTGAACTGTAGATGCAAAATCCAGCATGGAGCTTGGAAAGGAAATGTTGTTACATAATACCCTATTGTAGTAGCTAGTTGTAAACTATACATACATGCATGCACGCATGCATACATACATACGTACATACATATATATACCGAAATATTTTGCATCAAGACATTGTTATATAATTTTATGTGTACCTCATCCACCATTTGTGCTGTAGTTTTTAGTTATGACATTCTTCTCTGCAGAGTTCCATGTTGCCATGTCAGCATCACTTGTTACACTAGTGTCTTAAGTTTTTAATTTATAGCGGATGCTATAGGTGTGCATGACCTTTTATGTATTTCTAAACATGAAGTATAATTTAGTAGAATCTGGGGTGTCGCGGGTAAAATTGTGGATCAGACACCTGAATTTTGAGAATACAATAGTTTTGTGAATTGTTGACCATGTTATATTGGGGGTGTCACGGTGTAAAACATTGGGACTTGGGAGTATGATAGTTCTGATTTCTGTTACTTCTTGTATTTGTAAAATTGGCCTAACATTTCTAATCAAGGTCTATCTTTTCTTATATCATGCTTGGTCCAAAATGACTGTTAAAGTTTTCTTCAATCAGATTAAGGACTCGCAAGTTAGAAAGCATGCAAATGTATTTAGGTAAAAACAAGAACAGGTAGTTTATTTGGAAGTTACCTCCATTTAGTTACTGTAATGCTAGTCTTATCACCTTTATGCAAGGTTTGGAAGCTGAGTGTAGCAGCTCCATTCTGGGTTAAGATGGACAAGGTAAAGCTGCTGATCTTGTGGTTAAAAACTACCCAAGGTTTTAAATCCCATGGGATGAAGGTGTTCTGGTTTCTCCATAGAATGGGATGTCCATTGTCCTGTCTCATCCTGATGGTAGTCTCGGTCATGCATCCTGATAGATCCTCCATCTTTTTCCCCTTCTCTTTCCTTTCTTCCTTTCTTTTTTTTCTTTTTCTCTTCTGTTTTTTCTTTATTTTCCTCTACCTTCCTTCCTTTCCTTTCTTTTTCTTTCTTTTTCTTCTCCATTCCTTTCTTTTTTTCATTTTTCTTTTTCTTTCTTTTCATTTTCTTCTTTTCTTCATCTTTCTTTCTTTCCTCTTTCTTTTTCTCTCTCCGTGTGGATAAGTTTTGGAGTCCTGAATCTGTCCTGGTCTTTGTTTCTCATAGGAATGGGACAGCCAGGATGCCTCTTGTTTTGTCGGGACGTATAACCTTGAAACTACCTGTACTTGGCTCAAGAATGATCACTTTGTTGTACTTCATGTGTAAGTAACTTTCTCTCAAATCTTGAGAACATAGAGGATAAAAGATGGAAAAGTATTCTGCAGTTTCATATGGTTACTTAGTGAAACAGAATGCAGTTTATTATCTTTCAGAGAATAAGCAGGCGAAAATAAAACTAATGCTTACATGTTAGACAACTTGTATATGCTCATAATCCTTTCGAACACCATCCTTTTTTATTTTGATATTTTTTTCACCCTCATGATTTTATAAAGGTGACTCCAAAATTTATGGTTTGTGTGGTTATGGTGTTTGATATTAGCAAAAAGGAGATTATTTATCTCGTGTTTGGTAAAAGTGCTCATTCTGTTCATGTATGGAGTTATTTTTCTACTTTTACGCACAAAAAGTTTGCATAAAAAGCTGATAAGAGGTAGATAAAAGAAAGAAAACAATATCATGACTATGTCAAACTACTCCAGTTTTCTTGCATGTACTACTGTTAAACATTTTGAGAGGTAGGTTACAAAATATTTTCAAGGTCATTTGCAAATGCCATCCTATCCTGTGTACTGATACTTTCCACTTTCCAACTGAATCTATGTAACTTTTCTTTCCTCTTTTATAATTTGCAATGGGCTATATGCTTGCAAAATCCAGTAATTAGTTTTGTTGATCCCTCTATTTGTCAAAGAACAGATCATAACTATAAAGAGAACTTGTAGTATTTAGTATGTATACGAATTTAGAGCATACACATCAACTCACATATTGCTTCACTTTAATAAGACTATATGTTTAAGCTTTTTTAATCGTTTGAACTTCCCACTTTTCCATGGTGTTATTAATGGATTTTGTGCTGGTTATCAGGAAATTTACCGCATCAAGCTACCTGGAAATCCTACGGAGATTGGTGAAGGAAAACCTGAAAATCAGAATCATGCCATAATTTTCACCAGAGGGGAAGCACTTCAAACCATTGATATGAACCAGGTGCAGCTTTTAACCATCAGTTAAACTGTTAAACAATCAATATGGCTATTGTTTATTTACATTTTTTTATTTTTCTAGGATAATTACCTTGAAGAAGCATTCAAAATGAGAAATGTTTTGGAGGAGTTAGATATTCGACATGGGCAAAGTCGACCTACAATATTGGGTCTTCGGGAGCATATTTTCACTGGAAGGTAAGTTATTGCTAATATCATGAATTTCTATTTCAAGCTGCTAAATAGTTTATTGAATTGCATTTTCTAGAATTTTCAAAGTGACTTGCGTACACACATATTGTTCTTTCTTTATAATTAAATATTTTACTTTTAAATTATTTTCTACTTTTTGCTATTTCAGTGTTTCTTCTCTTGCGTGGTTCATGTCCAACCAAGAGACCAGTTTTGTGACAATTGGGCAACGAATTTTGGCAAACCCTCTCAAGTACGGTATCTTTCTTTGCATAATTGCACCCTGTTACCTCTTTAAAATATGTTGCTCTCATATATTTCATATGCACAAAGTGCATGCACATAATGTGTTCTGTTGTGAGTACATATATATACATGTATGCGTATGCAGAAACACATGTCTCAATATGCCCCTCTTTGCTTGAATTTGCCTTGACCAGCAAGTTACCATCAATTTTAGAGGGTTGCTGTTAGGCTAGGACCGAGACATAAAACCTGCAAATCCCTCCTTGGAACCTTCTCAACTTTGGTTTTCCCTCAACAAACAAACCTGTATTTGAAATGAAACACAATTTCCTATGATTTTCCTTTTTTGCATATTGGTTTCTGTTAAAGCATGCCATATTAGTTATCTGTCTCAT
This sequence comes from Elaeis guineensis, assembly GCF_000442705.2. Lineage (NCBI taxonomy): Eukaryota > Viridiplantae > Streptophyta > Magnoliopsida > Arecales > Arecaceae > Elaeis > Elaeis guineensis. Next base: position 106,017,895 of record NC_025994.2, read on the forward strand.
AATTGCTTCACTTAAATCATATGCTTTCCTTGTCTGGGATCCAGTAGTTCTTAGAAGATTTGGGATTAAAATTTTTCTCATGAGACTATCTCTTTACTTTCCCTTGTTTATCTAATGTCTGTATCTTCAATTCTTTCTTGCTCTGAGTAGTGGTCTCAAAATTTACTATGTAAGCACTCAAGCAATCACTTAAATAGCTACAAGGTGCTTGATTATTAGAATTATGCACGATCTTGGCCGATTCAATTAGGGGTGCAACTTAGATTGGGCTCAACATGAACCCGCTTGCCCAACTCACTTGGGTTGGACGTGGCTCAAAAATCCCAACTAACCACAAGTAGGGTTTGGATTAGTGTTGACCTTCAATCCTAAATCCCAACCGACCATAGGTAGGGTTTGGATTAGGGTTGACCTTCAATCCTACCCGAACCCGACATTGACCCAACCTGAGCACGACCTAACCCAACCTGAGCACGACCTAACCCAACCCACCCTAACGCGAACCAATATATAAAAAATAAATAATTCACATTTATGTTTCATATAGGTTACTTATATATTTATATAATTGCATCTTTTTTCAGGTAAAATATATTTATATCTTTAAATAATCGTATCTTGATCTTTATGTGGAAGTGAATAATTGAATTTTTTGTGAATTATTGAAGCCTCAATTCAATAAATATTAATTCAATAAAAATATTCCAAACCTTTTTCCTATCTTAAAAATTCTATTTTACCCAATTTGACCCAATTAACATGGGATGGTCCAATTCAACCTGACTAACCCTAGTTAATTTGACTAACCCGACCCAACCTGAATTGAGCTTATTAGTGGGGTTGGGTTGGATTATGGTTGAACTTCAACCTGACCCAACCAATCTGAATTGCAGCCCTAGACAATAAAATTTACTATTATCAATCAATATTGAAGTTATGGTTGGTTTGGCTAACTTAATGGGAATGGATTGGACGTGGAAAGTTTAGTGAACAAAGTAACAAAAGTAGAGCTCTCACGAATTAGTGGTGACTAGACTTCCTATTTCCAATAAACTTCAAGCTATATTACTCAGTCAGCAGTCATTCATCTCTTTTTATTACCTCAATTCTTTTTTGTTGTTAAATTCTTGTTCAAGTTCTACTATCGATGGGGGATAGTACATGAATTTGTTGAATGGTTGAAGAGCATGACAAAGCCCTACTTTGTGGGACCTAATGTTTAATTCTAGCTTTTTAGCTAGAGCTGGTTCAAGAATGATAAATATACAAGATAATTTTATGGTAAAGTAAGGACATGGGTAAAAAATAGAAGTGCAAAGGTGATTACTTATTTCAAGGATTCTTATATTATTGAAAAAAGCGAGGCTTTGTTGAAGTAATTCATTCTGCAGGAGTTCTGGTTGTGGTGTGACGTGGTATCATATTGTACCATGCCTGACCATGTTCAGCCACATGCCAGGACTCACGGTATGAAGAGCATATTCATTTTCTTTGAATAAGAAACAATTCTGAAACCATTATTGAGGACATGATTTCCTTGGTTTCAAGGAAGGAAGAGAGGATGTCATGGGAAAATGCGGGCCCATCTTTCTTTGCACTTTTGTTTGCAAAACTATTTCTAAGCTGTTGGCTTTGATGTTTCAGATTCTTCTTACCTTCTTGGTCCTTGCCAGGCCACTTTAATCTAAAATAGGAGGGTAAGAAAGATATTCTCCTTGTGCATGCGCTTGTAAGGAAAATGGAGGGAATGAAGGAAAGTGAAGGTTTTGCTTGAATGTTGATATGGAAAAAGTGTAAAAGACAGAAAATAGGGCTTTCATTAAGGAGACATTGAGAATGATGGATTTTCCAGAGAGATGGACTAGATGGTTTTGTTGAATGTACCGGTGCTCCTACCTTTTCTACTGTGCTCACTGGTGGATGGATGAGTTCCTCTCAGTTGAGTGGGGACCTTGTCATGAATATTCCATGTCTATTTACCTCTTTACCATAGCCAAGGAGGGTCCTGTACCAACTACTGTTGCTGGGGACTTCAGATTGCAAAGGTGGAGTTCAACCACTTATAGATTACATGTTGATCTTTGAAATGGGATAGGAGAACCTTGGGGAACCTTAAAGAATGGGCTAAATTGAAGTTAGGAGGAGAGGAAACATAAGGTTTCCAGAAGGGATCGATGGTTGGATAATAGCCTATCTGGCATTGATTTTATTGGATGAAAGCCTTTGCAAAGATGAGATGGTTAAATTGAGAGTGGAGAGGACCAACAGGATGCTCTCCTTTGTCTAGGAGTTGATGAATTCTATGCTAACTTATTTTGGTCGTGCAAATACTAGGGGATTAGGTGCTTAGAAATTGGTTCGCTGGCTACCAATAGTAGTAGAACAGACCCTGCCCTGGTAAGTTGAAGGTGATTTGCAAGTCAACATCAGATGTGGAACTAGATTTTGAAAAACAGGAAAGAGATTAAATTCACTGTTCAGATTAGACATATCTGGAATTTAGTTAGTGACTGAACTTTGAGGCTGATGTTTCGGAAACGTAGGGGAGGAAAAGTTTTTAACAGCAACGGCAAGAGCAAGCCCTCGAATTTATCTGGGGAAAATCATAACCAGCTTTAGAACTAGAAGCACAGCAGTCATGATGACCCCAATACAGAATAGGAATGGTTCTAGGATCCTGCTACGGGTGGTCCAGTGGCTCGACTTTGGGCTGAGTGTAGGCTTTGCAGGGGATGAAATTCAATGACAGATGAGGGGAAGTTCACCAAACTGGTCAGAATTGTCTCCAACGGCCACTAGAACCAGCCAAGTCCAGCTACCAGCATAACGAAGGCATTTTGAAGGATTATCAAGGACACAGACTGTTATTTCTTGTGCAAGAGACAAGTTTCAATTGAAGCTGGAATCTATTGGTCAAGGCTCCATTAAAACAGCATGGAAGAATTTGGTTGGCAAAACGTTTCATAAGAGGTCTTGTTCAAGTCTGTATTGGCAGCAGCCAACCCACGCATCATTTGGCCCGAAGAGGGGGAATTCGCGCTTCGACCAATTAAAGCAATTAGCCACTAGACCGAAGAGGTGGCGCTTAACGATACAGAGAGACTGCGAACACTAGGCCTGAGTTAGCCCTAAAAAAAAAAAGGACTTGTAACTGGACCCTAGTACCTCTCAATGAGAGAACTGGCATATTCTTACTAACTAAACAAAGGAAGGCATAAAGACTCAGTCCCTCACTCCGGAAAGGAAGGAGAGAGCTCAGAGGGCAAAGGATGTAGTATTTCAAGTCAAGAAGCTCGTCGTCTTACTGATTGAGCACTTGGCTCCAAGAAGAGAGATTTTGAAAAGTGGCTAACCCATGTTATGCTACATTTAAGTGACTTCTATTGTGTTCGTTGCTCAACTGAGGAAGCTCTGTTTAGCAGTTATAATTTAAATGGTTTTGTTTCTGATGGTTATGTCCGGTAGTATTACTAAATTTGAAGAGGTCTTGGGAGGGAAATGGTTATATGGATTTTCGGAAGTTCAGAATGAGTGGTTCAACCTCCCAGTCTCAGGACCCATCCTGGTCCAAGGTTGGGCTGGGACACCATTGGGATGGTCTAGTCTTGACGGTTGGCACTCTTGGATGGTTTTGGCATCTCATGAAACACTGGGATCTCCTTATTTTGTTTTCTTAATTCTTTTGTTGCTTTTTATTAATCTTTAAGTGTTTCTTGGAAGCTGTCTTTAAGTTTTTAAAGTTTTTAAGCCAATGGTAAGGTTTATGGTGCTGATAAAAGTACCAGCATCAGTTGATTAAAAACTTGAAAAGACAATGATATGCTTAAATAAAACACCATCATCAATCATGCCATAAACAAAAAATCATGAATTTAAATAACACAACAAGAAATCCTCTAGAGAACCATTTAAAACAAGAAAGAAAACAAAAAATAAAAACAAGAAACAATAAAAAATTTATGTGTTAGTTAAATACTTGGAAGCTAGGATATCCCACGTGTCAAGATGCATCAGTATAGAATGGGACATGCCGATATGGAGAGAGACCTGGTGTCCTGCCCTGGTGCCAAGGCCAGGTCTTCAGCCCTTGGTTCAAAGAATTGTGCACTTGGTGCATTTGAAAGGAAGGAAACGGAAGAATTTCAATTGCTCTACAGTGCACAAGAATTAGAGTCGCAAACTTATCAAAGACCAGCTTGTAGTTGTTTTAAGAATTTAAGGAAGGTTTATAGTGAATCGGATAAGGTAAATTTCATGGGAAAACTAACTCGCAGCCTTTGGGATCGTCTGTCATTTACCATTTTGGTCTTATTGACTCGGCATTTTGTATCCTATACTTGGTCTGCATTGCCATTATACTTGGTCCCTGTCAATATAAATGTGAACAAAACTGGTGCACCTGCAGTCACAACTATGTGTAAAAACAAGGCCTAACTGTGTGTTGAGGCCTACATATTTATTGAAACTTGGATATGGACTAATTTCAAGCACCAGTCAGTCCAAGGGTTGAGAATCAATTTGTGCAATTTTATCTTGTACTAATAGTCTAGAATGGGAGTATAAGTGATGAAATGTAAAGGTCACTTGTGATGATCAGTGATTGTGTTTTGTAAACTGCCTTTTGTTGTACTTTGCTACTTATTGTTTATTGTACCTTGTTTTAATTATGAGAATTTGAATCTTTTGAAAGAAAAAAATTTAAAAACTAATGTCTCTTATTAATTCTTATTTTCAGGTTGTAATTTGTGTTTGCTTTTTTTATGTAACTTATGTCATTTGAAATGAATGTTATTTTGTCTTAGCAGCCAAGGTTGTAATGACTGATTTAGGGATGTGCGTAGTTCTGGTGTTGCTATATATAGTTATCAAAATTATTAAAGAATTTATCCTATGATATTGGCAAGGGAAAAAAAAAAGAGTAGATTTCAAAATATCCATTTGATTTATTGTCCATTTCCTAATGAGCATCCAACCATTTGTATAGATTTTAATCTCATGATTATAATTAATTTAATTCATATATGATACTTTTTTGCTGTACAAATGTTTAATATATTACACAGCATGCATAGTATCTTTATGTGTGCAACTGGGATACTGTGCTATGTATGCATATATATAGAATAAAATGTTCATTATTCAACCTATCTATTTTTTATTAAATGGTTTTGCAGAGTTCGTTTCCATTATGGTCATCCTGATATTTTTGATAGAATCTTTCACCTCACAAGAGGTGGCATAAGTAAAGCTTCAAAGACCATCAATCTGAGTGAGGACATATTTGCAGGTAAGCTTATGCATGTTAATGGTTCATTTATTATTGTATACTTTCCTACAGTTAATCATGTGACTATTCTTAGGCTTCAATTCAACTCTACGTGGGGGAAATGTTACGCATCATGAATATATGCAAGTGGGTAAGGGACGTGATGTGGGAATGAATCAAATTTCTCAATTTGAGGCAAAGGTGGCGAATGGAAATGGAGAACAAACATTGAGTCGTGATGTTTATCGTTTGGGCAGAAGATTTGACTTCTATAGGATGTTGTCTTTCTACTTCACTACTGTGGGCTTCTATTTTAGTAGCATGGTAAGAATATTTAAAATTAAATTGTATCATCTATCTTACCACAAGTTCTCTCTCAGTTAAATTGCATTTACTGATATTGCACTGTGTCATTACAAGAATCATATCTAGAGTTCAGGATCTATAGTAGTATCAAGATGCGGTCTCTGGACTAGTGATCTTGTAAACCATATCTTAGAAACCAAAAAAGAATTCCGACCATGATTTGCTGTACCATCCCATAGCGGGCATACCGTACCATACCGGTATGCACCAGCCCATACCGACACTATTGTATCATACCGAACAACATATCTACACTATAATAGGATTCTGTTGGTATGGGATCCGGTACTGAGATGGTGAAACTTGATTCTGACCTTTAGGGTTCATCTTCATGTAATGCTGAAATTATCATAGACATGAAACTCACTTAGTTTTGGCAAGGGAGCATGTTGGTGGATTACAGCAACTCATGCTAATATACCAGGCTTAGGTTTGTTACACCTTTTTTAAGTCATAAAATATGGCCATAAAGTTTGCCAACTGGTATTGGAAGGTCCCAAAAAGAAGTGTACATGTCGGAAATAAACTATGATGCATGCTTAGGGAATGATGCATACTGAAAAACCATAATTGTGCCAATACAATGATAAGATAGCTTTAGAAAACATAAAGCTTGCTAAAGAATCATTTGCATTGTGTCAAGCATTGAAAGAGCTCTCCGTCGCTCCTTGAATGACTTGAAATCCAGTCAAAGCCAAAAATTATGACACTTTTCAAGTCGCATTCTACTGAAATACTCTGTCAAAATATTTGTTCGTATCCTCAGCTACCTAGACCATTGGAAGCTTGAGTTTCATATTTGACAGCAGGTTTTCTTTTTTATCTAGGCAGGATACTATTCTCATCAGAGTACACAGTCACAAAAGCTTGTCAGTATGGCAAGAAGCATGTCTATACTAAGATGACAGGATCAGATCCATGCTTGTGAAACTTACCAGATAAACTGTTAATATAAAGTAGAAATTAGAACTGTAATGTGACAGATGTATGAGTTGCTTGTGCTTTCATCTTTTTGCTTAAAGCTGGAGCTTTTCTTTTTGTTTTCCATATCTTTCTTCTGAGGATAAATTTGGTCCCTTGGTCAATCTCTGACTGTCAGGTTACAGTACTTACTGTGTATGTCTTCTTATACGGGCGTTTGTATTTAGTCATGAGTGGTTTGGAAAGGTCGATTCTGGAAAATCCAACTGTTCAAAATAGCAAGGCTCTTGAAAGTGCTCTTGCTCCCCAATCTGTTTTCCAGCTTGGCTTGTTGCTGGTTCTGCCTATGGTAATGGAAATCGGCTTAGAGAAGGGATTTCGCACAGCAGTGGGTGAATTTATAATCATGCAGCTGCAGCTGGCCTCTGTTTTCTTTACCTTTCAGCTTGGAACCAAGGCTCACTATTATGGGAGAACACTACTGCATGGAGGTGCTAAATATAGAGCAACAGGCCGTGGGTTTGTGGTATTTCATGCAAAATTTGCTGAAAATTATCGGTTGTATTCCCGCAGCCATTTTGTTAAGGGGTTAGAGCTCATGATATTGTTGGTTGTATATGAAGTCTATGGGCAAGCATACCGAAGTTCAACTCTATACTTGTTCATCACAGTTTCCATGTGGTTCTTGGTTGCCTCGTGGTTGTTTGCACCTTTTGTGTTCAATCCCTCAGGATTTGAGTGGCAGAAAACGGTCGATGACTGGACAGACTGGAAAAGGTGGATGGGAAACCGTGGTGGAATTGGCATTCCAGTTGATAGGAGTTGGGAATCTTGGTGGCAGAGTGAACAAGAACACCTAAAATACACGAGCATCCGTGGACGAGTGCTTGAAATCATCCTGGCCCTTCGCTTTTTGATATACCAATATGGAATTGTTTACCACCTGAACATAGCCCATCACAGCAGAAGTATTCTGGTATTTTTTTTTTTTATCTTCCATTATATGCGAAGCTTTGGTTCTGTTTAACTCCCACATCTAATCTTATGCTCTACTGTCATCTCTTAGGTGTACGGATTATCATGGTTTGTTATGTTGACCGTTCTAATAGTTCTGAAGGTACGCATTTAATGCTTGCAGTTAGGTGGTAGCTTTTATCCTATCGCATGATATAGATGTAATTTAACAGGCAGTGGAGTCAGTTCTACGTGCTTCATTAGAAGCACTCACATATACAACTAGTTCCAACCATTGGCATGGCACGTGCCACATCACTCGAGTGCAGATAAAAAGGAACCCACATGTTCATGTAATTTCTTTGCTGATGCTATTTAGTAAACGAAATCAAAGAAGCCAGTCTTTGTCCTCGCTAGCAGAAGCATACCAGTCTTTTTGAACTTCTGTTTTTCCTTCATCAATTTCATTAGTGTTAACATATCATGTTTTTTTTCAGATGGTTTCGGTGGGAAGGCAAAGATTTGCTACGGATTTTCAGCTTATGTTTCGGATCCTCAAAGGCCTTCTCTTCCTTGGATTTGTATCCGTGATGACCGTCTTATTTGTGGTCTGTGGCCTCACAATATCTGACGTGTTTGCTGGGATTCTCGGCTTCGTGCCGACTGGCTGGTCTCTTCTTCTGGTGAGAGCTTCCGCTTCCATCTCGTTGCTGCATCCTCAAAATTATGACCTGTTGTATCAAATTAATCTACTGCTGTCTGCTAATTTGATTCTGCGTACATTGCTCATCAGATAGCACAAGCATCCAGGCTGCTCGTCAGGAGGTTGGGATTCTGGGACTCAATCCAGGAGCTGGGAAGAGCGTATGAATACACAATGGGAATCGTAATCTTCATGCCCATTGTTGTGTTATCATGGTTCCCCTTCGTTTCAGAATTTCAGACGCGCTTGCTCTTCAATCAAGCCTTCAGTCGAGGTCTGCAGATCTCCAGGATCCTTGCAGGGAGGAAGGAAAACGATACAATCTAAAATTCCCCGGGTCTGTTGCACAGAAACTTGCTCTCTCCTCGGGCATATGGATCATATCATTCTCCAAGCAAAACTGGGTGTAAATTTTATGCATTTGGTCTTTTTCTTTTCTCGTCTTTTCTTTTGGATCACGATATGACAGCAGCTAGGCTTTATGGTGCAACAGCTAAATACTTTGTTTAAAGCCTGGAAGCCGACCATGTATCGGTGGAAATATAGATTTCGTGTAACAGACGCTAGATTGATGGCATGAATGTTGGACATTATGTTATTAGGAGTGCTTTACCTAATTAATTTAAAAAAAAAATATTTATAAAAATAATATAATTTTTAATTTATTTATCAGATTGATGTAAAAAAGATAAAATATCATTTTGAATGATATTTTATCAGCGTCACGTCATCCAAATAAATAATTTTTTTTAAAACATCATTCCAAATAGTATTTTAAAAAATATCAGTTATTTTGATGATTTTAATTTTTTTTCAAAAAAAATATTAAAAATAAAAAAATTAAATTTATAAAAAATAAAAATTATAATTTTGATAAAAATAAAAATTATCATTTCAAATTAATATCTTCATTTTAAATTATCTTTTGAAAAAAATATCTAAAAAAAATTATTGTAAAAAAAAATTAAAGATATCATAAAAAAGAATTAAAAAAAATAGAAATTATAATTTTAAATTTAAAAAAAATAAAAATTTTAATTTTAATTCAAATAAAAATCATCATTTCAAATTATAATTTTTTTTCAAATTAATTTTTTTAAAAAAATATTATAAAAGAAAAAAATAAAAAAATAAGAAAAAAATAAAAATTATAAATTTGAATGAATTTTAAAAAATAAAAAATTTAATTTTAATATGAATAAAAAAGATAATTTTAAATTATTTTGTCCATTTAAAATTAATTTTTAAAAAAATATTATAAAAAGAAATCTTAAAAAATTAAAAAAATATAAAAAAATGAGAAAAAAATAAAAATTATAATTTAAAATTTAAAAAAATAAAAATTTTAATTTTAATTCAAATAAAAAATATCATTTCAAATTACTTTCTCCATTTGAAATTAAGTTTTTTAAAAAAATATGTCAAAAAAAATAAAAAATTAAAAAAAATATCATAAAAAAGTAAAAAATTTCAAAAAATATGAAAAAAATAAAAATTATAATTTTTAATTTAAAAAATAAAATTTTTAATTTTATTTAAAATAAAAAAATATCATTTAAAATTATTTTTCCATTTTAAATTATTTTTTAAAAAAATATTTCAAACAAAGAAGAAAAAAATGAGAAAAAAAGAGAAAAAAATAAAAATTATAATTTTAAATTTTAAAAAATAAAAATTTTAATTTTAATTCAAATAAAAAAGATAATTTTAAATTATTGTTTTCATTTAAAATTAATTTTTTAAAAAATATTTTAAAGAAAATATTAAAAAATTAAAAAATATATATATCATAAAAAAAGAAAAAATGATAAAGAAATGAAAAAAGTAAAAGTTATAATTTAAAATTTAAAAAAATAAAAATTTCAATTATAATTCAAATAAAAAACATCATTTCAAATTACTTTTCCCATTAATTTAAAAAAAAAATATGTCAAAAAAATAAAAAAAATAAAAAGTGCCATAAAGAAGCAAAAAATTTTAAAAAATGAGAAAAAATAAAAATTATAATTTTAAATTTAGAAGAAATAAAATCTTTAATTTTAATTAAAATTAAAAATATCATTTCAAATTACTTTTTTCATTTCAAATTATTTTTTTTAAAAAATATTTCAAGCAAAGAAGAAAAAAATGAGAAAAAAATAAAAATTATAATTTTAAAATTTAAAAAATAAAAATTCAAATGTTAATTCAAATAAAAAATATAATTTCAAATTATTTTTCTCATTTAAAATTAATTTTTTAAAAAAATATCCCCAAAAAATCTTAAAAAATTTAAAAAATTAAAAAATATCATAAAAAAGAAAAATGAGAAAAAAATAAAAATTATAATTTTAAATTTAAAAAAATAAAAATTTTAATTTTAATTCAAATAAGAAACATTATTTCAAATTACTTTCTTCATTTCAAATTAATTAATTTTTTTCATACCGCATTGTACGTAGCTGTTCGTGTCCGTACCAGATCGAGATGTACCAGTGCGGTCTGATTCATCTCATAATTAAATTATCTGATATATTATTATTATTTATGTTATAATTTTTATAGCCCTTTTAGCATAACTTTTTCTCTCTTAATGTTCTGAGACACATTAATGTATGTGTATTCATATCTACAAAGCATAATATTCGATCACTTGAAATTAAATAATATAAAATAAAATTAATAATTAATAATATTAAATATAATAAAATATCAAACGTACAAAAAATAGTACAATAAAAGTTTCAAAAATACTAAGTATAAATCTAAAAAAGACTAAGTCCCACAAGGACATCGTGGTGCCCGTGGTCGTTTGGACCTTCTCAGGAAGGTCCTCAATGGCTGCTCCTGCTTTTGCTGTGATGGCTCCTCCCCTATATTAGTGGAGGTCTGTTGGTCATGCTACTCAGGAATAACTGATGCTGTCCGATCATCTACGGACTGAGCGACCCGCTCAATCTTCTCATCTGGATACACGGATGGGCCTAAAAAGAAAGTATCATAGTCATGTGGCCAAATGGTATCCGATGATGTCATCTGGGGATGTAGGAAGAAGAAGGCGCTGCCATATGTGGATCAAAAGGCGATGGCATCTGTGCAGCATCTAGTGATAACATTTGCGGAATATGCGGTGATGGCATATATGGAACATATGGTGACGGCGTATATCTCATATCTGACGTATCGACTGCTCTATACCAAGGCGCATAGCTAAATGGATCAACACCAATCACCACCAATGTTCCGAAATTTGTTCTCTCTATCTCACGCAGTGTCAAAATCCGTTCGTCCTCATCAGTCGTAGATAAAGCACGACGAGCGTCCAACACAAGATCCGACATAGAATCAGTCTATAAAATAAAAATAAAATAGTCAATATACTGTAAAATATAAAATAAAAATATAATACAAACAACATAAACTAATTTTCGTAGTCTTATCAAAAGACGCACAGCAGAACTCTCGCCCTCGTGTCCGGGAACTGCATACCGAGGCTGTCCAATGACTCGCATTGTAATGCTAAAAAACTAAGCCATGTAGTCCTCGATATATGAACGGCCTCTCAAAATGGGATCACCATGAACAATGTGATCTCGACGTGCATCCCAAATATCGATGTACTCTGCATGTCTGATACGCCAGTTAATACGAGTTCTCCCTTATCGATCAATACGATGAAGTCCCTGACTAGTATCAAACTACTCTAGGATGCCCTGAATCTGACCAAACTACTCCAGGACACGATCGGAAAGATACCACTCTACCACATCGAAATAAATAAGTGGCACCCTAGCAGTCCATATATCATGTCCAATTGTACATATCTGCGGTAATATAGCCAATATCTCATCTGTATATGGCTCCCACAAAAACTGATAGAGTTAAAATAAAAAAAATTAGTAAGCTAAAATTTTAATAGATTATGAATACTGTAAAATGATATTTGTAAAAAATTTAAAATTTATCCGTCTATATATATCAACTAATGTATCCAACTGGCACCTATAAATCCGTGCCACTCTCGTCGATACGTGATGAACGTTGAATGCAACGTTCCATCTGTTTCACAATCTACTTATGTTAAATAAATTTTATCGGATTTAAAACTGTAAGTTTCAAATAAAAAAAATAATATTTTTATACCTATATCCTAATGGTCCGTTTAGTCTGAATGAAACATCAGGATCATGCTGCTCTGATGGCATCTCGAGCAATTGTCATCATAATAGACTGATAGTTGGCATATACTCCCATACCAAAATCTGCAAATTTCAAAAAAATCATACATGATATACCTAATATGAAATATAATTAAATATTAAAAATAAAAATTTTTAATTCATATACCTGTAATAATACAAGATAACCATCAATCTCGCTCTGATCAGCATAAGAACCTCGACACATAACTCTATACAGGCAAGCTAGTACTGCACTGCCCCAACTGAGTCTACGAGCGAAGTCTAAATCCTCTAATAATGGCAAAAACATCAACTTCATCTTATTCGATGAAGTATTGGATAACAGGACACCACCTAACAACCGCAGCACCTGACCCCTAACATACTGCTGCACCATCTCCTCTGGTGCATCATCCGTAATATGAAAATATCGAAAACGATCATCTAAACACTCAATCTTGAGTCGTGAATGATCGAAAAAGTGTGCGCCGGGCTCAAACCCTAGCAATCGCAAGCACAAAGCCTGTCACTCCGGAATGGTAAACGTGGGATCAACTTCGATAACTGGATCGCCATCAACTGGTAGTCCAGTAAAGATGCTGACATCCTGTAAAGTGATGATCGCCTCACCAAATAAAAGATGAAATGTGTGTGTCTCTGGACGCCATCTCTTAAGCAAAGTAGTAATAAGACCAACGTCCATCTGTATACGACCAATCCAATATACTCCATAAAATCTAAGATATCGTAAATAATCCAGCACTCTATGTGGGATGTCCTCTGTCCTCCAGAAGTCAGCATCGGATCGTCGTAGACGAAAGTATCTGGGCTCCTGCAATAAAATATAATAATTAGATAATGTATATGATTTTTTTAAAAAAAAATTGAAAAGTAAATAGGATTGGAATGCTTACGCCGCCATCTAAAATAGTCTGTGATCGATGGTGCTCCTGCAATGTAAGAATACTACTGTCTCGAGGATCGGAATGTCGCGGATCGTAAGCCATAATACGCTGATGAATCTAAAATAATGATATTATCACAAGTGTATTAAAAAATAAGAAATATGATAGCCATTCATTTTATGAGAAATATATTTTAAATACAATATTGTCACACAATATAATTTAAATACAAAATTTAGTTCATCTCTAGATATTAAACACGTATATTCAAATACAATCACACAGAAATACATAAAATAATGACGAAAATACATGTTCAGAGCCTTTAATTTCTTCCACTGCTTGAAGTTGAAATGTGTTGAAGTATCCTAGGACAGCGACGGCGGTCATGACCCTGTTCCTTACAAATACCACAGTGATTCTTACTTTTTATTTGTCTATCATCCATCTCATTTCGTAGTCTTGTTGACTTTGGTCTACCTTTCTGCTTGGGTCTCAAACGATGATAATCAGGAATACATTTGAACATACGTGTATGCATCCAATAATCTTCATGTGGTAATTGATTAAAATCACCGCTCCAAGCATTCATATATGCTGCAATTGTATATGCATCATCCACAAATCACTAAAATATACAGCAATTTCTTGACACACAGCTAAAACGTGTGAACATGGATATTTGTACATGCTCCACTTTTCAGAAGAATATTTTTTTTCAGCTAAAGTAACAATATAGAAATTTCCTCCACCTCATAATTCTGTGCTTGCTCTCCTCGTAAGCACTTCATATATGCCTCTTTGAAGGTTGAATGCTGTTACTCGGTACTGGTTAGCTTTAACTTGATCCTCAGCAATCTTAATTGTAACATAAGTAAAAAGATTATTTGAATTTGTCCTCTACATATCTCAAGGCTTGGGCATGTTTCGTATTGAAGTGTTTCACAAGACGATAAAATGTCATTTGAACACAAGCTGTAATTGGCACATTTCTAGCTCCTCATAAAATACTGTTAAAAACCTTCGATAAATTTGTAGTTAAGACACCATAGCACAGGCCATCATCATGTGCCAACGTCCACTTCTTCTTTTCTATCTCGAACAACCAGTTCCAAGCCTCTTCATTCACTGTTCTAATCCTATCCATAAAGTTGAACTTGCAAACTTTATGAGTGCTTCCTACTTGCCATACTGCTTTTTTCAGCTGCACATTTTTAAAATATGTTGAAATTACTGCAGATATGTCTTAAGCAGTATCGGTGATAGGCATGTGGTGGACTCCATCCAATAGACTCATCTGCGATGACATTTAATATATCGGGATGTCTGTCAGAAATTAAGCATATTCCATTTTTATCTTTGACGATATGTGTTCTGAGCTGGAAAAGAAACCAACTCCAACTTGTAGTCGTCTCCTCATCCATAATTGCATATGCTAATGAAAATATTCCATTCTTTGTATCAATTCCTGTTGCAATTAACATCTTACCTTTAAACTTTCCATACAAGTGCATGCCATTAATGCTGATTACAGGATGGCAATACGTAAAACTCTGGATAGATAGTTTGAAAACTCAAAAAATATAATTTAAAACTCGGATATTGAAATTTATAATTTGAAAAAAAATTTATGAAACAACTGTATCGGGATTTGCATGTTGAAGTGCAGTCATATAGTAGGATAATTTAGTATAAGACGGCTCCCATTCTCTATATAGTAGAGTAATTTGCATGTTGAAGTTCAACCAATGCCTTCTGCTTTCTACACCATGCTTTCCTGTATGACACTGTATATTGAAATTGATTATTAACGGTTGCCACAATAACTTCAACTTTAACACCGGAATCTTTCTCAATAATATGTCGGATTAGTGTGCCAATCATCCTTCCACTGACATGTTTGTGGTCTCGACTCAACCCCGTAAACAAACAAGTGTGAGGACCCTTATATTTTGTGATTTGAAAATATCCATGTTTTTTCAACAATGCATCACGAAGCCTCCATTTATAATTTTGAACATTATCTGATGATGCGCATCGTACGGATCATAATTTCGAATGCGACTGAACTACATTGTATGTCCGATGCTTCATAATGTGATAAAGATCAACAGCTCTCCTTACATAATCTTTATTCTCAAATATTAGACCTTTAAAAAATTCAGTCATCGAGGAGTCTCAAAACTGATAGTCAGAGTTCAATCTTCGACCAGCACTAACACAACCACCATCATCTAAATTTATATCGTTAAAAAATTATGAAGGTTCGTACAAACGAGGTTGAGGTTCTCCCACATTAATATTAGCCTGAACATCTTCATCATTATTCTTATCTTCACCATCATCATCATTACTGCTACTGTCCTCATCCATCCAATAGTCTTCATCTCTACTTTCATCTGACTCAAAGCTTAGATTATCAGAATTTATTCCACCGACTATCCAGTCATCATTCTCTATATGAGTGTCGTCTTCCGCACTTACCACTACTTCTAGCAAAGGAGAAGTCACCATAACAGAAGACACAGGAGAAGTCACCATAGGACTTTGAATAATTGGACAACTAGGACCAGCAATAGTGGAATGTTGTTCTGCAAATACGGTCTCAATACTATCGGTTTGCACTATATGAGTTACGAAAGGTGAGGAAGGCCCAGCCCAACATTATTGTCCGCTTGAGTTAAAAGCCGACTATAGTATCTAAAGCTCGGTACATCTTCATTTTCAATATATAATTGTAAAAATCGATATTCTGAATATTTTAAAGGAAAGGTCAGCATTTCTTCGACATCTTCATCGTCATCAATTGGAACTAAGATATAATTGCTATGCATTAACTGTTCCGACAGATTAGGAGATTTTCATTTCAATTTTATTTCATATTTTTCTTTGTCTACAGGAATACTGCTGTATAAATGGTCCAATAATTTTTTACGTGATAATGATGAAGATACTCTAATCATCTGATTTGCAGGGTGACTGTACTGCATACCAGTTTCATCATTCTATATCATGCCATCATAATACAGTAGTACACGAACTCGAGTACTGACCATTTTCTTAGAGAAATCTATGACAAAATCAAAATCAAAATATTTAGTATTTTTCAAAAATGCCATTTCTTTTGGTATTTTCTTTCAATATTTTTTTTCTTTTTTTATGGTATTTTTAATTTTTAAATTTTTTTAGTTATTTTTATGTGATTTTTTAATAAATAAAATTAATTTAAAATGGGGATAGTAATTTGAAATGATAATTTTTTATTTGAATTAAAGTTAATTTTTTAAAAAATTTATAATTATAATTTTTATTTTTTTATCATTTTTTCTCCTTTTATTCACTTTTTTTATGACATTTTTTTAAATTTTTTGGAATTCAAATCAATATTTAATTTTTTAATTTAATGATATATTTTAATTTTAAATAACAAAAATATTTTAAAATTATCTTTTCTATTTGAATTAAAAGTAGAATTTATATTTTTTAAAATTTATATATACTTTTTATTTTTTTCTCATTTTTTTCTTCTTTGTTAGGAATATTTTAAAAAAAATAATTTGAAATGAAGAAAATAATTTGAAATGATATTTTTTATTTTAATTAAAATTAAAATTTTAATTTTTTCTAAATTTAAATTTATAATTTTTGTTTTTTTTCTATTTTTTTAAATTTTTTGCTTCTTTATGGTACTTCTTATTTTTTTAATTTTTAAATTCTTTTTAATTTTTTAAATTTAATTTTAAATGGGAAAAGTAATTTAAAATGATATTTTTTATTTAAATTTAAATTTAAATTTTTATTTTTTAAAATTTAAAATTATAACTTATATTTTTTCACATTTCTTTCTCATCTTATCTTTTTTTATGGTATATTTTATTTTTTTAGTTTTTTAAGATTTTTTTTGGAATATTTTTTAAAAAAATTAATTTTAAATAGAGTAAATAATTTAAAATTATTTTATTATTTGAATTAAAATTAGAATTTTTATTTTTTAAATTTTAAATTTTAAATTTATATTTTTTTCTCATTTTTTACTTCTTTGTTTGGAATGTTTTTTTAAAAAAATAATTTGAAATGAAGAAAGTAATTTGAAATAATATTTTTTATTTTAATTAAAATTAAAAAATTAATTTATTTTAAATTTAAAATTATAATTTTTATTTTTTCTTATTTTTAAAAATATTTTACTTTTTTATGCTATTTTTTTTATTTTTTTATTTTTTTACATATTTTTTAAAAAATTATTTCAAATTATAATTTTTAATTTTTAATTTTTTTTAATTTTGTTTTTATGATATTTTTTTAAAAAAATTAATTCGAAAACGAGATTGTAATATGAAATGATGATATTTATTTGAATTAAATTTAAAATTTTTATTTTCTTAAAATTTTGAATTATAATTTCTATTTCTTTTCAATTCTTTTTTTATGATATTTTTAATTTTTTTTTACAATAATTTTTTTCATATATTTTTTAAAAAGATAATTTGAAAAGATAATTTGAAATAAAAAGATAATTTAAAATAAAAAGATAATTTTTATTTTTATCAAAATTATAATTTTTATTTTTTAAAAAATTTAAAATTATAATTTTTATTTTTTGATATTTTTTTATTTTTTTTTGAGAATATTTAAAAGCGCCAAATGATATGACGTTTTTAAAAATACCGTATGAAATAGCATTTTTAAAAACAACATACCAAATGGGGTTTTTATTTATTTATTTATTTTTTCACATGGTTTACGTGAAAAATGAGGGTGGGTGACGTGGAAGATAAAACGTCATTTTGAATGGCGTTTTATCGTTTTTGCATCAAATCGATAAATAAATTAAAGATTGAATTATTTTTATAATTAAATTTTTTTTATATATTATTTAAGAAAAGGACTCTCATTAAAACCCTGATAAAAAAATCGAGCTTTTATTTATCCCAGATGAGATTCTTCATCACGTCCAGCAAGATAGAGTCATCCATCATCTTGACCAAGAAGAAAAGCTTTGACATGCATGGCATTGTTTGCTTGAGTGGATAAGTATTTGACGTGGCTCTGGAACCGTTGGCACTGTAAGCCGCGTGGTTCGCTGAATCCACACTCCACAACGTCAGCCTCTCTGCGGGACGTGATCCTCTGGACCATTATTACACAGTTTATTATTTACGCTGCTTACGGTTCAGATTGGCAACTTGCACTATAGCTTTTTTTTTTTTTTTTGGGGTAAACAAGCAGTTTAGTTTTTCTTGAAATGAAAATTTAATTAAGAATAAGATTAAACTAACTTATAACCCCATACGATGTATAGGATATGATTTTTTTTAAAAAAATATTTTATTTTATTAATTTATTAATATCTATTTTATATATATTTTAAAAATAATTAAAAAATAAAATAATATATTTTATGTATAGTGTAGATTGTAAGCTATTTTATTTTTTTAAATTTGAGGTTTCTCATGGATCTCTTGTGGGCTAGCTCTTCCTAAAATCTTCGATCCCTTTCTGTATTAGCATTCGTTCTTCTTTAATTTGTTCTTTTTCTTCAGAACTCGCTCTTTTTTCTTCCTTTCTGTTGCTGTGGCAGAGCTCAAGAGGCTCTCAGAGAGCTCAGACCTTATTCGAATTGAACGTATCGACGTCTGCTCACATATTCGTGGCTTGGATCTGACTCCGCTCTGAAAACCCACACTATCTTCGAGGGCATGATCTATTAGCAATCTACTCGCAAGATCACTAGCCTCATCATCGAGCTCATCCACGAGGACAAGCAAGATACATTTGTCAAATGTCTGCCAATATAGCAGAAGAGAGTTTATGTCATGCCCATACCAGTACCAACTACCAAGTCTTGGGAGTCTATCATTTGGAGTTCTTTTACGTACTCAAGCATTCTTATGTACATAAAATAATATATATTTTAATAATATAAATATATTATTTTATTAATAATATTTGCCTAAAATTATGTAAAATAAAATCAACCAAATATAAAAATGCATGGAACGTAACAATGCCATGTAGATCTGCTTCTAATATTCTAATTCTTATATATTGAAACTCCATATATATATATATATATGGAGTAGTGCTGCGACCACTTACGATATTTCAATTCTTTTGATAAATTTTTTATGAATTGCGATTCTGCATGCCTACGATAATCTTGGCATCGAGCCTACTCGAAGATGTATGATTTTGCATTTGAGAGTCTTCCAAATTTATGATCATGTCACTAGTCTATTCAAAAAATTATGGATTCTTTTTTTTTTTATTCAGAAAAAGTTGTTAGTTATGCAATGTTTGATCCCTATGATGGTCCGATGAACCCAATCAAATCAAGCCCATTTGCAAACCATATTAATCCCTTTCACAGTTCACAACTCCCAACCTCTTCGTCTCTTCCATCCCATGGCTGCTTCCACCTCTCCTCCTTATTTGTCCCTACTTATTTCTGCTCATCCTCCCATCTATCCCCAGTCTAAAACCCTTCTCCTTCCGGCCCTCACCCACCCACTCCACTATCTCTTCCTCTCGCCATCTCAACTCCTTTGTCTCTTCCTCGGACTCCCCTCCAACCCACCTCCGGTCCTCCACCCGCCCCAATTTAACTCCCCAGTCGCCCTTAACCACTACTTCGCTGTCCTCTGCCTCCGAGAAGGTGCTTAGATCTATGCTCGCGTCCTACGCCTTGCCCTCTCCTTCGACCATGACCTCTCCGTCTGCCTCCTTCGCCACCGATGGCCTCCCGCCGCGAGGCCCCCTCCGCGCTCCGGCCCTCTCCGATTTTTTTTTCTGATTTTTTCTCTATATTTTATATGGGTGGGCAGCTTGGAGTGGTCGAATACGCATCTTTAAAGCTACTTTGTGTGGACAGGTGGCCGAAGGTTCTTTGAGAGAAAATAAAAATATGACGGACAGACACTGATGTCTTTATTTTAATATATATATATATATATATATATATATTAATAGATTCATGTAAGCTTCGCATGAGATTTTATTTCTGATATGTTATTGTATATGATGTGAAGTATATTAAATAGCAATAAATTAAAAGGGGCTACATAGGATATTTCTAAAATACAAGAATTTATTGGAGAAATTTTCTTTGTAATTTCAGATTTATCCTTTTTTTTTTTTGGATAAACATCCATTTTCTTTTAATTGTCCGCTTGTATCGTTGGTTACTTGCTTTTGCTCGCTACTATCACATGGTTCGGGCTTATGGTAATAAAGCCAATAGTTTCATTGTCATGATATTGGTAGGATTTATAAATCGCTATTTTTACTTGAAAGCTTTCTTGGAACAGGTGTAAACTTGGTTTTTGGAGCCAAACGTGATATGTAGATGGTTTGATCAGGGTTGAAATTTTAATTTTGTCATTCTCATTCTGAAAAACCATGAAGGAGAAGGTTTTTTTGAGAGATTTTAGGAGTATCAAAGCATTTTTCCTTTATAAAAACATATCTAGATGCGTCGAAAGGGACAAAAATATTATCTAATATCGAACATGTTACTTAATCATGATTTCAGTTCCGGAAACCAGTATTTGGCCGTCCCAGCATTATTATGCTAACCTTGTTTCTTTAGGGTTACAATTACAAAATAACATGCACAATACATTGCTATCTTATTTTTAAAAATAAAAATTTATATAAGTAAATAGTAAATAATCATAAAAAAATAAGTTCCTAATAATAAGGTGGGGATGAAGTGATGGAAAAAGAATAATGAGAAAATATGGATGCATGGACGCATTGCAGGAGTTCATAGCATAGATATTGCATTTTATTTTTTATTTTTTTGGACCTCCATAATTCATTTAAACTTGTGTCAATGGCGCGAGTCTTGGGAGCTGGTTCAGTGGTTTGCCTGGCAGGAATTCAAAAATCAGGCACAGGTTCGTTTGATTTTCTTCTTCCTCAACGCTTCCTTATGGTGAAACCAACATACAAATGCTTTTTTTTTTTTTTTTAATAATTATTATTATTAAAAAAAATCGTAGAGTGACGCCGTCCTTCCATTTAAATTTTAAGGTTCAAAGTTGAAATTAACCTCCACTCGGGCCACCTCCCTGTGTGCGGTGCTCTCAGGTTCATCTTTGGCACGCTCGTCAATGCCTTTGGACACGCTGACGCTGGAGATGTGGTCCACCGTGTCTCCAAGGTTAGACCACTGAGGTTGATTTGGTAAGCTCTGCTGGATTTCTGATCTCAGGCAACTTGATCGCAATTACTAATTATATGCACCAACAATACATGAACAGTAACCTGCGTCCATGACCATGCATGTATGGTGTTCTGAAGCTTAGCTGGTGTAGTTATGGCAAAGTTATATATTAAGCTTTTTTGGAATGATAATGCACATAGTTCATTATACTCTACATCATCTTGATTTTTTTTCAAAGAAGGATCAATTTTATTTTAGCAGAAATAAGATGTATTTTTATGCAAGTGGATGATTATGTGCATGGTATATATCATGTAATTTATTTAAAGCTATAAGAGCAGCTTGGATTTGTGACGGTTAGTTGTTGCTTAAGTCCTATACTCTCCAAATCTTGGTGGGAGATCTGATTTTACTCACAAATTGAAAGTCTCATTTATGGACTGCAGCATGAGAATCTGATTATCAAATTACATGAGGAACTCTGCATAAATGCTCCAGTCTAAGCCGATGCAGTCAGGCAGCCAAATATACGTTAACCCATAAAGATACTCTTGAGCAACCTCTAACACACTACTTTAACTAGAGACATGAGCTTAAATATATGACAAATTTTGTTGGTTCTATGACATCACTGGTTTGATTAATTTTATGTTCTGATGTTATTAAGTTATTTACAATTTTACAATCAAAACTCTCATTAGTTTTCTTAAATCACATCTGAAATTTCATGTATTGTTCCAACAAATTTCAACCAGGTATCATTCATCTTATTTAAATTGTTTTTTTCTCTTAAAAAAGTTTTAATTTTTTTCACCTCAAATGACCATTGTTCAGACTATTTGAGACCTATTGAAATATGAGGTGCAAACTGCCTCCACGTCATAACAAGCATTATTTGTTCGCACAATCAAATGGATCCATGGGTCTTGATTATGTGATGTTGTAGTAGTTCATATTATCTGAGACCCTCTGAAATATGTGGTGCAAATTACATCGATGAAGAAAGACTTTAAGCCCATGGTGTAACAAGCCTTCTTTTCTCATATGATTAAATGGAATGATGATGTCTCCGTATGATGTTGTTGCCAATTGTCATGCTTGGAAAAACTTAGGTCAAGAATCATCCTGTTTCACATTGTATTCCCTCTTGACTGATACTTCCCAGTATGACCAAGAGGTGGCATTAGTTATCCCTTTCAAACTCTGGATTATAATCCTTCACAATGGACATGCTCGAGCCCGTGCATGCATCAGGATTCTTGTATTGTATTAAACAAAAAGAGAGATCTTAGGAAATTACTTCCAAGGAACTTCACTAATGAAGTGATCTTACAGATTGTTCATTCATTATTTTTCTTTTTATACTTGATATTGACATTTGATTTCATGGGAAGTACATTTTAAAGAAGCCAATTGTCATCTAAAAGAAAGGCTTGTGAGTTCACCATGCACATCCTGTCTCATCAATTATCATCCTTTCGCAAGTTATGTTGCAAGTTACATATTACTGAAAGCTACACTCCGTGTTAATGCACAAAACTGCGGCAGGTGGAACTTGTTTTCTTATTTATGGTGAACCAATGAATGTTACTGTATTTATATTTTTTTTAAGATGCAGCATGCTCTTAATCTTATGGTTGATTTGTTATGTATTATAATGGATCTAAAATTCCTATTCTAGGTGTCTCTGAAATTTGTCTACCTGGCTGCTGGACGAGGGATAGCTTCCTTCCTTCGTAAGTTTTGAGAATCTTGTTACACCAATTTGCGTCCTTATTATTGTGCTGGATCTTAATCATTTTTCTATCAGTAAACTGCATGATTGGAATTAATTAGCACTGTTAATAAAGGCATATTGAAGTTGTCTTATACAGCAGGTACATACATAGAGTGCACATGCCCCATTTAATTAGAAACATCAGTAATAGCATGAGTTTATATATGGTTATCTTCTTAACATAAATATTAGTGCAATGAATAAAAGAAATTTCTATGACAGTTTCCAAGGCTGTATGGATTCATGTTAGCTGATGTAATTCAATCTGGATATCACTTGTCAATAAGATCTCAATATGCTCCTCTCTCTCTCTCTCTCTCTCTAGCTTCTTTTTTCTTTTGTGGAGCTAGGGTTTGGCGAAGTTGGTTCTTTAAGCGCCGCTCCATGCTTTGCATTAGCTTAAAATGTGTAATTGATAAAATAAGTGTTCTTACGCATCGAGTAGTTCTTTAGATTTCACAACAAACTCCTTTTTCATCTGAAGTTGCCTTGGCCAGGAATTCTAGACCAATTGAATGGCTAGAACATTTAAAGAATTCGATAGGCCATACCTCAATGCATAAGGCAAACCTGATAATATAAGGAGGATCGGGCTTATTGGTTGGGAAATTATTCTTTTTCAAAGGAGATTGTCGAATAGTTTTTGCTGGATTGTAACCAATCTAGTAATGGCCGTGCCTCTCTTTAAAACATTAAACAGATTTTTCCCTTAAACACGTGATTGAGGGCGCCCAAAATCTTGGAATTATCACATTTCATTCATTGTTCAGGTTTGCATGCAACTAGATTTTTGAATGATATGCAGGCCATTGTTATAGAACTCTAAAGGGCAGGCCCAGGAAGCCTGGATTAGTGGAGAGCTGTAGAACAACTTTAATTTCTTTTCTGACATGATAAATCTGTGAACTAAAACCCAACAAAGCACATCACAAGAAAGAGGATACATTAATGCATTTGCAGCAGGGCAAGCTGCAGCATATAAGATGGTTGAAGCAAACAAAATGAAACCAGAGATTGATGCCCGCGACATGAGTGGGATTATGTTGGAAGACATCCGGGGTGAAATTGAACTGAAAGATGTGTGCTTCAGCTACCCAACGAGGCCTGGCCATTTAATATTTGATGGCTTCTCATTATATGTTCCGAGCGGCACAACTATGGCCATAGTGGCAGCGGGAAGTCGACTGTGATTAGTCTAGTTGAGAGATTCTATGATCCTTAAGCCGGTGAAGTGCTTATAGATGGGATCAACCTGAAGAAACTGAGGCTCAGATGGATTAGAGGAAAAATCGGACTTGTTAGCCAAGAGCCTGCTTTATTCACAACAACTTTCGGAGAGAACATCATGTATGGTAAAGAAAATGCAACACTCGAAGAGATCAAGAGAGCATCCGAGCTTGCTGATGCCGCAAATTTCATTGACAAGATGCCCAATGTATCAAAAAAAAAAAAAAAAAAAACTCATTGCTGTTCCACGTTTTACCTTTGAATGAATTAATTGTGGCAGCTTTCAGTGATTTGTGTGATTTCAATTTGTGATGAATGGCTATGCTTCTGTCTTACAGGTGCTTGACACAATGGTTGGTGAGCATGGAACTCAACTATCTGGGGGACAAAAGCAAAGAATTGCGATTGCACGGGCAATCTTGAAGGATCCTAAGATCTTACTTCTTGATGAAGCAACAAGTGCATTGGATGCAGAGTCTGAGCGCATCGTTCAAGAAGCACCGAATAGGATCATGTTAGAGAGGACCACTATTATTGTTGCCCACCGTCTGAGCACTGCAAGGAATGCTGATACCATATCAGTTGTGCATGGGGGAAAAATTGTAGAATAAGGTTGAATTCTAGCACATCCCTAACACTTAATATTTTTTCCATGGCCGGCGGTGGAAAACTTCCATAAACACCGTCGGTGTATCACTGGCTAATCAATACCACCGACGGCCAGCTTGAGACCATTGTCCCAACTGCCGATGAATTGGGGATTAATAATTTGATGGGTGATTGGTGGGAGAACAGCGGGCACAAGCCGATGCTTTTCTCCCTTAAATCTGGGTCGGCGTTCCTCCCTTAAATCCGGGTCGACGTTCACCGAAAGACCCCAATCTACCGACTGTCGACCTCTCCGAGGACCGACTAATTCATTTTCATAGATAGGGAGGGGCAACCGCCGATTTACCAAGATCCAGGGGTTTGAATTTCACACCTTTCATCCCCTAAAGAAAATCTAGACGGCAGTCGCCCGAAAGCCCATATTGACAGACTGCCATCATCTTCCCAAGTCTCCGGCCATCTTTTCCCAACAATCAAGAGGGAGGACCGCTGAGATCCAATATATAATATATATATATATATATATATATAAAGGGGTCTTTGCCTGCGGCAAGGCGTGGGTGACCACCAGTTACAGACGGAAGGTCCAGCCCCAGGCAACCGTGATAGGAGGAGGAGGCCTCAGCCTTCTTCTTCTTTTTTTTTTTTTTTTAATCCTTTATTTATTGAAACAATAATCAAGTCCTAAAATAAATCATAGGTTCTTTAGAATAAATTAATAAATAACACAAATCCTTTATGGAATCTGAGAATGGATCAAAATCGTGATGAATTCGATTTCAAGCAATCGATCAGAATAGCCATTCAGATTTACATCCAACGTCGTTGCTTCGGAATTCACTACCAGTCCCACCCCATTGAATGTTAGAACAAGAAACGAAGCTCCTATTTTTTCATTTTATTCATCAATACTAATCATACAACATCTAATATGCCAAAATTAAACATAAAATATAATATATATAAATTTTTTATATAACATCAAGATCAATAGACCGAACGGAATAATATAGAGGAGACTTTAATACAACTGTATATAGAAAATTTAATCTGAACACGGATATAAACGTACTTCTAGCCATTGTTGTTGTCATTGTTGTTCAAACCTAATCGAATCAATGATCAAGAAAGACGAGAAAATATCGGAAGACAAATTTTCTAGATGAATCTATCTTGCTTCTATCCTACAAAAAAATATTTTTAGTTTATACCAAAAGATCTAAATATACTTGATGGAAAGTCACATGCCATATTTATAGGCCAGACAAAAGAGTCTTTTATATTAACATAACTTCTTCATTCCATCAAAAATATACAACCATAATAGAGTCTTTATTTTGACTTGAATCTATCCTTATCTAAAAAGAGTTATAGTTATTCACTATCACCTTAATTATCCTAAATTATCTTTAGCAATAAAGTTACAAGTGGGCCGCATCAAGTCCTTGACATTTGGGACGTGTACAACATCCGCATCGAAGATCCATCGACTCTCTGAGCATTAGACGCTGATCGTACTCTAGGCCTTGGAAGATTTTCTACCTTGCCTAGTCCGTCGATTGCTGCTTTAATCTGTAATATCCAGGAGATGACAGAAGACAATGGCATAATATGTTACTGAAGAACGATAAACAATTGCAGCAGAAATAGCTGGCAAGAAGAAAGATTAACACATTGCAGACCTCTGCAAGTTCCATAATTGCCGGAGGAGGCCCAGAAAAGTAAAGAGGAAGAATGTTATATGGTACAAAATGAGCTTTCTTCCTCTCAACTTCTTTAGCTCGTTTATGTATCTGCAAACAGATGTATGCGGATTATATTATGTAATGTTACTTAGCCTAAAATACAAAGTTGAAATGTTGAAAGTTTGCAGCACTATCCACTACGAACCTCATCATCAACTTTTCCGCGTGCCACAGTTTTCAGCACGTCATATAATACCGATGCTATCTGATAATGCTTAGCCATCTCCTGGCTATGTAAACAAGCAATAAAATAATTTAAAATTTTCCCAGATGGCAGGGCTAGGCAAAGCATCAAAAAGGGGAAAAGAAGGATAATCTGATGTCATGTCTCACCGTGTTCTTTCAGGTCCTTCCTTAACATATGTGTCATAGTACCACTGATAGAACAATTGGATTTCTTTCAGATCGTTGCGAGCAAGCCTTCGCTCTATTTCCTCTTCCTCCTGCCAGAATGAACAAAAGTCATTATGAGAAATGCCAACGGACCAGGCTAGCGCTGGGCAATGGTCAGCCATGTGCTGTCACATGCATGCATGATGCATGTGCATGCATGTACCTCCGTATGTACCTGCATGCGTGATCCAAAATAAGATCACCAGTAGACCACTTTGACCATCTCAGAGGTCTGGATAGATAAGACTATTGATGGAAGCCAATGACCTGCTGATACCATCCAAAAATGTAAGCCATTTTGTTCCATCAAATCCTTATCCATGTCATTTATGGTAATCTTTTTATGATATATTTGTTCTCATTTTATTTTTATACAAAGCTTGTTTACTGTAGGATGCTTTTCATGCTTCATGTCTTTTGATTGCATGGATACTTGACTAAAGAAAGCAATAGTTGACCCAATATCCAACCCCTTTTGGGTCTAATATTGGGGGTACTGGATATGGAATTGTAATTTGGTTTAGACAAGATTCGCTAAACTCGTATCTGAAGTCGTATCTATAGGGGTGGCAATTTATGATCTGACCCATCAACTTGGCCCACGAACAAGCCGCTTTAAGCAAGTTCCGATTTGACATAAATGGGTGGGTATAAACAAATCAACCCATCAAGACCCATTTATTAAATGAGTCAAGTTCAGGGTCAGATCTTTGACCTATTTACTTCATTTTGATCAGGTCATGACTTTATCCATTTAATAATTAGGATGGGTGGTGATCAGACCCATTTAACCCGTTTAAGACCTATTAAACTTATTTAAAATCTATTTATCCTATTTTTGTTATGTTTAACCTAACTTGCCTAACCTTATTTATACATAATACATTAACTGCAAAATAACTGGTGATCTCTATAACTACCCATGTCGCCATGATCCTCAGTGGTTCTAGAGTATGCTCCTACAATCCCACGTAGATTATAACCATGATCAGATCACAGTCCAACAACCTTCGATCTATGGCTCGTATCTATTTATCATGGTTGATCACAACCATGTCCTAATCCTGTGGCTCACTTATCAATACCATGGCCAGACTCTGCCTCCACACTTAGTGGTATTTATCACGGCTGAATCCTATTAGTACAGCAAGGGTCCTGTGACTTTCATCTACTTTGATTTTTACTCTCATTCGTGTGGGACTTGCTCCCAAACACTAGCTAGGTTATTGAGATGGGTGTAAACAATGCCCCCTCATCTCATCAGCGGATAATCAAGAGAGTCATGGGATGTATCTAACACCACATCCATCGACCTCTTGAATGTTATTCAACTTGGATGATTTGAACAAGAAACCTATAGAGATCTTTCAAACTTGGGCAACCAGTAAAAACCATGTAGAATCTAGTGGGGTTAAGAACCATCATCGTGTTTGTCCGCCAACATAGAGACCCGATATATGGATCGATCCGCACAATCTTGGGGACCTTTATTGAAAAAGTTGCCCCATAGCAAAGAAATTTTTTGTGCACAACTATTAATGAAGAGCAGGTGGTGGTACCCCTTGGGGTGGTTGCCTACAACCCTTAGTGCGAGAATGAGGTACGCTAGAGGCTCGATATTCCGCACATTCATCCCGACGGGATAGCCCACTCCCATAGGTGGAGTTAACATTGGCAAGACATCACTGACATTTCTCTGCATGATATTGCGGGCATCAGGGTGGCTAGGACCCTCCCTAAGCTTAATTGTTGGCCATAGAGTAACTGCAACATTGTTCGCTGCTAGTTCAACTTGACCTTTGGAAGCACCTGCTCCCGAAGTAGCATCCTCATCACCTCGATCTTTAGAGCTTGAGGTCTCACCATAATAGTATTCGACCTTGATCTTGTCATTGGCAAAAAAAAAATTTAAAAATGAAGCCTTTCAAAGAGCATAGCGTTCCCATATTGCCAAGACTGATGGGCCAAAATTGGATCAGCCATGTTTGCCACATCATACACGGAGTGGGCTGCAGCACTTGAAACTGACTAGTAAGCACCGAATTGTTTCCCAACTGAGAATGAGGAGGCTTTATGCTACTCCATGAATGACCTCAATGTTGTGGCCATCTAACTAGTGACAGCCTCCTAAAGTCATGCTGACTCCCATCCATATAGAATTTAATCTACGCAATCAAATCATGGAGAGAACCGACTAAGAATAAGTCATCTCCATCCGAGGAAAGTTACTTATTTGGGCAAGCTCTGTCGAAAGAATAGGACCCACACGACTGCCAAAGTCTTCGACTCCACGAGACTTGAGGAGGAAGTCCAGACAACCCCGCCTAAGAATATAAAGGCTCCTCAAGATGGAAAGATGGACCACCTTGTCTTTGGCCTTTGTAACATCAATCTTCTTCCTTGGCGGCTTGATGAAAACTACACAGTTATCCCATCGGGCATGCCGAAAAACTTGTTTTCTTGTGGACACTCCATGTGTGTCAAAGAAACTTATTTCTTAGCTGGCTTAAAAGTTGCAGGACAAGTCTAACGACAAGGGATAGATAGGTGTGTGTGTGTGCCCAATGTTAGATCAGCCAGAAAGAAGGTGATCGAATAAAGGATGCGAGAATAGCATGGATTTAGATTTCTTGATTTTCAAGGATATTCACCACCATCACACTATCACCAGAAATCGATTTGGATCGGAATAGGGTGTAGACTAGACTATAATAGAATAAATCTAAGATAATACCACTCCTAAAGCATAGTCCTACTAGTAAATAAAGTGCTAGGTAAAGTAAAGCCAATGCAAAGATAAGTAAAGATAAAATAGAATTGTTTGATATGTCAGAGGTCAAAAAATCTTCCTAGCAGAGTAAAAATCCACTTATTTGATGATTCTAGGGGTTCACTCCTATGATTCCAAATACAGCATAACCTCAAACCGGCTCATGATCCACCATTCGTCAGTCTGTGACTTGTAACCATGCATCATGGTTGATCACTGTGTCCTGATCCTTTGGCATGCTTATAAATATCATGGTCAAACGCTCCCTCTTCGGCCTATGTTTCCATACTTATTAATATTTATCATAGCCAAATCCAATTAAGTTCAACAAGGGTCACATGACTTTCATCTACTTTGACGCCTAATCTCTCATCCACATGGTAGTTGCTCACAACCGGCAGCTAGGTTGTTGAGATGGGGTGTAAACAGCTTCGAAGCAGGCAGCTCATGTCAGTTTGGCAAACAATGGGCTTGGATTTGGGTTTGGGTTTGGATCTAAAAAATATATTTAGATTTGGTTATGTATATGTCCAAATCCAACCCGCTGAAACACCTATGATAGAGTTTTGGAGCAAGAACTGGGACATTCGAAGCCGATTCATGCATCAAAACTTTTGGAGAGAATAACTTTCACAGACGATGTTTGTTTGGGATGATTTTCTTAAAAATTGGATAAAATTTCAAAATCTATGACATGTTGATCTATCATAAGGCTTGTCAAACTCCGAACCACCCCATTTCATTGTTTAACCTCTAAAACACATCATCAAACCGAAATTTGCCATTTTAAGAAATTTTTAACCAGGCCATATTTTTCAATCTACAAGGAAGTAGGCGATGTAATCGCAAACAAAGTTGATTTAGAAGTCGAGAATCAACTCCAAAAGGGCTTTTCATGATTATTTCCACTAGTCACTTGCTATTTTAGACAAATTCTACCAATTTAACTAGAAAAGAAATCCAATGCAGATTCTATAAGGGTTGATTCTTACAAATATAAATAGATGACATGTGTAACAATTTTATTCAACTTTAAGGAAATTAAAGGTCTCAGAACCCTGCTTTTAAAATTTTTAATATTCACCCTTATTTTATTCTAAGAGATTCAAGTTATGCAGGTTCAAGAAAATTCTATCTTTGCCTCAATTGGATTAATGTGTTTGTACCATACCATTGTTTATGTCTGTTTCAAAAATTTTTAGATAGAGAGATGGACCCAGCCATCGAATCAGTCAAGAGGGTAGACATATACAATCTCTTTAGATGTTTTAATTTAACAGATGTTTGATATTTTATATTGAGATCCTCACAGCCACAAACTTAAGTCAAGGCTGGGACCATAGGTCGTTACATCCAGCATAGGTCATATTTTACAGCCATCCATGCTTCTTGAGCTCTTGAGTTAGTTCATCCCACTGAGGACCTTATTCAATATGTACATAGAACAATTCATGTTTATCCATGTCAACGTGCCAATACGAAGGTAACAGAATTATATGTAAACAATAAAGCTAAATAATATATGACAAAAGTGAAAAGTTCAAATTGGTAAAAGTTGACAATAATCCATTTTAGATGTGCCACACCAATCTGAAACTTTTCAAACCCATCTGGAAATGACTTACCTAACTCATAACACAACAACGACGACGACAACAATAATGACAACAATAATTTATGGTAGTAAGTAAAAACTATGAAGTAATTAAAATAACTCTGGATGCGGTTATAAGACTGAACTTCATCAAAAAAAAGAGAGCTTAGAATGGACTCTTCCTTCCAATTTTATTAATTCTAGATCACTCCAACATTAATCTCCTTGCATGGGGGAAATATTGGCTGTGACAAGAAAACTTGAATCACTAATCAAATATTTCTGGATCGAAATACCTCAAGTTCTCTTCATAAGTCCATGTTCTTTCATTTGGGGGTTTTTCAAAACACTAAAGAGAAAGTGATGGTGCAGACTACCGCTTCTAAAATAGTTGCCTCCTTCATTTCAAGGATATCCTCAACCATATTTGGTGATACCTTGGGTGCTTTGCTATTTGAAAGAATCACTTAGAATCTTGAACATTATCAAGCACATAAAAATCATAGATGGTAACTAGGTAAGCACTAAAATCTACCTTCTTTAAGATCTTGCAAGGGCAAATCTCTTTTAGGTTTCAATTTGCGATAAATCCCATGAGGGTAAGATTCCTTCCTGAGATGCACCATCACTAAACCAACTTACTAAAGGTTTTGGCTCTTTGAAGTGCATTTTCAACAAATTTGTACTTCTCTTGAATGTGTATGATTGCATCTTGAACCTCATGCAGACTGTTAAAATCCGAAGATTTGATTAGGCAGTTAGGTGTGTGAGGTTTATAAAATTTTGAGAC
Organism: Elaeis guineensis; assembly: GCF_000442705.2. Taxonomy (NCBI): domain Eukaryota; kingdom Viridiplantae; phylum Streptophyta; class Magnoliopsida; order Arecales; family Arecaceae; genus Elaeis; species Elaeis guineensis. Next base: position 106,050,242 of record NC_025994.2, read on the forward strand.
CATCTATCCTTCTTTAAGAATGATGCAACTGTGCAGTCTTTATCCATAACCAGCCAATATAAGATAAAAAAAATGGTTTTGAGGTTAGGATCAGTAATCCAACAGTCGATCCAAAACATGGTGTGGTGTCCATTACCAACCAGAACCGATGTAAATAAGATCGTGAGGCTACCAACATCCATAACTGACCTTCAGAAGCTTGAGGCTTTCTGTCTGAGATATGAAGATGTAGAAAAAGTTATACCTCTTGGGTAGCAGTAGTGCTGTACCAGAGATTTCCATGGATCTTGATTAGCCAAGTAGAATTTGTCCCACCATTTAATTAGCATAGCTTGGTTGAAGATTTTAAGGTCTATGATACCAAGTCCACCCAGAACTTTGGGGCGACAGATCTGAGACCATTTTGCCAATGTCTTGAAGTTAGATTGTTTCCCATTTTCGCTCCAGAGAAAGTTTCGACAGATGGAGTCTATTTTTTTGATGATAGCAGCCGGCACTCGGGCAATCGACATCCAATAGGTCGGGATTGCCCTAAGAATTGAGTTTATGAGAGTGAGTCGGCCGGTTGTGGAAAGAACCTTTCTTTTCCAACCTGAGAGTTTCTGATTAATCTTCTCCACTAGAAAATTTCATTTGCTTCCTAGATAAAGATTTGAAATGGAGCGGAATACCTAGATATTGAATTGACAATTTAGATTTCTTACAATCCAAGATTGCGGCACATCCCAAAGATTCTTTTGAGTTTTTTTTTTTGGATAGAAAAATAGGAGTTGGAGGAGGGCGTCCCGACGTAGCTACCTCCCCTAGATGTGACCATAGGGCCCCAATCCCTGCTGGAGAATGTTCGATTCAGAGTCGAGATTAATTGGAAGGCGACCTCCCCACCATATGGGCGAACCCAATGGGTGAGTACGTCGCCTCAGCACCACCACGGGCCAATGGACCAAATACCTCTTTCAGACCCCACATCCAGGCCACCAAGATCAAATCGCTTCCATTCATTCTCTGTCTTGATATTTAATTGAAGCCACGGCATCCATCGAGACTCGAACTTGGATTGCTTGGTTGGAAGAAACGGCCCGTTCCATTGGGCTACCACCGCGGTGGCAAAATTCCTTTGAGTTTAGTCCAAATCCCACCAACTGTGACTTGAAAAAATTTATCTTCAGACTAGATACCAGTTCAAAAGAATATTGGTGCGGACACCAGAGCCATCAAAAATTGGCAACATAATTTAAGTTCGATTTGGATCGAAGAAGCCTCATTAAATTGATTCTACTTCAGTTATTTATTTTTAGTCAATAAATGCATTTGGCTTTGGGTCCATAAGGCCATACTTGGATTTGTCCACGTCACCTTTGGAGCCACCACTCTCCACATGCCAAGAGAAGAAATATGCATGCCAGCATGTGCCGTGCTCATGCCAAGTTGTGTCAAGCATCAAGCACCCACATGGAGTTCCATTTCTTCCTTAGAATTTCTTAAGAGTTCTTGGCTACTTACTTATTTTGTTGAAGGCTGATTTCTTTCCTATGGTAGATTATAATGCTTTACTTTTTTGTGGAGGGTTGATTTCTTCCTTGTAAAGATAAGAGATTCCTAAACAAATAGGACCCTTAGAGTCCTATATAAATCCTTGTATCTTTCATGAAAAAAAAACAATGAATGATTTTACAAACTCCACAAATACTTGTGTCAATCGCTCCGAGAGGGAGAGGGTGTGAGACCCAAAATCGCCCCACAAGGGGAAGGTGTGAGGCCCACTTTCTATCCTATTCCTTCTACTTAAGATTCAGTGTTCCTGTGACTCTGATCGACTCCACCATCTACCCACGCAAGCCTATTCCGTCAAGAGAAGATCTGTCTCCTCCAGAATTTTCATCTGTCGTGCTCAGAGAATGAGTGATTTCTTATTCTACAAATCATATGCTGTCAAAGACCTTCGTTCCTTAACAATTGATCTTTGATTTTTTTTTTAATCCGATGTTGGTAAAGACCTAGTTCTTTATCGATGGATCTGTTTGGTTAAAAGATTAAGAGCCCTAATCAGAGTAGTTTCTTAACTACCACGATCCGGATTCTTATCATCTTCTTGGATTTTCTCACGGGTTTAATGTTTTATTTTCTCTCGTTCCATTCTTATTTCTTTTTGCATTTACTCGTGAGCATGTTTAATTTCTGCTATCTGTTTATGAAATTTTCTATTACTAATTGTTTACTGATCTCTCGAATGGCATTCGTCTGTATCATTTAGATTGATCTCGCTTTAGTCTCGTATCAATCAATCACGCCTCCTGAGCAGAGTATAGGCAACTATACTGTCTGTCCTGGGAATAATGAGCCCCTGGCCGGACGTGATTTATTGTTGATGAACAGAAGAGAGCTTGATTATTAGGATTGATTTTCTTTTTTAGGATTGTCCCGCATCAAATATAATATAAACTTTATAATCTTGAGTAGGGATTTTGCAGCGGGACAAAAGAGCAAAGTATCGTCCGCATACTGTATAGCATGCATATTGCTATTAAGATGATTCAGCCCAATAGAATCCAACAAATTTTCGATGTTAGCCTGAACCAGCATACGATGAAGGATATCAACGATTAAAATGAATAATAGAGGAGAGAGAGGGTTACCTTGTTTGACACCTCTTGCTCAGAAACCATTTTTCTGGTCTATGTTTGAGGAGGACAGCAGAGGTAGAAGTTATCAGAGTCATTGAGATCCAAGAAATAGGCCTTGGGCCGAAACCACATTTTTGAAGCAGTTTAAATAGGGTTGCCCATGAGACATTATCTAATGGTTTTTCAAAGTCGAGTTTAATCAGTAGACCTTTTTTCTTCATTTTTCTAAAGTGATTGAGAAGTTCTGATGTAGAAGTGAAGCTTTCGGAGATGTTTCGTCCTTTAATGAATGCGGAATAAGAGTGACCCACTACCTTATCGATAATCCTACTCAATCTAATAGATAGTAGCTTGGAAATAATCTTGATAATTTTATTTTCCAGGCTGATGGGTCTGAAGTCATTGATCGATGGGCAGTCAACTTTCTTAGGGATAAGGGTGATGTAAGTATAGTTTAATCTAAATAAATTAGCTGTCCTGACAAACAGATCCCTGAAAAGCTGAGAAAAATCTTCCTTGACAACATCCCAATGACATTGGTAGAAAGAAATAGGAAAGCCCTCCAAGCCAGGGGCTTTCTCCTTGGCAAGAGTGACAATAACATTTTTAATTTCATCATCGATGAAGTCGATCTTTAGACTATGTAAATCTAAAGGCCCCTTTGCGTATGGCTTTTCCCAGTCCACTTCAATATTTTCATAATTTGAGGAACCTAAAAGAGAGTAAAATGAGAAGAAAGCATGGTAGATGGCCTCCTGATTCAAGATGCACTCCCCATTTTCATAAATTTGTTGGATCTTATTTTCCTCCGATTGCATGTAGTTATATCAAAATATGTCATGTTTTTGTCACCTTCTTTAATCCATTGATCACGCGATCATTGTTTCCAATATTGCTCTTCTTGAGAGGAGATATCTTCAAGGAGGGCTTTAAGCTGTGATCGTTGGAGTCTTTCTTCGTTCAAGAGGTCCAGTTCTTCTTCTCTCCTATCTAGGACATCGATTTGAGGAAAATATCTCCTTTTTTCTTAATATATTGCCGACTGTGGTTTTGCTCCACTTTTGAAGAGTTCTCCTGAGGCATTTTAATTTTAAAGCAAAACTAGCACATGCATTTGATGAGTGAGTGCTGATGGCCCAGAAAGATTTAATGATATTCAGAAAATTTGGATAAGCGTACCAGAGATCTTCGAATCGGAATAATTTTCCTCTTTTAGTTGCTAAAATGGCAGGAGTGAGCGAGATTTTGAGTGGGACATGATCTAATGTGGATCTTACCATGGCAGTGCATATTGTGAGAGGGAAGGTATTTTGCCAATCCAAGTTGATGAAGCATCTGTCAAGATTGGCCAAGCAAAGATCTTGTCTGAAGTTCGACTAAATGAATCTTTCTTGTGTCAGGATGATTTCAATCACTTTCAACTCGTTTAGCAGTTTATTGAATTTTCTAAAGGAGGAACTGCTCGTACGTCCTAGTTTGTCTTCCGATCGTTGGGTAACGTTGAAGTCACCCAAAATGATCTAGGGAATCTGAATACGTTGTTTAAGTAGACTGAGTTATGAGAAAAAAAGTTCACGATCCTGAGGGTCAGAAGGGTCATAGAAATTGGTGATCATCCATTGGAGGTTGCTGTTAAGATTCTTGAACTGAATCGATAGGGAGAATGCGCCTTTGTGGAAGTGTGTGCCAAGGAGAAACAAGCTTTTCCAACAAGTAACAATGCCACCACATGAGCCCTCTGATTCCTTAAAGTCCCACAGATCAAATTCTTGCCCATATGTTGATTCCAGCAATTTGCCATTGAAGATGCAGAGTTTGGTTTGCTGCAAACAAGCAATGGAGTATTTTGACAGTCGCACCGAGTTCATGACAATTCGGCATTTGGACGGACGACCCAAACCTCTTATGTTCCAACATTGAATAATCATGGATAGTGTGTCTAACTAGAGCCATTTTGGGGCTTGACGTAAGGAAGAGGGAGATAACTAGTATTAACGATGGAGATTGATGACAAAATCTTGCAGAGAAGTCGGTTACAAGAGGTAGGGATCTCTCTAGCAATCCCTAACGAGCTTAAAAAGAACATAAAAGGAGCGGCTATTTGCATGTACAAGGAAACAATCTGAAAATCCGAAGTCAAGACCTCGCTTTGCCAAAAAGTTGTGGTGATCATGTCGCTTCAAGCTGCACCAGGCAGCAAACTTGCAAAGGATTTGTTGCAGCATTCCTGTTCGAGAATTTTTATCCTGCCTATAAGGCCGATGCTGAGGCCAAGAAGAAACTTAATGCCGCATGCAGCTTCGAGCTTAATGATGTCGCCAGCGTCATTGAGTTAATAAAGAGGATGTCGTCTTTTGGTAAGGACTCGATCTCGAGTCCGAGAACCCTTGCTTTCTTGATGTGGAGACGGGAGCTTCTCTTGGCAACCGAAGAAGAGAGTCGAGTGGAGAGCCCGATCGAGTGAGAGTTAGGTGAGTCGGGCGACAAAGGGTAAAATATGATGAACTAGGATGAGGTTGGTAGAGTCTAATATGTTTTTAATCGATGCTGGGGTGGAGGACAAAGTTTCAAAGCAATGGTCACTGACCGGATGAGTTAATGGAGGTGGTTTTGAATTTGCAAAAGCCACAATCCACAGATCAAAGAGGGAGCGGTTAGATTTTGGTAGATAGCATGATGAGTGTAGCGGGGTAGGGGTCAGGAGGAATAAGCGTAGAGGTTAGTAGTTTCTGTAAGTCTAGGACGAGGGTGGGTTTAGAGGAAGGACAGCCAACGGTCAGAATGTGAGCAGTTTGAATCGGGGAGTGATGTGACGTGGGCGATAGGGAGATCCAACTTACCTGACGGTGGTGGGTCATCTGTACCAACAAGCTGGGGTTGGATCGAAGCCTTGGCTGATGCGAAGAGGATTGATCAACCCTTTGATTCGGGCCTCCAAACCAGAACTCGACTTCGTCTTCGTCCATCTTTTTGTGGTCGTCATCTTGGGAGAAGCTGAGATCCTCCAAAGGATTGTGAGGGCAACTATATTTGATTTGGAGCTTAACTTCGTAAGTATGCAGACCCACAGTAACTTCAATCACCTCGGAGAGAGAGTCAAGATTCTCGCATAAGAAATGAACGTCAAAACTTGTAAGATCTTCCCAATGCTTGCATGCCCTTTTTGCGCAAAGGGGAGCTCCAAAACTGAAAAAGATATTGCCAACGACTTCAATGTTCCAGTATATTAACGAGAGGTTAACAAGACTGGCTGCCACTTTGTAATTCAGATTGCGTGACGATCCTCTGTACGTTTTGATCCCAGCGGTCTACTCTAAGAGAATATCCTTCTCCGAGAATGGGGCTCCAAGCCACTAGATTTTGCACCACTGAGGAGGGACAAGCGATAAAGGAGTTGGCACTTGAAAGTTTACGAGTAGTCCAGGAGCCCGGAGCGTTGGCTTTTTGAGCAAGAGTTGAAGCTACATCATCCGACTTTATTGGGCGCCCAACTGCCTCCATATAAGCCACCCACATCAAGTAATCCTGGGTTTCTATCATCTTGCAAGAGTTCAGGATGAATGCCTTTGCTTTACAAACAGGTGGAGCAGGGGGTGCGCTTTCCAGGAGAGGATGATCAGGTAATGAACAGTCCATGGAGAAAGGTCTGGTATGTGGCAATGATGGAAAAGGCTAAGGTCGTGGTAGGGGAGAGGAGATTTTTGTCGGCCAAGTTTTCCGACAGTTTCGGAACAAGTGTCCGAAACGAAGATAAGAGAACACCTTAAATGGTTTCTACAAGAGACTTTGGAATGATCCCAATCTCCACAATGGAAGCACCTCTCTTTCTTAAAGGGACGCGAAGGAGCGATGGGGGGCACCGCAAAGACTGGAGAGTGAGATAAATGATGATTACCTCAAGCAGTGAGAGCTGAAGAAGAGATTTTGCTAGATGAAGAAGCATCGGCATTCCGATCGGCATGGGATTTCTTGATGGCTTCAACATAAGTGTAGGCTTTGGAGGTCTTGGATGAGATAAACTCTTGTTCGAGGGGAACGGCGGGGGTCGGGATGATGGGAAAGATCCCAAAATCCCTTTACCTCAAGCAGTAAACCTGGATGGCGATGGAGGTGATGGAGGTGCAGGAACGCAATGTCCCAGAGGGATGGAGTTGGCACCGATTAATGGCATGACGATGTCCCTAACAAGATTAAGTGGTCGTCGATGAGCCGCTTTTCTCATAGATCCACGTGGCCTCCTAAGAAAAGTATGGGCTCCAAACTTTCCAAGATACCTGCACTGAGTGCCAAGTGGTTCAGACTGGTGCATCTCAAGTAACTTGTTTACTGACGACCCATGCACTGGACATAGAGATTGCCAGAGAAGATGATGTCTTCTACCCCAGGCTGATGGGTTCGAGCTTGAAGAGTGGGAAAAAACCTTAGCTTGGTGCCTTTGGTGTCGAGTGTGAAGGTTTCATTGACGGTAGTGGAGGTGGCGAACATAGTGACATTTTTTTGGGATAACATCACTCCAGACACTGGTATTTGGAGATGGAATTTTGAGGAAGCGGGCGGTTCTTGGGAGAGGAGTTAGGTTTTTGCTATTGGGGTGTTGAGTGAGAGGATGGGGATTAGATATGGAAGGACGATCGGAAGACTAAATATTCGTTGCAACGGTGATACCACGCCAAACTTATAACAAGCCAATCAAAAGTCGGAAATCGGTGGGGCGTTGTGGGGTATCATCACAAGAATCGGTGAAATACATGACAATCGATGAAATGCAAGCATTCTCATTGGCTTGTTATAAGTTTGACATGGTATCACTGTTGCAATGAAAATTTACTCTCGAAGGAGGTGGGTTTTGTTGTAATCCTTTTGCCAGAGCATCTCTCTCTAGAAAGCACCATCTCTAAAATCCAAATTCTTTTTATAGCTGTAATTTACCAACTTCTTTTTGTCCATTTCTTTCTTTCTTTCTTTTTGGCTTCACCCCAGATGATTACATTGGTCAAGTTTGAAGGGTATGACCCTCTTGACAAAACAGGTATCAAGTCACAGCATCTAAAAAGAACATCAATTACCAATACCCTGCAGCACTTAGAAACATCTATATTTACATCCACATATCATAAGAAACAAAAGCCCTGGATGGTTGCTATTAATCCTCAATATGTCCTTCCTGTGATCATAGATTTTTAAGCCCGGGATGCCGCAACAGGATACAGATGATGCTACTTTATAAATATAGAAGTAGAACAAACATGTAGTAGAGTTAAAAAATAATGCAATGAACCACAACAGATAATGTGAAAAATCGAATAAAATTCAGATTTGATCCTCATAGAAAGATGTTAAAAGTGATTCTCCATAACAAAATCAAAATGACAGGAACATATACCTTCTGAAGCCTATGTAAGAGATATGTTTTAAACTGGCGGACACCGCGGCCGTTTGATGTAGGATCCAAATTGTGGGCCTCTTCAAATGCGTGAAAGCGGCCTAATTAAAGACATATAGGACAGGAAAGGTTTTCAGCATAGATTTTTAAGAGCAAATACAGAGTCAAAATTAATAATCAAAACATTGTTTTCTAGATCAGTAGAATACTATCAAGCTTAGCATAATTTTTAGTTTAAGACTTCCAGGGAAGATCAGATGATAAAGTCGGTAGATGATAAAGCAGAGATACTTTTAAATAACAGTGTCGATAAGTTTATAACATGCAAAAAATCATAAACTATTTTATTCAACAAGAAGAACTTGCCTTGCAGTCAGAACAACGAACCTTCTCCGGGGGAATAAAAGTGGAAATTGCAGGCATTAAAACAAGAAAGAGCGCTTAGTGCCATTTATGAGGATGGCAAAGAAAATATGGTGACTAACAAAAGACCACCATGAAGGTAATAATGAATGCATATCTCCTTCACATTCCTCAGCCTTTAGAAAACATGTTTTTCCAAAACAGCCGAATCAAATATCTCCAATGACTGCATAGTGCAGTACTTGAAGATCGAAAAATGATAATGGTGTCATAAAGAATCTCACAATCTTCCGTACCTAACATTGATCTGAGACTACTGCATTAATTTGTTTTTCTTCGATCCGGTCAACTTCTGATCAAAATCGTTAACTTAAAATATTACGGCCAGAACTGTCGTTGAAGCATTGATTCTGCGGCTTCTTCTTTGTGAAAATATCAAATATCCGATACTTTATAAGCATCAAAATTCCAAAATTTTTCCACGTTAAAAAATGTCATTGCTATAAAAGAACAGCACTAGCTTCGAGAAGTAAGAGGAGGAGGTCATAAAAGAGGGAAGAGATTGATTACAGAGGTAGGCAACACGAGGGTTGTGGACTTCGATCTCGTTGGCGACACGAAGAATGGGGACGACGGAGGCCAGGGAGGATGGGACGAGCTCGCTGTCGGGGGCCTCCTCCAATAACGGTTCCATTGTCTGCTGCCTCGTCACCTTCCTCGAGGGCGGCGGCCTCCTCCACTGCCCTGTGTCGTATTCGCTCATCATTTTTTCCTCCTCCTCTTGTTGTTCTTCTTCCCCAAAGGAGACGGTGGGTTGCGGCTCGTCGTGCGCGGAAGGAAGAGGAGAAGGAGTGCGTGAAAGGGGTGGGGGAGGGGGGAAGGCGCATTATGTAGCAGATAAGAAGAAAGAAGAGAGAAGAAAGGAGAAAGCAAGAGAGAGAAAGAGAAATAGAGGCCTGGCTTTGCTTTCCTTTATTCTCTCGGGGAAGAGATGGCGCTCTGGGATTGGATTGGCTTCCGGTATCTCCGACTGGCAAGCAAGGAATGAGGCAAGAAAAAAGAGGAGAGAACCGCACTTCTTTTATACGTGTCCATACTCTTTCTTTCTCAACTCCTAAGCTAGGAATCGCTACCACACTCTTGTCAGAGGCAAGAATAAAGATGATGGCGGGCGCTCTTCCGGACTCGCTATTAAATTGGTCGCTATCGGTCTTCCGCCTTTATTCTGCTGTCGGGTTCGGTTTCTTGTTGGATCCTCCAATCTTCAGCAGCAAGAGGTGAAGGATCGAAATGGGGAGGACGATCTACTGCCTTGTAGCCAAACTAATCGGATTGCTGTTCCTTCTCGAGCTCCACGGGGATGCCCTTGATCACGGCTAGAGCTATTCTGATCTCCTGGAACGAGAAAAGAAAAGGATTGGGCCTTAGAGCGGCTTAGGGTCTAGGGTTGCAGATTGGCCAGCCGATTCTAGGGTTTTGGTAAAGGCTTTGAGATTTTAGTGTTACAGAATGGATTTTAGTGTTTAGGGTATAACTTATACCGCGATGAGGGATTGATTGTCGGACAAGAGGGCGGCAAACGCCGTGGCGATTCCCCCGCGGCGGCGGATCTATGGGGGCCAGGACCCGACGTGGCCGCCATCATTGCGCTCTCTCTCTACCGCGATGAGGGATTGATTGTCGGACAAGAGGGCGGCAAACGCCGTGGCGATTCCCCCGCGGCGGCGGATCTATGGGGGCCAGGACCCGACGTGGCCGCCATCATTGCGCTCTCTCTCTCTCTCTCTCTGCGGTGTTAGAGATGGAGAGGGAAGGGGAGCAGTGGACACGTGCGGTTGCACGTGTAGTGCGCGACGGGGCCAGGTGATAAAGTAGCATCGACAATCTGATCTTGATCAAACGACAGAAGGTCACCCAAGTGTCTTGGTCGCACATATGCAGCCGGAGTATGTGGTTTCCGTCCGACAACGCACCAAGATGCAGAGGCGCGCATAAAGGTTCTACACGGTTTTTTTTTTTTTTGGTAAAGATTCTACACGGTATTAAGTCGAGCTCACGAAACAACTAACATAAAATTCCAATGGACCACGTGGCTCTAGTTTAGCGGATGAGACCAATAGCCATGAGCGTGCAGATCCTCTTTGGTACGTCTGGCGCACCATCCATCGTATATGAATGATCATAAACAGATGCAGACTGCATGATGCATGCTATATTAGCCACGTGCAGCCACCCATTATACAATGCATGGTACATACGATATATAGTCCGGTGCATCATGAGTCAACAAATTTGGTTTGACTCAGATTTAGCTTATAAAAAACTTGCTGTGCATTTTTTTAACTTAGCCCAAGCCTACTTAACTTTGGGCTTTATAATGCGTTGATGCCTATTTTTTTCATAGATCTTTGACCAATCACATGACTTACTAAAACAAATAAGCTAATAATATAAATCACAAAACAAATATTATATCCAAGGCACAAATCTTTCCCATCAATTTGCCATCTCTCTCTCTCTATACAGGCGTGTGTGTGTGTGTGTGAATGTATATGCATATTGTCTTCACGTAATTACATATACATTTATGTATAATCCATACATCTTACCTGACTCGATTAGTTGAGAGGTCTCAACTGGAGCCTGACCCAACCTGCTAGTGACTTGAGAATGGCTAACCATTCCTAGCCCGCGAACCTTAAACTAAGTTAGATGGGTGTAATGTGGGTTGGGCCTGGTGGGGTATGTAGGCTAGGTCAACAATAGCCAACAGTTTTTCCATGCAACCAATCGGACGAATGTAGAAACTTGTTCTATTTTTTTATTTCATAAAAAATAAAATGAAAATGGCGGTCCTCGCGCTCCTTTTCTTCAATCTAAGGCCAACAGCATCGCCATCACAAGCGAGTCCGCTTTGCCAAATGCCAACGGCTACTTTCACGCAACCTGAATTCAAGAACTCCGATAGATACCTCGCCTACAAGACGGGCTATTTTTTTATTAAAAAAAAAAAACTGCACAATTTAAATATTTTTTATTATTATTTATTTTCAAAAATATTATTAAATAAAATTTAATTTCATGGAGTGAAGGCAACGAGATGTGAGCACGGCGGCCGTGGGAGGCGATATGGGGAAGGGTGGGGTGCGTGCCATCGCAGGAGAAGTCGCAGGGATCGGGGTGCGAGCACCGAGGTGGGGAAAGGTGGGGTGCGGGCATCGAGGCACAGGGGGTGTGGGGTATTGGTGGGGTGGGGGTGTTAGTGGGGCGGTGCGGAGCAGCAGTGTTGTTGGGGAGGAGGGGAGGGGTCGGAGGAGGGAAGTGCGGCTGCATCGTGTGGGGGGAGAGGTGAAGGGCAGAGTGGGGGGTAGGTGCAGACAAGCCGTAGGTGAGTGCCCGAGAGAAGGGGGATCACGAGCAGGCATGGGGTTGGGGGTGGAGGGCACGGAGGAGCAGTGGCTGGACGAAAGAGTCGTGGATGGCGTCAGAGGGGGTGGTGGCGAGCGGCCGCGAGAAGAGGAAGATGGAGGATTCGAGGGGGGGAAGAAGGAAGAAACGAAAAGGAAAAAATTATGAATGAAATCATGGGCTAAGCCTGCAGTTTTATTTTTTTATTTTTATCACATCGTCGGCTATCTGAATTTGAAATCATGGGTTGAACCAACCTAAGATTTCAGCTGAGATGGTGCTCGTGATTTTATGTGTGGACGGTAGATCAGGAAATAAATTAAGATTGATGATATTTTTAGATTTGATTATTAAAAAAATAATATTTAAAAAAAATCTCAGGACTAAAAATCCTGATAAAAAATTATACTTTTATTTATTCCAGATGAGATGCTTCCTCACATCCGGCAAGATAGGGTTATCCATCATTTTGACCAAGTTGCACTTTTCTTCTTCTATTTTTTCCCCACTTTGACATGGCATTGTTTGCTTGCGTGAATAAGTACTTGACGTGGCTCTGGAACTGTTGGCACTATAAGCTGCGTGGTTCGCTGAATCCACACCGCACAACGTCAGCCTCCTTGCAGGACGGGATCGTCTGGACCATTATTAAGTTTATTATTTACGCTGTTTACGGTTCAGGTTGGCAACTTGCAGTTTAGCTTCTATTAAAGCGAAAGTTTAATTCAGAATAAGATTAAACTAGCTTCTAACCCCGCATGACATATGGAATATAATTTTTTTAAAAAAATATTTTTTTATTAATTTATTAATATTTATTATATATATTTAAAAAATAATTAAAATAATAAAAAATATATATAATATGAATTATAAATTATTTATAAATTATTTTATTTTTTTTAATTTGAAATTTTTTATGGACCTCTTACGGACTAGCTCCTCCTAAAATCATCATCTTCTTTTCATATTAATATTTATTCTTCTCTAATTTATTTTTCGTTTCTGGAGCTCGCTCTCTCTTCTCCATTTCCACTGTTATGACGGAGCTCAAGAGACTCTCAGAAAATCGGGATCTCATTTAGATCGAACGTATCAATATCTACTTATACATCTATAGTTTGAATTTCGACTCTCACTGTGAAGCCCACACTATCTTCAAGAACATGGTTAGCTAGCAGTCTGTCTGCAAGACCATTAGTCTCATCTTTCAGCTCATCTATAAGGCCAAGCAAAATACATATATCAAATAGAAGCTTTGCCAATATAGAAGAAGATAGAGTTTATGTTATGCTTATATCAATACTAACTACCAATGAGTCTGTTATTTGGAGTTCTTTGATGTGCTCAAGCATTTCTGTGCACATAAAATGATATATATTTTTATAATACAAACATGCTATTTTATTAATAGTATTTGCCTAAACTGTATAAAATAAAATCAACTAAATATAAACATGTATGGCAGGTAACCATGTCATGTAGATTTATTTCTAATATTCTAATTCTTGTATTAAAACTCCATACATACCGAGCAATGCTGCAACCACTCATGATATTTCAATTTCTTTGACAAATTTTTCATGAATTACGATTCTGTGTGTCTACGGTAACCTTGGTATCGGGCCAACTCCAGGATGCATGATTTCGCATTCGAGAGTTTATCCAGATTTGTGATCATGTCGTTGGTCTATCCAAAAAAATTATGGGTTATTTTTTTATTCAGAAGAAGTCATTAATCGTGCAATGTTGGATCCCTGTGATGGTCTAGTGAACGCAATCAGACCAAGCCCACTTGCAAAACATAGTTGTTGGTGCAAAAATCCGCTTGCGTCGGAGAAGCTGGAGTCGAGGAAGTCGCGGTCGCTGCCGGGACCTGCAAAGGAAGTTTAAACCGGAGGTGGGGTTACTCCGGCAAGACCCTCCGACGCTCAAGTCAGTTCTCTGCCTCAACAAGAATGGAGTGCTCGAACGAAGAATTTAGCAGAGTTTTTAGATGAAAGATGAGAGCTTATAGAATAACGTATCTGGAGTTCCCCTTTTATAGATGGAGGGGGCAACAAATTGATAGCGACGCCTGTAACCGTCTGGCAGTGGGTTGCCCAGAGTCAGACGGAGTTTGCTGCGAAGAGTAGTGGAGTGGACCCGTGGCTATCACCGGGGTGTGCCACGTGGAGTCTGCCGCGGGGAGTGAAGCGGCGTCTGTTGTCGCGACTTGCCAGCGGATGGGAGAATCGCGCGGTATCCGTCGCAGGAAGTGGAGCAGGATCGTGGCCGTTATTGTGGCCTGCCAGGGAGTAGTGGAGCTGCGCGAGATCCGTCGTAGGAAGTGGAGCAGTGCTGTGACCGTTACTGCGGCCTGTCAGGGAGTGATGGAGCTGTGCGAAATCTGCCGCAGGATCGTGGCCGTTATTGTGGCCTGCCTGGGAGTGCAGATCTGTCGGCTGAAGTTCGGCAGCGGTCGGGGCTGATGACGGAGTCTGGCTCCCGTAGGAGTCCGGGCGGAGTCCTCCTTGCGGTTGGAGTTGTCGGCGGAGTCCGGCTCCCGTAGGAGTCCGGGCGGAGTCCTCTCGAAGTTGAAGTCGCGGGCGGAGCCCGACTCCCGTAGGAGTCCGGGTGGAGTCCCCTGCAATCAAAATCAGGTGCGAAGTCCGGTTCCCGTAGGAGTCCGGACGGATCTTACCGGCAGTCGAAGTTGGCGACGGAGCCCGGCTCCCGTAGGAGTCCGGGCGAAGTCCCCATTGAGATTGGAGTCGTGGGCGGAGTCCGGCTCCCGTGGGAGTCCGGGCGGAGTCTGTCTGCAGCCGTTGGAGTCAAGGACGAAGCCCGGCTCCCGTAGGAGTCCGGGCGGAGTCTTCCTGCAATTAAAGTCAAAGGCGAAGTCAGACTCCCGTAGGAGTCCGAACAAGGCTTACCGGCAGTTGATGTTGAGGACGGAGCCCGGCTTCCGTAGGAGTTCGGGCGAAGTCTACTTGCGGTTGAAGTTGTCGGCGGAGTTCGGCTCCCGTAGGAGTCCGGACGAAGTCTGTCTGCAGTGGTTGGAGTCGAGGATGAAGCCCGGCTCCCGTAGGAGTTCGGGCGGAGTCTTCCTGCAATTAAAGTCAAAAGCGAAGTTTGGCTCCCGTAGGAGTCCGGACAAGGCTTACCAGCAGTTGATGTTGAGGACGGAGCCCGGCTCCCGTAGGAGTCCGGGTGGAGTCTACTTGCGGTTGAAGTTGTCGGCGGAGTCCGGCTCCCGTAGGAGTCCGGACGAAGTCCGTCTGCAGCCGTTGGAGTCGAGGACGAAGCCCGGCTCCCGTAGGAGTCCGGGCGGAGTCTTCCTGCAATTAAAGTCAAAGGCGAAGTCCGGCTCCCATAGGAGTCCGGACAAGGCTTACCAGCAGTTGATGTTGAGGACAGAGCCCGGCTCCCGTAGGAGTCCGGGCGGAGTCTACTTGCGGTTGAAGTTGTCGGCGGAGTCCGGCTCCCGTAGGAGTCCGGACGAAGTCTGTCTGCAGCCGTTGGAGTCGAGGACGAAGCCCGGCTCCCGTAGGAGTCCGGGCGGAGTCTTCCTGCTATTAAAGTCAAAGACGAAGTCCGGCTCCCGTAGGAGTCCGGACAAGGCTTACCAGCAGTTGATGTTGAGGACGGAGCCCGGCTCCCGTAGGAGTCCGGGCGGAGTCTACTTGCGGTTGAAGTTGTTGGCGGAGTCCGGCTCCCGTAGGAGTCCGGACGAAGTCCGTCTGCAGTCGTTGGAGTCGAGGACGAAGCCCGGCTCCCGTAGGAGTCCGGGCGGAGTCTTCCTGCTATTAAAGTCAAAGGCGAAGTCCGGCTCCCGTAGGAGTCCGGGCGGAGTCCTCCTTGAGCTGATTCTGCTGAGGACTTTGGCTGTGGGTATTTTATACCCAACACCAGTCCCCCTACTTCCGAGTTTGAATTTCGAACGAAGGAAGTACAGAGAGATGGGCACAGCCAAAATCGTCCCCTCGAATCCTGCGCACTGCCGCCCCCAAATATTTTGGCATTAAATGTGCGCGTGCTGGAGTCTTTTCGGATCGGGGCGATACGAAGGGACCCTTCGAAATTCTCGCCGGTACACTGGCCCAGGTACGGTGCCATAATGGCCCTGCTGATCCGTCAGCCGCTTTTAGCCGCCCGTCGGGGGGAGTGGGACACGTGCCGGGTGTGGACTGGCTTGGGGGGATTCGTGATCATTATGGCGCCGAATCCCAAGGTCTATTTAAACCCGTCCTCCCACCTTTAGGTGCCCTATTCCATTCCAGAGTTTCTATCAGTGTCTGCCTTCTCTTCGAGAGCCCTGTTTCAGTGGGCATTTTCTCGAGCCGTAGGTGTCTTCCAAATCGTCCCTGTCTTCGTCCCTCATAGTGATATAGGTTAGTTCCAGTACCTTCAACCTTCTTCCCGCCACCTAGGGACTTCTTCTCTGTCATTATTTTTTGCATCTTTCCGAGTTAGTTTCCTGTGGCCTCTCGTCCCCCATCCTGTCCGTCTTCTTAGGGACCTTTAGAGCCCTCCTTCGAAACTACCCGAAATATCGTCCGACTTTTTCGCTCCCTGCAGTTCCGGGAGCTCTTCCGCCTCAAATCCTCAAGTCCCCCGCTCCGTAGACGAACCTGCGTCTGGGGTTGGGCTCCGCCCGATTTTTGCACCGGGCGCCATTCCATGTTCCCTGACCTCGAAGGAACTCCTTCTGATAAGGGTTCAGTATGGAGTTCCTTCGGAGTACGACCTGGAGCTGCTTGGCCCTTCTGACCGGGCTAGCACTCCCCCATCTGGTCATTTTTGCCGTACCAGAAAGCATTCCGTGCCGGACTCCGGCTTCCGCTTCCTTCCTTTGTCGTTGCCCTCTTCCGCTTCTTAGACATCTCCTTGGCTTCCGTGGCCCCGAATTCTTTTAGGTTTTTGATAGGATTTCTCTCCCTTTGCCACGTAGTCGAGGTCCAACCGTCCCTCTCCCTGTTTAGGCACTTCTATACTTTCAAGCGCCATCCTTCGACGAAGGACTGGTGGTACTTCTCCCCCCAGTTCGGTAAGAAGGGGTTGCTGAAAGGCGCCCCTTCTTCAATCCACAATTGGAAGGGAAAATATCTCTTCGTCCACTGTCCGACTTTGAGACTAGGCCTGCCCCCTTGGGGCTCTCTGAGGGATTCTGTCCGTCGGACCCCCAGCCTGGGGGAGGATGACTTCCAGGCTGCCCGAAAGCTTCTAGCTTACTCCGCCCCTTCCCTTCCCAATCTTCTGAGGGAGCAATTTCTTTTCAACATCGGTCTGAGTCCCCAGGATCCAGCGAGTATTCATCTTTTACCTTATCTTCTCTTGTTATGCCTTTCTCCTTTTCCTTCCTCTTTTTACCTCTTCTTCCTTCTCTCTCTTTTTCCCTCTTGTTTCTTTCTTTCTTTCTTCCCCTTTCTTCTCTTTTTTTTTTTTTTTTGACTCTTGATTGACTGGTTTGCTTCTTTTTCTTCTTTCCTTTTCTCTCTCTCTTTTTCTCTTTTTCTTTCTTTTTTTTTTTTTTTAGGAATGGACGCCGAAGCAGCGCGGATGCTTGCCAGGGGCCTTAGGGCCCACAAGAGAAAGGGTGCTGCGACCTCCGGATCGGCGAAGAGGGCCAGGGCGGAGGAGTCGAGCTTAGCTGCACCCGTCCAGGTGGCCCCAACCATCGACATTCCCTCGGATGCCGAGCCAACGGCTCCCCGGGCCTCCTCGAGGAGTCCGCCGACTGGGGCCCCCATTTCGGGGGTCCGCTCCACGGAGGCGCCCATGGCCGAGAGGGGGAAGAAGAGAAAATCGGTGGCCCACAGGGTGAGTAGCCGCCGAACTGCTGCCGACGAGTCCCTCTGCTCCGAAGAGGGACCGGAGAATCCCTTCAACGATAGGGATTTGATCAGGCGGTTGATCGACGGTTGCATTCTGCCCGACGTCGTCGAGAGGATCGACCGTGCCGATCCTGAACAGCGAGCATGGGACTCTTTGGGGTCCTTCCTTGAGGTAAGCGAATCTTCATTTTCATGGCTATTCGGCCTTTGTTCTGATTCCCTAGCCGCCCTTGCAGATTGGGCACCAGCTCCTCGCCAATATCGAGGTGGTGAACCGTGCGAGGAGGGACATCCTCCAGGTGGAGGAGCACTGTCAGGCCGAGGTTGCTCGCCTCCAAGCGAAGACGGCCGAAGTAGCCGCCCTCCAAGAGGCCCTGGAAAGAGAGAGACAGGCCCGGGAGGAGGAGAGGCAGACCTTGGAGGAGTCGGCGAGAAGGGCGGAGGTCGAGGTTGCCAACTTGGCTGAGCAGATTTCGATCTTGGTCTCGAAGGCCAGAGTCCTTGCAGTAGAGGAATTCAAGGCTTCCACGGAGATGAGGGACCTGAACGTCCAATTCGGCCAGGAGGTGTTCATCAAGGGGTTTGAGCTCTGTCAAGAGAAGGTGGCCAGAAAGTTTTCGGAGCTCGACCTCAGCTTCCTAGGCGAGGAGTCCGAAGACGAGGCCGGTCCCTCGCCAGCGCTACTACTGTTGCAGCTCCCTTACCGGGGACGCCGAGTTCTCCAACCCCCGCCCCCGAGGTCTGAGACCTCCGACCTTGTATTTTTACTTCATCGCAATTTCCTTTTCCTTCTTGTTTTCAAAAATCATCCGATCAATAAAGTTGAATTTTTTATCGTGGACGGCTTCTCCCTCTTTCCCTTCTTCTCTCTGCTTTTCTTCCTGCAATGAGTCATGTTTTGACGCTTTTGCCTTCCGATGGCAGTGTCCTGCAGAAGCACTCCCCCTGCCCCTGGGGGTCCCGCTGAAATAGACGATCCAGCGGCTGAAGAAGGAAGTCCTTCACCTGACAAAGAAGTTAAAGAAGATGCAAGGCGAGCTCCGCAGATTGAGAGAGGGTCATTCTGAAGCCACCGCTGAGGCCACCCACTTTCGAAATCTCCACATGAAGGGGATCATGGAGTATAGCCGGAGGAAGGCGGACTTCGCGAAGGAACTCGAGGAATGCAAGAAGAGCGCCAGCGACCGAATTTGGGCCCAGGCCGCCAGGATCAGCGCCCTCAAGGTAGAACTGTCAGCTGCGAAGGAGAAGATCGGCCAGCTGGAAGGAAATTCATCCCGGCTCTTGGCCCGGGTCGACGGTGATCAAGAGTGGTCGAAGAAGGTCTCCGACCTTCAGCAGCAGCTTCAGGACACCGAGGTGAGCCATGACGTGCATCGGGCTAGCTGGCGCAGGCAGGTGGAAGAATATAAAGGGAGGTTCAGGGCGGCGGCCGACGAAGTCGTCCGTCTCCAGAGGCAGCTGGCTAGCAGGGCACAGCTTACTTCCGTCCGAGATTCTGATGAGCTCCAAGCCCTAAGAGGCACCGTTGAGGAAATTTCTGTCTCCCTCGGGGAAAAGACAGCTGAGTTGCAACAACTGAAGATCCAACTGGCATATGAGCAGCGGGCCGTCGCGGACGCAGAGGCGGAATCCGAGGTCTTGAGGAAGAGGCGTCGAGAGGCAGAGGTCGAGAGCCAGCGACTTCGTCGGGCGCTCCAGGACGCGCTGCAGAAGAGGGAAGAGCTAGAAGAAGAAATTGAGAATCTAAGACAGTCCTGGTTAAGGGATGGAGTAGATAATTCTAGGTCGGAGGGAGCAGGGC
Source organism: Elaeis guineensis (assembly GCF_000442705.2). Lineage (NCBI taxonomy): Eukaryota > Viridiplantae > Streptophyta > Magnoliopsida > Arecales > Arecaceae > Elaeis > Elaeis guineensis. The sequence goes on from NC_025994.2 coordinate 106,069,640, forward strand.
CTCCTTAGAGCTCTTTTCGTCTTTCTGTCTTTTCATGTATTTACTTTTTTTTTTATCGTTTTGCCTTTCTTTCCTTGGCCTTCCGGGCTTTGTAGCGTGTATATCGGAAATGGAATGAAAAGGGTATTTTGTGTTACCTCGTCCGCGTGTTGTACTAAATTGCCGTCCGTCGAACTTTTCTTGTCGTTTGACCTGTCTGATGTAGACGTCGTTGGGGGGCGCCCGGTCGTCAATGCGTTAGCTCGCCTTTCTCGTCGTACATGGCTGCAAGCCCGAGCTTGGCCGTCCGGGCTCCGCATTACTTCGGGGATGTCGTTGTCTTCCTAACCGGTGTCAAAAGTCTTTTTAGAGGCCGGAGGTATTCGGTAGGAACACCCCGTTTCAGTTGGGACGAAGTCCTTTAGGTCTTTTGGTGCGGTTCATCCTTCATCTGTTCCCGTCGTAGTTCGTCATCCTTCCTTTTTAATTTTCCTCCTCTTCTCAGAGTGAGGGCCCTCCCCCCGCTTTTCGCGGGGTTGCATAGAAGCGAGGAGGTGCCGCTGAGGGGCTTTTTCCTCTCATCCGATCTTGTTGAGCGGCCCGATTTTGCCACCATCAGCCCTTGCTGCAGAAGTCGCGGGTGGAGCCCGGCTCCCGTAGGAGTCCGGGTGGGGCCTACCCTGGCGTCGTGTACGGAGCCCGGCTCCCATAGGAGTCCGGGTGGAGTCTTCCTTGGCATCGTGGATGGAGCCCGACTCCCGTAGGAATCCGGATGGAGTCTTTCTTGGCGTCGTGGACGGAGCTCGGCTCCCGTAGGAGTCCGGGTGGAGTCTTCCTTGGCGTCGTAGATGGAGCCCGGCTCCCGTAGGAGTCCGGGCCTTCCATTTTGCTCGAGCCAGGGCGAGGTTCTCCTCCCGTTTCTGGCTTGACTGTGGGGGCGCGTTAGGGCGCTGTAAGGCCTCTCCCCCCAATCGGTCTAAAAGAACCGGGCCTTTGACTTTGCTCATGTCAGGACGAGGTTCTCCTCCTGTTCCTGACATGGCTGTGGGGGCACATTAGGGCGCTGTAAGGCCTCTCCCCCCATCCGGTCTAAAAGAACCGGGCCTTTGACTTTGCTCATGTCAGGACGAGGTTCTCCTCCTGTTCCTGACATGGCTGTGGGGGCACATTAGGGCGCTGTAAGGCCTCTCCCCCCATCTGGTCTAAAAGAACCGGGCCTTTGACTTTGCTCATGTCAGGACGAGGTTCTCCTCCTGTTCCTAACATGGCTGTGGGGGCACATTAGGGCGCTGTACGGCCTCTCCCCCCATCCGGTCTAAAAGAACCGGACCTTTGACTTTGCTCATGTCAGGACGAGGTTCTCCTCCTGTTCCTGACATGACTGTGGGGGCACATTAGGGTGCTGTAAGGCCTCTCCCCCCATCCGGTCTAAAAGAATCGAGCCTTTGACTTTGCTCATGTCAGGACGAGGTTCTCCTCCTGTTCCTGACATGGCTGTGGGGGGACATTAGGGCACTGTAAGGCCTCTCCCCCCATCCGGTCTAAAAGAACCGGGCCTTTGACTTTGCTCATGTCAGGACGAGGTTCTCCTCCTGTTCCTGACATGGCTGTGGGGGCACATTAGGGCGCTGTAAGGCCTCTCCCCCCATCCGATCTAAAAGAACCGGGCCTTTGACTTTGCTCATGTCAGGATGAGGTTCTCCTCCTGTTCCTGACATGGCTGTGGGGGCACATTAGGGCGCTGTACGGCCTCTCCCCCCATCCGGTCTAAAAGAATCGGGCCTTCGAGGCGTTGAGGGGGGCGTAGTTGCGGAATCTCCCTGGTGGGGAACCCCGCCGAACCCCGTGATCCGGGCTTCTCTGCCTGCGCGCCCGGGGTGGAGTATGGGCGCGCCTATGCCCAGGAGGGGATCGAGAACGCAGCCGGGCTTCCTTTGGCCTTTTTTCAATTATGGGCTTACTCGAGTCTCCCGCTTGCCGCTCCCTCGCCATCTCTTCATCCTTCATTTTGAAGGCTTCTTCCGCTCGGGCGTATCCTTCGGCCCGGGCCAGCAAATCAGCAAAATTTTTGGGATACTTCTTCTTCAGGGAGAACAAAAGATCATTCTTCTGAAGGCCACCCTTCAGGGCGGCCATTGCGACTGATTGGTCCAAGTTTCGGACCTCCAGTGCCGCGATGTTGAAGCGGTTGATGTAGGTCCGAATGGACTCCCCTTCCCTTTGCTTGATGTTGATGAGGGACTCCGAACCCTTCCGGGGGCGCCTGCTGCTGACAAAATGGGCCACAAATTGGTGGCTCATTTGATCGAAGAAAAAGATGGTATCCGGTTTCAAAGCCGAGTACCAGTTTCTCGCCGCTCCCTTCAAGGTGGACGGGAAGGTCCGGCATAAAATGGCATCAGGAGCACCGTTAAGCAGCATCATCATCCGGAAGGCCTCCAGATGGTCAACCGGGTCTGAAGTCCCGTCGTAGCTTTCGAACTGGGGAAGCTTGAAGTTTGGCGGGATCGGTTCCTGCATGATCATTTGGGAGAAAGGAGGGTCAGTACAAATATCCTCACCATAAGCGGGGGGCGCACGGCGGAGTTCTTCGATCCGCCGGTTCATCTCCATCTCCTAGAGCCTCCGATCCAGGAAATCCTCTCGACTTCGAGTTTCGAGGGTCCTCTGGCAGAATGGGGGCAGGGATCTTCCAGGGGTGGAGTCGTGGTCCGATTGATGGCTCTCTACCCTCGGGTTCGTTTTCCCAGGAAGGATGGGGCGGTTGGCCCAGGTGGCCCGCCCCGCCGCCGGATCCTGGTGTTCTGGGGATGCCCTTTTCGGGCGCACCGATGCCTGCGGCTGCTGCTGCTGCATAGCTTGCACAGCCTCGGTGAGGCCTCTGACCTGCTGCGCCAGCAGGTCAAACTGCTCCGCGCCGACCGCCGCCGCCGGAGGAGGAGGAGGAGGTTGAGAAACAGGAGGGGAGGTCGGAGCCTGAGATCTGACCGCGGAGGCCGTGGACCGTCGCGTGGACGCCTTGCGAGGAGGCATCAAGTATGGATCCCGTGGGGGGAATAAGGAGTGGGTGTCGAAGGAGACGATCGGGGGTGACTCCGTTGAACGCTCCTTCAAGAATAAGGGTACTGCGAAGACACACCCCTTCCTCTAGCGCCAATCCTGTTGGTGCAAAAATCCGCTTACACCGGAGAAGCTGGAGTCGAGGAAGTCGCGGTCGCCGCCGGGACCTGCAAAGGAAGTCTAAACCGGAGGTGGGGTTGCTCCGGCAAGACCCTCCGACGCTCAAGTCAGTTCTCTGTCTCAACAAGAATGGAGTGCTCGAACGGAGAATTTAGCAGAGTTTTTAGATGAAAGATGAGAGCTTATAGAATAACGTATCTGGGGTTCCCCTTTTATAGATGGAGGGGGCAACAAATTGATAGCGACGCCTGTAACCGTCTGGCAGTGGGTTGCCCAGGGTCAGGCAGAGTTTGCTGCGAAGAGTAGTGGAGTGGACCCGTGGCTATCACCGGGGTGTGCCACGTGGAGTCTGCCGCGGGGAGTGGAGCGGCGTCTGTTGTCGTGACTTGCCAGCGGATGGGAGAATCGCGCGGTATCCATCGCAGGAAGTGGAGCAGGATCGTGGCCGTTATTGTGGCCTGCCAGGAAGTAGTGGAGCTGTGCGAGATCCATCGTAGGAAGTGGAGCAGTGCTGTGACCGTTACTGCGGCCTGTCAGGGAGTGATGGAGCTGCGCGGAATCTGCCGCAGGAAGTGGAGCAGGATCGTGGCCGTTATTGTGGTCTGCCTGGGAGTGTAGATCCGTTGGCTGAAGTTTGGCAGCGGTCGGGGCTGATGATGGAGTCTGACTCCCGTAGGAGTCCGGGCGGAGTCCTCCTTGCGGTTGGAGTTGTCGGCGGAGTCCGGCTCTCGTAGGAGTCCGGGCGGAGTCCTCTCGGAGTTGAAGTCGCGGGCGGAGCCCGGCTCCCATAGGAGTCCGGGCGGAGTCTCCTGCAATCAAAATCAGGTGCGAAGTTCGGCTTCCGTAAGAGTCCGGACGGATCTTACCGGCAGTCGAAGTTGGCGACGGAGCCCGGCTCTCGTGGAAGTCCGGGCGGAGTCCCCCTTGAGGTTGGAGTCGTGGGCGGAGTCCGGCTCCTGTGGGAGTCCGGACGGAGTCTGTCTGCAGCCGTTGGAGTCAAGGACGAAGCCCGACTCCCGTAGGAGTCCGGGCGGAGTCTTCCTGCAATTAAAGTCAAAGGCGAAGTCCGACTCCCGTAAGAGTCCGAACAAGGCTTACCGGCAGTTGATGTTGAGGACGGAGCCCGGCTCCCGTAGGAGTTTGGGCGGAGTCTACTTGCGGTTAAAGTTGTCGGCAGAGTCCGGCTCCCGTAGGAGTCCGGACGAAGTCTGTCTGCAGCGGTTGGAGTCGAGGACGAAGCCCGGCTCCCGTAGGAGTCCGGACGAAGTCTTCCTACAATTAAAGTCAAAGGCGAAGTCCGGCTCCCGTAGGAGTCCGGACAAGGCTTACCAGCAGTTGATGTTGAGGACGAAGCCCAGCTCCCGTAGGAGTCCGGGCGGAGTCTACTTGCGGTTGAAGTTGTCGGCGGAGTCCGGCTCCCGTAGGAGTCCGAACGAAGTCCGTCTGCAGCCGTTGGAGTCGAGGACGAAGCCCGGCTCCCGTAGGAGTCCGGGCGGAGTCTTCCTACAATTAAAGTCAAAGGCGAAGTCCGGCTCCCATAGGAGTCCGGACAAGGCTTACCAGCAGTTGATATTGAGGACGGAGCCCAGCTCCCGTAGGAATCCGGGCGGAGTCTACTTGCGGTTGAAGTTGTCGGCGGAGTCCGGCTCCCGTAGGAGTCCGGACGAAGTCTGTCTGCAGCCGTTGGAGTCGAGGACGAAGCCCGGCTCCCGTAGGAGTTCGGGCGGAGTCTTCCTGCTATTAAAGTCAAAGGCGAAGTCCGGCTCCCGTAGGAGTCCGGACAAGGCTTACCAGCAATTGATGTTGAGGACGGAGCCCGGCTCCTGTAGGAGTTCGGGCGGAGTCTACTTGCGGTTGAAGTTGTCGGCGGAGTCCGGCTCCCGTAGGAGTCCGGACGAAGTCCGTCTGCAGCCGTTGGAGTCGAGGACGAAGCCCGACTCCCGTAGGAGTTCGGACGGAGTCTTCCTGCTATTAAAGTCAAAGGCGAAGTCTGGCTCCCGTAGGAGTCCAGGCGGAGTCCTCCTTGAGCTGATTCTGCTGAGGACTTCGGCTGTGGGTATTTTATACCCAACAATAGCACTCCCTTCCACCTACCTAACTCCCAGCCTCTTCGTCCCTCCCATCCCATAGCCGCATCCACCTCTTCTCCTTATCCGTCTTTACCCATTTCCGCCTATCCTCCCATCCACCCCAAGTCTAAAACCCTTCTCCTTCCCTCACCCACCCGCTCCACTCGCTCTTCCTCTCGCCACGTCAACCCCTCCATCTCCTCCTCGAACCCCCCTCCGACCCACTGCCACCCACCCCAATCTGACTCCCCCACCGTCCTCACCTCCGCTCTTGACCGCTGCTCTGCGGCCTTTTGCCTCTGCAAAGGCGCCCAAATCCATGCCCGCGTCCTCTCCCTCCCCCTCTCCTTCGACCATGACCTCTCCACTCGCCTCCACCGCCGTCGACGGCCTCCCCACCGCCCTCCGTCGGCCGCCGCAAGGCCCACTCCGCGCTCCTGCCCTCTTCGATGTTTTCCCCCGATTTTTCTTCTGTGTTTTATGTGTGGGGGTTGACCGAATACGTATCCTTAGCGCCTTTGGGCGGTAGCGCAGGTGGAACGGGCCACATGCTTCCATGCAAGCGGTCGAGGTTCGAAACTCCTGCCCCTGTGATGGGAGTCTTTGAAAAAAATTAAAATACAATGGATGAAAGCTGATACCTTTATATATATAGATTAGATCCATGTAAATTTTATATGAGATTTTATTTCTGATCCGTTACTGGATACAAGGTGAAGTATATTAAATAGCAATTATTGCGGTTAATTCTTCATCGCTTGATCGTCAGGATGTATTGTCTTGGTAGGACAATGTTTCAGGACGATCGCACAGCATGTCCTTGACAGGACAACAGCCCATAACGGTTGTACGGCATCTGGACGGGCTGGTCGACTATATATCGATATTCGACTGTCGGGACGTCGGGTGACGACTCGAAAATACCGTCAGTTGATCTGGTGCCTTGTGGAAGTCGGACGTCGGCCGCCACCCCCGACAGTGAGTCGGTGATATGGGTTCGGCCGGTTGGAAACAGTATTGGTATGTTCGGCCGACATACCTTCGATTAGATATTGTCGGCAGTCATTGTCAGAGTCGTCTGTCCGTCCGATGGGTAGAGTCGGGCGTCAGTCGGACCGTTCCGAGGATAAGTCGGCATATAGGGGTCAGTTGGTATATCCCAACAGTTGCCCCCCTCACTTCTGAGTCTGATGTCGTGTTGGCCTGCGTTACCACGTGGGCGACGGCCTTGGGCAAAAGGAGTGATTTTTCATCACGTCATGTCCCGATCCTGGCGACCGCACCAACAGACGATCCGGTGTCAGACATCTCATCGGGAATGCAAACCGTCGTCGATTAATTAATTCTAAGATGCGGTTTTTTCGCCACGCGTCAGGGGGCTATTGGGTCGGAACCGTTCACACGGATGGAGGCGACGTGGCTCGATCTGGGGCAGGTGTGTCGAACCGTCAAACCGAGGAAGGGCCCAAGCGCTGCCACGTGTCGACATCCAAGAAACCCTCATTCGGCGCGCTTTCATCTCGACCGTCGAAGGGCCTTATATATATGCGGCCACTCACATCCAAAACTTCACTTTTTACTGCCTTGTTTCTGGCGCTGAGGCCCTGTCGAGTTGTCTCCCAGTTTTAGGTAGCTGTTTCCGTCCTCCTTCTTTGAAAGCTCTTCTCGAAGTTCTTTCATTCTTGTCTCCTTGCATCCTTACTCCCTTGACATTTTTCTTTTTGTTCTCTTTTCTTGGGGCTAGCATTATGGCTAGAACCTCTCTCTGAGGAAGTCCGTCGGAGAACCCGACCGATGATTCCTGATCGACCCCGGAGGTGGAGGCTTCTTCACTTTTGGGGCCGAATGTCAAACGGCTTAGGGAGCAGTATGGTATCCCGGAGCAGTTCGAATTTTTCACCCCTGGGGCTGAGGGTCGGGTTAACAACCCGCCTCCGGGCCAGGTGGCCTTTTATGTCGAGGATCTTGAGACAGGTCTTAGCTTTCCGATTCTGGGGTTCGTCCGAAATGTCTTGGATTATTACGGGCTTTGTCCGGCGCAACTGGCGCCGAACTCAGTCTGGTTAATAATCAGCTTTGCTTTGTTGTGTCGGCTCTAGCCGATCTTTCCTCTCATTTCTCTCTTTCGGGTGTTCTTCGTCCTCCGACCTCACCCAAAAGTCCGAAGGTGGTGGTTCTTCAATCCTCGGAAGGGCCTTTCGTTCATTATCGGTCTTCCATCGTCGATCTACGGATGGAAGAACCAATTTTTCTTTGCTTCTTTTTCACTATCCTGGGGGTTTCCTTCTCACTGGGACGACCCTCGAACTCAGTCGGACGAAAATAGTCAGATGGAGGCAGGAGATCGAGAGGACTTTCACCGACTAAAGGATGTGTCGGTGCCGAAGCAGAGAGAGCTCGTCACCAAGCAAGCTCTGTACGACGTCGGTCTGAGTTCAGTTTCCCGCTTAGGTACAGTTCGATCTATCGGTTATCTTTTGGCTTTTTCATCCGTCTTCGAATTTGTGCTAATCTTTCATCGAAATTGCAGGCATGCCGTCGAGAGTAAGAATAACAGATGCCGACATTCGGCAGCACGCGGCGAGAAAGAGACCGACGCCCGGGGCCGGACCTTCGCGGCCACCCAAGAGGCCCCAGACATCATCCCTGACCATCGTTGCGAGGGCGGCCGCACAGCCTGACACCGAACGAGCGTCGGACTTTGAATCGGTCATCGCCCTATCGGTGCCAGCGGTGCCACCCGAGGCGCTGTCCGAGGAAAGGGCGGCGGAAGGGGCAGCCGAAGGAGTATTGATGGCCCCGCTTGTGGAAGAGGTTCGGGTCGAAGCACGTGAGCCCGAATGACCTGCGGCGGCTCCCGTCGCACCTTTGGGAGGAACTCAGTCGAGTTCAAGTTTCCAATCCTTCTCCGATCTCTGGGCCTGGGCAACTGATTGGGGGAAGGCTCCGATGGTGCCGGTGGATGACACAAGGTCGGCGGACTGCGTTGTGTCGTCCGACGTTCGGGTTCCCGAGGGAGCGTCGGCCCTGGCCAATCACAATTTGGCCAAGAGGTTGTGTCAGGCAACCATTCTCCCGACCGACCGGGAGCTTTTGAGGAGTCGATCGGTGATCGAGATGCTCTCTTCCTTCTATCCTACTATGATCCAGGTGAGTTCTTCTTCTTTTTCTTTCCTCTCCATTATTATTTTCATCATTTTAGTTTTCTGACGATCGGCCTTCTACTTGCAGCTGATTTACAACATGTCCGAGTTGGAGGTCAGGTACCGGAGGTTCGGCGACGTCCGGGCAGCTTGGAAGGATAGGGTTGAAACCGCCGAAGCCGAGAAGGCGATGCTGGTGGAACAGCTGAAGCTGTCGGCCGACCGTGAGGCCAGGCTCGAGGAGGAGATTTTTCGACTCACCGACGGCCTGGCTGCCTCGGAGGCCGAACTTCAGTCGGCCCGCGAGTAGGTCCAGCGCAAGACCCGTTCTGTTCACCGGCTGCGGCGTGAGCGGGATGGCTGCATTAGAGAGCTCGAGGCCAAGCGCGAACAACTTCAGATTAGCCTGGAGAATCTGGCTAAGGCCGAGGAGAACCTGTCCTCCACCCAAGCCGACGCCGACATAGCGAAAGCCGAGGCAGAGTCGGCTAAAGAGGCATTGAGTCGGGTGGTGGAGGACTTCCGTGGCTCGGACGAGTACCGGGAGGAGCTTCTCGAGAGCGGCTTCGCCTCCTACCGAGTGGGGTACGAGGATGCTTGGGATAAAATTCAGAGTCTGCATCCGGAGCTCGACCTGAGCATCGTCGTCCCTCCGGGGTCGGAGGACCAGGCCGTAGAGGAGGCTGACCCAATGCCGAAGGATCAAACGACTGCGGAGGAGGCCATCCCTGGGCCGGTGGAACGAGCTACCGAAGGTGAGGCGGCTCCAACCTTCGGTCCCACTCCGACCCGAGCGGGTACATCGGTCGCTCCCGAACTCCTTCCGATGCAGGAGGTCGATTCCGACGAATAGTCGGAGTGTCTGCTCCATTGTTTTTGTATTCTTTTATTTTTTGTTTCGCCTTTGATACTTGTAATCGGGCTTCGGCCCAATTTTGTAAGTCTAATTTCAACTAAATGAAATCAAAGACTTTTCAAACTTTTTTCCGCATGCGGTTCAAAGTGTATGTCTCGCCGAGCCATCCCCGAGAGTATAGGTTGTAACCCCGACATACCTCGTTAGGACGTTCGATAGGATCCAGCGTAGTTGATCAAGGTAGTCAGTGGCGTGTGCCATGCTAAGGGTAGAGCAAGCCCCGATCGCAGGCCGACGTCCTGACTGTCGTACAGGTTGCATAGGATCCGATGGTCGGGAGTCGTCTCGACTGTAGGTCGAGCGTCCGTCGCCCGGATCTTGGTCAGGCGTGCACGTCAGATCGGATGTCGGCCAATCCCCGAACATAGCATGTCGACACGATCATTCCGTAGAATCTGATAGTCAAGTAGTGTCCGACGTATTCGGATAGGATAACGATGACAAGTCGAATATCCGTTGTCCGGCCCTTGGTCGGGCGTGCACGTCGGGTCGGGTATCGGCCAATCCCTGAACGTAGCATGTCGACACGATCATTCCGTAGAATTTGATAGTCGAGTAGTGTCCGACGTATTTGGATAGAATAATGATGACAAATCGAATATCCGTTGTCCGACCTTTGGTCGGACGTGCATGTCAGGACATATGATAAACGGTGGCAAGTCGAATATTCTTCGACCAATCATGACCAAGTTGGTATGTCGCGAGTGCGACCGCGGTCATCTTGGCATTTTGCCCTTCTTAGTCGAAGCTAAGTCGGCAAGTTAGCCAGCAGCGTTGATCGAGAGTCGACTGTGGAAGGAGTGCGGCTTCAACTTAGAGAGGTTTCATCGCCAGCGCTGGCCTTCCGTTAGTGTAGACAGAACGGTTTTTGTAAGAGTCCGATATGTCGTTGGCGATCGGGCCGTAGGTTCCCAACGAAACGTTGGGCCCAAGTTGGGGCGTCGGGACCCGTACTTCTAGCGAGGGCCGACCCTCGACAGAGAGCCAGACTTTGTAGACCCTGGGGTTTTGAAATTGAGTTGTATTCTGAACAAGGGCATACAGAATTCACTGATGATACAATTTTAGGTTGTCAGCATTCCAAGTCCGGAGAATAGCCGTCTCTTCCAGGATCTCAAATCGATAGGCGCCCGGCATGCAAGTATCCGCTATCTTGTAGGGTCCTTCCCAGTTCGGGGATAGTTTCTCTTGATCCTGGGGCTTCGAGACTTCCGCCTTCCTTAAAACCAGATCTCCAGGTCTGAAAGACTTTGGCTTAACTTTAGCATTGTAGTATCGGGCCACTCTTTGTCGGTAGGAAGCCATGCGGAGTTGAGCCTCGCGTCGGAGCTCGGGTAGGAGGTCCAAGTCAGCTCTCCGACACTCGGAGTTGCTTGATTCATAGTATTGCTTAACTCTAGTCGATGGTAGCCCGATCTCTAGTGGGATCATTGTCTCCATCCCATAGGCCAAATTGAAAGGAGTTTCTCCAGTCGGGACACGGAGTGTCGTTCGGTATGCCCACAGGACCGAGTGTAATTCCTCGACCCAGAGACCTCTGGCTTCATTCAGCCGAGTCTTCAATCCATGCAGAATGGTCCGGTTGGTCACTTCGACTTCTTCGTTGGACTGTGGATGCCCGACCGAGGTCAGCTTGTGCGTGATATGAAATCTCGCACAGAACTCTCTGAAGTCATGGTTGTCGAACTGTCGCCCATTGTCGGTGATGATAGTATATGGTAGTCCGAATCTGGAGATGATGGACTCTGGATAAAGTCTTCCATCTTACGCTCGGTGATTTGCGCCAGGGGTTCGGCCTCTACCCACTTGGTGAAGTTGTCGATTGCGACGACTATGAACTTTCTTTGGCCAGACGCCAGAGGGAAAGGGCCGAGTATGTCGATTCTCCATTGGGCGAAGGGCCACGGGGCGATAATGGAAGTTAGTTGGTTGACGGGCCGATGTTGTATGTTGGCATACTTTTGACACGGCTCACACCTCCGCACCAAATCAGCCGCATCTTTCTTCATGGTAGGCCAGTAGTAACCTTGCTGTAGGACTTTGTAGGCCAGGGGTTTGCCCCCCAGGTGACTTCTGCAGATCCCTTCATGCACCTCTCTGAGTGCGTAGTCTGCGTCTGTCGGTCTCAGGCACCTTAGCAAGGGAAGGGAGAACGACTTTTTGTAGAGTCGCCCGTCCATCATTACATATTGGGAGGCCGTCCATCGGAGTCGCTTGGCTTCCACGGGATCTTCAGAACTGGTTCCGTCAGTCAGATACTGAACTATCGGATCCATCCAGCCTGGCTCGGTCGTTAGTTGTAGCACCTCCTCAGCTCTGTCGATGCTCGGTTGCTCAAGACTCTCTACAAGCATCCATCCTAAAGCACCATAGGCGGATGTCATGAGCCTGGAGAGTGCGTCGGTTCGAGCATTCTCCATCCTGGAAATGTGAGAGATCTCAAAATACTTGAGGTGTGCTACGAGATCTCTCACCTTCTGAAAATATTTCGTCATGATCGGATTCCGCACTTCGAATTCGCCTCTGACTTGCCCTACAATCAGCTGGGAGTCGGAGAAGACTCTGAGGCTGTCGATCCCGAGCTCCTTCACCACTCTCAAGCCAGCAAGAAGCGTTTCATACTCGGCTTGATTATTGGAGGTTTTGAAGTTGAATCAGAGGGCGTACTCAGTAATTACTCCTTCCGAATTGGTGAGCAGGAACCCGGCTCCGCTCCCTTGAGCGTTGGAAGCTCCGTCTATGTGTAACACCCAGGTTGACCCGGGGTTATATTCAGAGGTCGCAGCTTCTTTGGAGCTCCCGTCTTCTGACATTTGGTCGCTTGTCGGGCATTCCGCGATGAAGTCAACCAGGACCCGGGCTTTCAGAGCAAGTCGCGGTCGGTACTGGATGTCGAACTCACTCAGTTTCACCGTCTATTTCGTCAGTCGTCCTGATGTGTCAGGGCGATACAAGATCGCCTTCAGGGGTTAGTCGGTGAGGACCACGATGGCGTGTGCTTGAAAATACGGACGGAGTCATTGCGCGGATATGACCAAGGCAAATATCATCTTCTCCACTCTTGAGTATCGAGTTTCGGCTTCATGGAGCACTTTACTGGTATTATATATGGGTTGGTGAGTTCGGCTCTCGTTCTCCCGGACGAGTACCGAACTAACCACCTCTGGGGCGGTAGCCAAGTAAAGGTACAATATTTCTCCAACCTCTGGCTTTACAAGCAAGGGTGGAGAAGTCAGATATTTCTTCAAATCTTCGAAGGCTTGCCGGCACTCATTCGGCCAAGAGAAGTCCTTTGTCTGCCTCAGGGTTTTGAAGAACGGAAGGCATCTCTCAGCTGACCGAGAAATGAATCGATTGAGTGTGATGATCCTTCCATTGAGCTGCTGTACTTTTTTTTTAGTGTTCGGGTGCCGCATGTCGATAATCACCTTTATCTTCTCGGGGTTGGCCTCAATTCTGCGTTGAGAAATGAAGAACCCGAGGAACTTCTCCAAAGTCACCCTGAAGGCGCACTTGATCGGATTTAACTTCATCCGATGTCTCCAAAGAGTGCGAAAGGTTTCTTCCAAGTCTTGGACATAATCTGAAGCCTGTGTGCTCTTCACCAGCATGTCGTCCACGTACACCTCCATGTTGCACCCGATTTGAGCTTTGAAGATCTTATTGACGAGGCGCTGGTAGGTGGCTCTAGCATTCTTCAGACCGAAGGGCATCACTCTGTAACAGTAAAAGTCCTTGGCGGTCACGAAGGTCGTATGCTCTTCGTCTTCAGACGCCATCCAGATCTAGTTATATCTGGCAAAGGTATCCATGAAGCTGAGCAGTCGATAACTGGACATCGCATCCACCAGTTGGTCGATCTTCGACTATGGGAAGCTGTCCTTCGGACAGGCTCGATTCAGATCGGTGTAGTCGATACAGATCCTTCACTTTCCATTGACTTTCTTCACCATGACGACATTGGCGAGCCAGTCGGGATATGTGGTTTCTCTGATGAAGCCCGCATCAAATAGCTTGTCTACTTCCTCATCGACGGCCTTCTGTCTTTCGGGAGCGAAAGATCGTTTCTTTTGTCTCATTGGCCTCGTGTCAGGGGCGATGTTGAGTCGGTGAGTCATTGTTTCCACAGATATGCCGACATATCTGCTGCCGACCAAACGAATATATCGGCGTTGGCTTTTAATAGCTCTATCAACTGCTGCCGCTCCAGATCGGATAACTGTGACCCGACCCAGATCACCTGTTCAGGATTCTTTGCCATCGGGATGAAAATCAGCTGTTCAGCCGGTTCACCCCGTTCCTCCTCTTCTCGTTGGTCCAACTTATTGACCGACAGGGAATCCTTCGATTTATTATTTTGAGTTGAGATTTGGAAGCATCGCCGAGCGAGCTGTTGATCCCCGCGCATTTTTCCAGCTTCATTTTTAGTCGAAAACCGGACCAGCAAGTGATATGTCGAGACTATCACTCTGAGGGCATTTAATCCGGGTCTTTCAAGTATGGCATTATAGGCCGAAGGTACTTGGATGATCGTGAAGGTCATGCAGATGGTGCTTTGTCGTGATTCGGCCCTAGCTGTCACGGGAAGAGCAATTTCTCCTTCCATTGCGACGGCCTTCCCGACGAAACCTACTAGGGGCATAGAGACTCTCCTGAGTCGGTTGGTCGACAGTCGCATTCGGAAGAAGGTCGAGTAAAACAAAACGTTAGTCGAGCTTCCATTATCAATAAAAATTCTTTTTACATCATAATTCGCTATTGTCGTCGAGACAACAACAGCATCATCATGGGGAGTTTGGATTCCCCGAGCATCTTCATCTGTGAAAATGCTTACATCATCCCGGTGTGGCCTCTTCATCGACTCCCCTTCAGCAGTCGTTTCTCGGTCCAGTCATTTGGGGATCATGTTGATGACTCCAGCAGTAGGCTGATTGTTCGCTGCCTCTTCAGTCGGTTGGGGTCGTAGGTCAGGATGGGGTCGAGCCGACGGGTCCCTTCGATACTTTTCGAGATACCTCCATCGTATGAGGGCCTCTATTTCATCCTTGAATTAAATGCATTGCTCGGTGTTGTGACCGTGGCCCTGATGGAATTGGCAGTATTTTCTCCGATCGCGGCCTTTTGCCTTTAGAGGTGGAGACCGTCGCAGATATTCCGCTCCTTCGATCTCTATCAGGATCTGCGCACGAGGAGCAGAGAGAGGGGTGTAGGAGTCATACCTGTGATGCGTCGGTCTCGGACTCCGTCGTTGGGGCGATCTCGGGCTCTATCGTCGGGGCGAGACCCGTTTATCAGTCGGGGGCCTGCTGGGTTCAGCAGGAGCTCGATTTTTCTTTCGCTTCTCCTTCTGGCCCGTGCCTTCGGTCAGATGCCAGTCGGAAGCTCCTTCGTCCATGCGCATATATTTGTACGCGTGCTCCAGCAATTCGGCATACGTCTGGGAGAGGGTCTTGTCCAAGGAATATGTGAATCGAGACCCATTTAGTCCCCTCTTCATGGCCGAGATAGCCATATCTTCGTTGAGGTCCCGGACCTCAAGTGTGACCGCATTGAATCGGGCCACAAAGTGTCAGAGTGTCTCATTTTCTTCCTGCTTGAGGGAGAAAAGACTGTCCGAGGTTCATGGCGATTTTCGGCTGGTGCTGAAATGGGCCACGAAAGAATGCTCGAGCTGTCCGAAGGAGTGGATACCTCCTGGGCAGAGGCCAGAGTATCAGGCCCTGGCAGCTTTACGGAGTGTGACAGGAAAGCTGATGCAGAGGAGGGCATCGGTTGCCCCTTAAATTGTCATGAGATCCTTGTAGCTCTCCAGATGGTCAACTGGGTCGGTGGAGCCATCGTAAGGCTCCACATGAGGCATCTTGAACCGACTAGAGATCGATTCGTCGAGGATAAATCGGGAGAGAGGTTGGATGGTCCGAAAGTCGACGTCGTTTGAAGACTTCTGACCATCCGCCTGGAGCTGGACAAGCCGACGGTCGATTTCTTCGAACTTACGTTCGTAGTCGTCCAACCGTCAGTGTTGAGAAATCCCAGGGGTCGAACCTCCTGATGAATTTGAGAGTGAGGTGGACGGTGTCCGCGGCCGCTTCTCCTTCCTCGCTCGCTCCAGCTGGGAAGGAGAGGGACGCCGAGACTAATGGGTGTCGCATCGTGGCCGCCTCCCCCCTTCTCGATGGGAGTGCTGAGATGGCTGCTGTTGAAGAGGAGACGGTAGTTGATGCGAGCGTCGGTGGCTGCTTCTGGACAGCATAGGGTGCGCCGTCGGTTGTTCCACCGGTGGTTGCGGCAACTGAGTCGGTTGTTGTTGGAGATTTTTGACCGCATCCGTCAGAACGGTCATTTGCCGCACGATCGTCGCGATCTGTGCCTCCGTGGTCACCACCGGGTGCAGAGAGCTGGGTTCCGCTATGGAGGGTAAAGGAGGGGCCTCTTTCCGACGAAAAGAGTGCCTCGCTGATCCGATAGCTCTCGATCGCTGAGCCCTGATTTTTATCATCTCGAGAGATTTTTCAAGCTCTATGGAGCTCGCTGTCTTACCTCTGTCGACCCCTTACCTGGTGCGCCAAATCTGTTGCGGTCAATCCCCTCGTCGTCTGATCGCCGGGGATGCGCATCTGCAAGGAAAGTCCTCACTGACCGGAGATGCCTCCGACGGAGACCCTCCGACGGTCAAGTCAGAGAGGAGACTAGGCAACAGTGAAAAATCAGGGGCTCAACAGGAGAGAGAGCTCGAGAGCTTAAGAGCTTACCAAAACTGTTACCTTACCCCCTTTTATAGTAGAATGTGGTATGGTCCCGCTATTAATGGTGCAGACAACGGGGAGTTGTCAAATCGCCGGGGGCTATCAAATCGGCGTGGGTTGTCAGGTCATCAGAATTAACCTATATCCTTGGCAGGACAATGCCCTAGGGCGGTCGCACAGCATGTCCTTGACAGGACAACAGCCCATAGCGGTTGTACGGCGTTTGGGCGGGCTGGCCGACTATATGTCGGTATTCGACTGCCGGAACATCGGATGACGACTCGAAAACACCGTCGGCTGATTTGATGCCTTGTGAAAGTCAGACGTCGGCCGCTACTCCCGACAGTGAGTCGGTGATATGAGTTTGGCCATTCGACCGGTTGGAAACAGTATTGATCTGTTCGGCCGGCATACCTTCGGCTAGATATCGTCGGCAGTCATTGTCGGAGTCGTCTGTCCGTCCAGTGGGTAGAGTCGGACGTCGGTCGGACCGTTCCGAAGATAAGTCGGCATATAGGGATTAGCCGATATATCCCAACAGCAATAAATTAGAAGGGGCTACATAGGGTATTTTTAAAATATAAAAATTTGTTGGAGAAATTTTCTTTATAATTTTAGATTTATCTATTTTTTTATTTTTTATTTGGGTAAATATTTTTTTTAAATTGTCTGCTCGTATCAATTGGTTAGTTGCTTTTGCTATAATATCGGTTGGGCTCATGGGTAATAAAGTCAATAATTTTTTCATCAAAAAAAAAAAATCAATAATTTTATTATCATAATATTGATGGAATTTATAAATCACTATTTTTACTTGAAAGTTTTCTTGGAACAAGTGTAAACTTGATTTTTGGAGCCAGACATGACATGTAGATCGTTTGATCAGGGTTGAAATTTCAATCTTGTCATCGTCATTCGGAAAAATCATGAATAAAGATATTTTTTGAGAGATTTTAGGAGTATCGGAGCATTTTTCTTCTATAAAAATATATCTAGATCCATCGAAAGGGGCAAAAATATTGATTAATATCAAACATGTTACTTAATCATGATTTCGGTTCCACAAACTAGTATTTGGCCGTCCCGGCATTATTATGCTAATCTTGTTTCTTTAGGGTTACAACAACAATATAACATGCGTAATACACATGCCATCTTATTTTTAAAAATAAAAATATATATAAGTAAATAATAAATAAACATAAAAAAATTTGTTCTTAGTAATAAGGTGGGGATGAAGTGATGGAAAAAGAATAATGAGAAAATATGGATGCATGGACGCATTGCAGGAGTTCATACCATAGATATTGCATTTTATTTTTTATTTTTTTGGACCTCCGTAATTCATTTAAATTTGTGACCGTGGCAGGAGTCCTGGGACCTAGTTCAATGGTTTGCCTGGCAGGAATTCCAAAATCTGGCGCAGGTTAGTTTGATTTTCTTCATCCTCATCGCTTCCTTATAATGAAAGCAACGTACAAATGTTTTTTTTTGTATTAAAAAAAAAAATCCTTGAGTGACGCCATCCTTTCATTCAAATAATAGTTCAAAGTTGAAACCTCCACTCGGGCCACCTCCCTGTGTGCGGTGCTATCCGGTTCTCTCCCCTTCCTCCCCTTTTATTTGTTCTATTATTATTATTATTATACAACGAACAAGCAATATATACAATAAACCACATTTTTTCTCCTGTACCTCTTCCTATAAATAGAATGCAAAGGAGGATGAGATGGAGAGCAACGAAGAAGAAGAAGAAGAGAGATGGCGAAAGATGAGAAAGAAGCAAAAAAAGGAGGAGAGGAGCAGGAGGGGAGAAAAGGAGACGATGTGGAGGAGAAGAAGGTGCCCCTGTATATGCTCTTCTCATTCGCCGACGGCCTGGACGTGGCGCTGATGGCGGTGGGGACGGCTGCGGCGGTGGCCAACGGGCTGTCCATGCCGCTCATGACCTTCATCTTTGGCACGCTCGTCAACGCCTTTGGACACGCTGATGCTGGAGATGTGGTCCACCGTGTCTCTAAGGTTAGACTACTGACCTTAGAACTGAGGTTGATTTTGTGAGCTCTGCTGCACTTCTGATCTCAGGCAACTTGATCGCAGTTACTAATAATTATATGCACCAACAATACATGAACATGAACAGTACCCGTGTCCATGACCATGCATGTTTTGTGTTCGGAAGCTTAGCTGGTGTAGTTATGGCACAGTGAAAGTCAGATATATATTAAGCTTAATGATGATGCACATAGTTTATTATGATCTACATCATTTTGATTTTTTTAAAAAAAATGGATTAATTTTATTTTAGCAGAAATAAGATGTATTTTTATGCAAGTGGATGATTATGTGCATGGTATATGTCATGTAATTATTTAAAGCTATAAGAGCAGCTTGGATTTGTGACAGTTGTTGCTTGAGTCCTATACTCTCCAAATCTTGGTTGGAGATCTAATTCTACTCACAAATTGAAAGTCTCATACTGTGAGTTATGGACTGCAGCATGAGAATCTGATTATCAAATTACACGAGGAACTCAGCATAAATGCTCCAGTCTAAGCCTATGCGACCAGACAGCCAAATATACGTACTCTTGAGCAACCTCTAACACACTACTTAACTAGAGACATGAGCTTAAATATAAGACAATTTCAACCAGATATCATTCATCCGATTTAAGTTGTTTTTTCTCTTTGAAAAGTTTTAATTTTTTGGCCTCAAATTACCATTGTTCAGACTATTTGAGACCTATTGAAATAGGAAGTGCAAACTGCCTCAAAGAAGAAAGACTTCAAGCCCATATCATAACAAGCATTCTTTGTTCGGACAATCAAATGGAATGGTAATGCCTCCATGGATCTTGATTATGTGATGTTGTAGTTCATATTATTTGAGACCCAGTGAAATATGTGGTGCAAATTACATCAACGAAGAAAGATTTTAAGCCCATGGTGTAACAAGCCTTCTTTTCTCATCTAATTAAATGGAATGATGATGTCTCCATATGCCTTGATTACGTGATGTTGTTGCTTGTCATGCTTGGGAAAACTTAGGTCAAGAATCATCCTGCTTCACAGTGTGTTCCCTCTTGACTGATACTTCCCAGCATGACCAAGAGGTGGCATTAGTTATCCTTTCAAACTCTGGATAATCCTTCACAATGGACATGCTCGAACCCATGCATGCATCAGGATTCTTGTACTATATTAAATAAAAAGAGAGATCTTAGGAATTACTTCCACAGAACTTCACTAATGAGATGATCTTACAGATTGTTCATTCATTATATTTCTTTTTATACTTGATATTGACATTTGATTTCATGGGAAGTACATTTTAAAGAAGTCAATTGTCATATAAAAGAAAGACTTGTGAGTTCACCATCCATGTCCTGTCTCATCAATCATCATCCCTTCGCAAATTATTTTGCCAGTTACATATTAGTGAAAGCTACACTCCATGTTAATGCACAAAAATGTGACAGGTTGAACTTGTTTTCTTATTCATGGTGAAACAATGAATATCACTGTCTTTATATTTTTTTCGAGATGTAGCATGCTCTTAATATTATGGATGATTTTTTGAGTGATGTATTATAATGGATCTAACATTCCTATTCTAGGTGTCTCTGAAATTTGTCTACCTGGCTGCTGGATCAGGGATAGCTTCCATCCTTCGTAAGTTTTGAGACCCTTGTTACACCAATTTGCTTCTTTAGTTATTGTGCTGGATCTTAATCATTTTTCTATCAATGAATTGCATGGTGGGAATTAATTAGCACTGTTATTAAAGGCATATTGAAGTTGTCTTATACAGCAGCAACATACACAGAGTGCACATGCACCATTTCATCAGAAACATCCATAATAGCATGAATTTATGGTTATCTTCTTAACATAAATATTAATGCAATGAATAACAGAAATTTCTATGACAATTTCGAAGGCTGTATGGATTCACATTAGCTGATGTAATTCAGTCTGGTTTTTTGTTTTTCATCTCATGGACATCACTTGTCAAAAAGATCTCAATATGGTCCTCTCTCTCTCTCCCCCCCCCCCCCCCCCCTCCCTTTCTCTCTCTCACTTCTTTTTTCTTTTGTGGAGCTAGGGTTTGGCGAAGTTGGTTCTTCAAGGGATGCTCCATGCTTTGCATTAGCTTAAAATGAGTAATTGATAAAATAAGTGTTCTTACGCATCAAGTAGTTCTTTAGATTTCACAACAAGCTCCTTTCTCATCTGAAGTTGCCTTGGCTAGGAATTCTGGACCAATTGAATGGCTAGAACATTTAAAGACTTCAATAGACCACACCTCAATACATGAGGCAAATCTGATATAAGGAGAATGGGGCTTATTTTTTGGGAAATTATTCTTTGCCAAAGGAGATTGTCGAGTGTTTTTTGCTGGATTGTAACAAATCTAGTAATGGCCATGTCTCTCTCTAACACTTTAAAAATTAAACAGATTTTTCCCTTAAACACATGTGATTGAGGGTGTCCATAATCTTGGACTTCTCACATTTCATTCATTGTTTAGGCTTGCATGCAACTAAATTTTTGAATGATATGCAGGCAATTGTTATAGAACTCTAAAGGGCAGGACCATGAAGCCTGGATTAGTGGAGAACTTTAGAACCACTGACGATATAGTTTCTTTTCTGACATGATAAATCTGTGACCTAAAACCCAACAAAGCACATCACAAGAAAGAGGATACACTAACCATGTTATTATTCTGCTAATGTTGTTCCTGAATAGTGAAGCTGTTTTCAGTGAAGCTTTGTTATGCTGCCTTTTCTACTTCGAGTCTACATAATAGATGGATTGAATGAGGTAATATTCTCTTATTATTTTGTAGAAGAGTAAGTTGTTACTAGGCAACTAGGATTTTGGGGACAATTAGGGACATATTGGTTCAATGGTGTTTCTCCTTCATTAGTAGATGATGACTTGTTAAATCCTTGTGATTTTAATGGGGAATGCCCTCCTGTTTCATTTGTTATCTGTTATCTGACTGTTATATTAACTAGCTCAAAGCATTAGCTCTTTTTGATTCCTAACTGTGGGGCTCCAAGGAGAATTTCTTTGATCTTGCCCTATAAGTGATTTCTGTATGTGCGTTGAATCTACCATTGTCAGAGGTGTCGTGTTGGGTGGTAACTGGGGAAAGGCAGGCCGCACGCATTCGCAGTTTGTACCTGAAAACTATACTGAGGCAGGAAATTGCATTTTTTGACAAGGAAACAACAACAGGCGAAGTGGTTTGGAGAATGTCTGGGGACACTATACTCATTCAAAATGCCATTGGTGAAAAGGTATCTATACATATTTATCCTTTCCAATATTCTTCCATGCTATGCTCATGACAAGAACATGTTACTTTCAGCATAACATATTGACAGTCAAAGGATTATCATGCTTGTCCATGCTCAAAGAGGAGTATAACAAAATTATTGTTTATCGAAAACATATTTTTCAATGTTCTATTCAAGGACCCGACTTAAACATTATGGATATAAATAGGGAGATGAAGAGTGTTGGTGATTTTCAAATAACAAGCACCTACGCATATTCGGACAAATTGGATGGTGCAGGTAAAATTTGGGGGTTTACAACTTATGAGTTCTGACCCACAATGAAATGAAGCTAAAATTTTCTGCCACATTTCTCAGCAAATGAGAAGAAGCTCGAGCTCTGCTGTCCTCACAAGTGGAGAGCAACCTAAACTTCTTTCTCTTTCACTTCCGTGCAAATGATTTTACATATCCTCCTTTTTATAGGTCTCAAGTTAAGGCTGTTACAACATGAATTACAGCTCGATTCTTCCTTTTATAAAAATATTGATCGAAGAAATCTAGAGATTCCAACTATTTTGATACTCAAGAGGTCAATATAAATCAGAACCTCCAATGATTTCAAAGGCTTAGCTAAAAATCTAATTCAGCTTTAATAAATTTGAAAAGTGCACTGTAGTAGTATCCTAAACACTTGAGTGAAGCTGCAAGTCCATGTTATTTGAGCTGCAACAGATTTTCAGTTTTCTAGCTTGTATCTCCATCAGAAGAGGAATCAAAACTTGTACTGTTTCGTACGCCAGGTTAATGCTCAAAATATTTGTAAGTCACAGCATCAAATTTGCCAATTAACTCACTTTTAGACATTTAGTATAAAATGGCTGGTGTTTTTACTCAGTAGACTTGCATACACTTTGGTACCAGTCCAGGCGGATGCTGTAAGTTCTCTTGTAGTTCGAATGAATGAACAACTTATGTGTCCTACTCAACTAGTGAAGACAAATTGTTCGGTCTGGATCTTTAAATTTGCCTTTTTCCCCTTCTTTTTAGGTTGGGAAGTTCATGCAACTTATTTCCACATTCTTTGGTGGCTTCATAATAGCATTTACAAAAGGATGGCTTTTATCCCTCGTCATGCTGTCCAGTATTCCTCCCATCATCATTGCAGGTGCAATTATGTCATATTTGATATCAAAATTGTCGAACCGTGGACAAGCAGCATATGCTGAAGCAGGAAGTGTTGTTGAACAGACTGTCGGATCCATTAGAACAGTGAGATCAAGCCAATGTTGCATACTATTTGTTTTAACTTTTTGAGAGAAATATAGTATTTATTTAGCATCCTATCTATGATAAATGTCTAATTCTTACTTTTCCCTACAAATAAAAGGTTGTCTCTTTTAATGGGGAGAAGCAAGCCATTAGAATGTACAACAAGCTCATAAGAACTGCATACAGATCAGCTGTTCAAGAAGGAGCAGCAGCTGGCCTGGGAATGGGTACCGTTCTAATGATTCTGTTCTGCAGCTATGGGTTAGCTATTTGGTATGGTTCCAAATTAATTATTGAAGAAGGCTACAGTGGAGGAGTGGTGGTCACCGTTATGTTAGCAATCATGACTGGTGGAATGTGAGTCGCTTTCTGTACTTAAATAAAAGGAGCTAACTGAAATGTCAAGCCTTTTAGCTGCACACTTTTGCCTTCTAAATTTGCTGGCACTTTTGAGTTCAAAGTCGTGTTCTCTTTTTGCAACAGGTGTTTAGGTCAGGCATCCCCATCTGTAAATGCTTTTGCGGCCGGGCAAGCTGCAGGATATAAGATGTTTGAGGCAATCAAAAGGAAACCAGAGATCGATGCCTACGACATGAGTGGGATTATGTTGGAAGACATCCGGGGTGACATTGAACTGAAAGATGTATACTTCAGCTACCCAACGAGGCCTGACCATTTAATATTTGATGGGTTCTCACTATATGTTCCAAGCAGCACAACTATGGCCATAGTTGGAGAGAGTGGGAGTGGGAAGTCGACTGTGATTAGTCTAGTTGAGAGATTCTATGATCCTCAAGCTGGTGAAGTGCTTATAGATGGGATCAACCTGAAGAAACTGAGGCTTAGATGGATTAGAGGAAAAATCGGACTTGTTAGCCAAGAGCCTGTTTTATTCACAACAACTATCAGAGAGAACATCATGTATGGTAAAGAAAATGCAACACTTGAAGAGATCAACAGAGCATCCGAGCTTGCTAATGCAGCAAATTTCATTGACAAGATGCCCAATGTATCAAAAAAAAAAAAAAAAAAACTCATTGCTGTTCCACGTTTTACCTTTGAATGAATTAAATGTTGCAGCTTTAAGTGGTTTGTGTGATTTCAATTTGTGATTAATGGCTATGCTTCTGTCTTACAGGGGCTTGACACAATGGTTGGTGAGCATGGAACTCAACTCTCTGGGGGACAAAAGCAAAGAATTGCGATTGCACGGGCAATCTTGAAGGATCCTAAGATCTTACTTCTTGATGAAGCAACGAGTGCATTGGATGCAGAGTCTGAGCGAATAGTTCAAGGAGCACTGAATAGGATCATGTTAGAGAGGACCACCATTATTGTTGCCCATCGTCTGAGCACTGTAAGGAATGCTGATACTATATCAGTTGTGCATGGGGGAAAAATTGTAGAACAAGGTGGAATTCTAGCACATCCCTCACACTTTATATTTTCCTTCATTAAATTTATATAGATATAAACTAAATGTGTTTGTTGTTACTGAATACATATATAATGCTTCCTTCATTTGTATCCTGTTGAGCAGGTTCGCATGCAGATTTGATCACGTACCCTGATGGGGCTTACTCTCAACTCATACATCTGCAAGAGATTCACCAAGAAGCAGAAGCACCTTCAAGGGAATTAGAAAGGCTGGGTTCAAGTATTAGTGCTACAAAATCTATGAGGAAATCTGAAAGCCAGAGACTATCTTTAAAGAGATCGATGAGTTTAGGTTCCTCATCGAGGAGAAGCAGTAGGCATTCTTTCACCATTGCATTTGGTTTGCCTGGCTCCTTAGATATCCAGGATAGTGACTCTTTAGGAGATGGAACCACGGAAAGAGAGCTTGGTGATAGTGAGGTTCGCAGGCAAGTCCCTCTCAAACGGCTTATTTATCTCAACAAGCCAGAGATGCCAGTTCTTCTATTAGGATCCATTGCCTCAGCAGTGCAAGGAGTCATTTTCCCAGTGTTTGGTCTCTTGATTTCAAGTGCGATCAAAATTTTCTATGAACCACCACATGAACTGCGAAAAGATTCCAGATTCTGGACACTCATGTTTGTAGTCCTGGGCATTATTTCTCTGATAATAGTGCCCATACAATATTTCTTGTTTGGAATAGCAGGTGGGAAGCTAGTTGAACGCGTCCGTTCCTTGTCATTTGAGCAGGTTGTACACCAGGAAATCAGCTGGTTTGATGAACCTCCAAATTCCAGGTTTGATCACACAACACACTGCACTTTCTTTGACAATTCTGTAATTCCATTGTATCTGTTTTACATGTTTCCTTCCTTCTCAGTGGGGCAATCGGTGCACGGCTATCTGCAGATGCTTCAACTGTTCGAAGTCTTGTAGGGGACAACTTGGCATTACTGGTTCAGAACTCATCGACTGTTATTACAGGATTCATCATAGCATTGGTTGCAAACTGGAAGTTAACCCTCGTGATTATATTGGTCATACCTTTGGTGGGTCTCCAAGCATACGCTCAGATAAAGTTTCTGAAGGGCTTCAGTGCAGATGCTAAGGTATCTCATGCATCTTCGCGATCCCAAGCAAGCAAATGAAACATAGATAATTACAATAATCTGCAATTAAGCCAAAGTGAGGTTGGTTGCAGGTGATGTATGAAGAAGCAAGTCAAGTAGCAAGTGATGCAGTTGGTAGTATTCGAACCGTAGCATCCTTTTGTGCGGAAGAGAGGGTGATGGATACATACAGAAGGAAATGTGCTGCTCCCATCAGACAAGGAATCCGGCAAGGAATTATCAGTGGTCTGGGCTATGGCTTCTCATTTGTGATGCTATATTGTACGTATGCCCTCTGTTTCTACGTTGGAGCTCGGTTTGTGCATGATGGAAAGGCCACTTTTAACGAAGTTTTTAGGGTGAGCAGCATTCCTAGTTATTGTTCTACTTCTTCCTGTGCTTTATTTCCTCCTGCCATTCAAGTCCTCATTTCGACAAAATGGCAGGTTTTCTTTGCCTTAACCATGGCAACCATCGGAGTTTCACAGACGAGTGCATTAGGTACAGATTCCACCAAGGCAAAGGATTCAGCTGCTTCAATTTTTGCTATTCTTGATAGGACATCCAAGATCGATTCTAGCAGCGATGAAGGAATGGTCTTGGCAGATGTGAGGGGTAACATCGAGTTCCAGCATGTGATCTTCAGGTACCCATCCCGTCCTGATGTTCAAATCTTCAGCGACTTGTGCTTGAGCATTCCCTCTGGAAAGGTATCATCCGGACCTCAATGAGTTCATCAAATGATACCATGCTTTTCTTGCTGTTTTGCTATTTACCATACTGTTTAAATTTGCTTCTCTTGTAGACCGTTGCATTAGTTGGAGAGAGTGGAAGTGGAAAGTCCACTGTAATTGCGCTGCTGGAGAGATTCTACGACCCTGATTCCGGCAGAGTCTTGTTGGATGGAGCGGACATTCAGAGGTTCAGGGTCAGCTGGCTCAGGCAACAGATGGGATTGGTGAGCCAAGAGCCTGCACTGTTCCATGATACAATCAGAGCCAACATAGCATATGGGAAGCAAGAGGAGGCCTCCGAAGAAGAGATTGTTGCAGCTGCCGATGCAGCCAATGCACATCAGTTTGTATCTGGGTTGCCTCAAGGATACAACACATCCGTCGGAGAGAAAGGTGTGCAATTGTCGGGCGGGCAGAAGCAGCGAGTGGCCATTGCAAGAGCCATCATCAAGAACCCAAAGATACTTCTACTAGACGAGGCAACCAGTGCTTTGGATGCAGAGTCTGAGCATGCGGTTCAAGAAGCATTGGACCGAGTGATGATCAGTAGATCGACCATTGTTGTGGCTCACCGCCTTTCGACAATAAAAGGAGCTGATATGATTGCAGTTCTGAAGAACGGTGTGATCGTTGAGAAAGGAAGGCATGAAGCATTGATGGAGCTGGAAAATGGAGTTTATGCTTCGCTGTTGGCACTTCACATGAACGCAGCGTGAAGTTGTGTTGTACATTGCTCTGGATCGGTAGATGTTCCTGGGCGCTATCACCAAAAGCCTTGCTATTGCAGTTGCACTGGGTGACAACAATATGTTCTTCTCATAAGCAAGCAAACCCATATCTTCCTATGATTAATCTTAGAACAACAATCAAATATGACTCTGTTCATTGGAATTTTTTTTTTTTAAAAAAAAAAGAAAACAAAGGTGAACATGGAGATGAATTTATCACCCTAAGCATACGTATGCATACGCATAAACTTCATCTCTGTATTGGCATCAGCCAGCGAAGTATTTCATCATCCTAATTTTGGGACGTTAATGATATTAATTTGACTTCACAACCGCATCTCCATGCAATTGCTCGAGCATCATGAAATTCAGTGGCTGCATTCTAAATATGACCTTGAGCCCCAAATGAAATACATCCGCTTTCAGACATAAACAGATCAAGGAACACATGTAACAAAAGAAAATACCAAACAAATTAACTTACTAAAACATTCAATCTATACCATCCAACTAAGCAAGGGTAAGTAAAGAAGAGAATTTGTTTATTAACCGGTTCAACGGCCGGGAGGAGGAGGGGGGTGGGGGGTGCGGAGGCGTTAGTTATTTAATATTTATTGTATCAGCATACACCCCACATCACACGAGAAGCCATCAGATTCCATCGAAGCCCACACTACGGCTTTCAACGATCCCAAGTTGTCAAACACCCGAGTTTTCAGGGTGAACAAAATAAGCCAGTTGGTCCGGTCCGACTCCATTACCGGCTGACCTGATTGTGATATGGGTTTCGACTTTCGGCAGGCTTGAAGCCCAAATGTGCCCAAACTTGACAGAGAGTTTCGATATCGAAATTACCTGGAAATCAGTATATATACACTCTTCGTGATCTACACCACAAAATAGGCATGTATAACATAATCATCAAGTAGGTGTCAAAATGGATAGTATCTGTTAGGATATACCGGCTGATCTTTATACGCCGACTTATCCTCGGAACGATCCGACCGACGCCCGACTCTATCCACCGGACGGACAGACGACTCCGACAATGACTACCGACAATATCCGGCCCAAGGTATACCGACCAAACAGGCTAATACTGTTTCCAACCGGTCGAGCGGCCGAACTCATATCACCGACTCACTGTCGGAGGTGGCAACCGACATCCGACTTTCACAAGGCACCAGATCAGCCGACGGTGTTTCCAAGTCATCATCCGACGTCCCGACAACTAAATACCGACATATAGTCGACCAGCCCGTCCAAATACCGTACAACCGCCATGGGCTGTTGTTCTGCCAAGGAAATGCTGTACGACCGCCATGGGGTGTTGTCCTGCCAAGGACATGGGTTAATTCTAATGACCTAACAACCCACGACGATTTGATAGCCCCCGATGATTTGACAACTCCCCAGTTGTCTACACCATTAATGGCGGGACCATACCGCATTCTACTATAAAACGGGGTAAGGCAACGGTTTTGGTAAGCGCTCTCTCTCTCTCTTACTGAGCCCCTGATTTTTTCACTGTTGCCTAGTCTCCTCTCTGACTTAAGCATCGGAGGGTCCCCATCGGAGACATCTCCGGTCAGTGAGGACTTTCCTTGCAGGTGTGCATCCCCGGCGATCAGGCGACGAAGGGATTGGCCGCAACAGATTTTGCACGCCAGGTAGGGGGAGTGGCCGCGGCGGCGATAAGACAGCGAGCTCCATAGAGCTTGAAAAACCTCTCGAGATGACAAAAATCAGGGCTCAGCGATCGAGAGCTATCGGATCGTCGAGGCACTCTTTCCGTCGGAAAGAGGTCCCTCCTTTACCCTCCATGGCGAAACCCAGCTCTCCGCATCCTGTGGTGACCACGGAGGCATAGATTGCGGCGATCGTGCGGCAAATGATTATTCTGACAGATGCGGTCAAAAATCTCCAACAACAACCGACCCAGTTGCCGCAACCGCCGGCGGAACAACCGGCGGCGCACCCGATGCCGTCCAGAAGCAGCCGCCGACGCCCGCGTCAACTTCTGCCTCCTCCTCAAGAGCAGCCGTCTCAGCACTCCCATCGAGAAGGGGGGAGGCGGCCACGGTGCGACACCCACCGGTCTCGGCATCCCTCTTCTTCCCAGCTGGAGCGAGCGAGGAAGGAGAAGCGACCGCGGACACCGTCCGCCTCCCTCTCAAATTCATCGGGAGGTTTGACCCCTGGGGTTTCTCAACACCGACGACTAGACGACTACGAACGTAAGTTCGAAAAAATCGACCATCGACTTGCCCAGCTTCAGACGGATGGTTAGAAGTCTTCAAACGATGTCGACTTTTGGACCACCCAATCTCTCTCTCGATTCATCCTCGACGAACCAATCCCTAGTCGGTTCAAGATACCTCATGTGGAGCCTTACGACGGCTCCACCGACCCAGTTGACCATCTGGAGAGCTACAAGGCTCTCATGACAATTCAAGGGGCAACCGATGTCCTCTTCTGCATCGGCTTCCCCGCCACACTTCGTAAAGCTGCCAGGGCCTGGTACTCCGGCCTCCGCTCAAAAGGTATCCACTCTTTCGGGCAGCTCGAGCATTCTTTCATGACCTATTTCAGCACCAGTCGAAAACCGCCACGAACCTCGAACAGCCTTTTCTCCCTCAAGCAGGGAGAAAATGAGACACTCTGACACTTTGTGACCCAAATCAACGCGACCACACTTGAGGTTCGGGATCTCAACGAAGACATGGCTATCTCGGCCATGAAGAGGGGGCTAAGGGGATCCTGATTCATATATTTCTTGGACAAGATCTTCCCCCGAACATATGCCGAATTGCTGGAGCGCACGTACAAATACATGTGCGCGGACGAAGGAGCTTCCGACCGGCGCCTGACCGAGAGCAAGGGCCAGAAGGAGAAGCGGAAGAAAAATCAGGCTCTTGCTGAACCCAGCAGGCCCCCAATCGATAAATGGGTCTCGCCCCGATGACGGAGCCCGAGATCGCTCCGACGGCAGAGTCTGAGACCGACGCATCGCAGGTATGACTCCTACATCCCTCTCTCCGCTCCTCGTGCACAGATCCTGATGGAGATCGAAGGAGCAGAATATCTGCGATGGCCTCCGCCTCTGAAGGCAAAGGGCCGCGATCGAAGAAAATACTGTCGATTCCATCGGGACCACGGTAATAATACCGAGCAATGCATCCAACTCAAGGATGAAATAGAGGTCCTCATACGATGAGGGTATCTCAAAAAGTATCGAAAGGATCCGCCGACTCGACCCCTTCCCGATTGAAGAGGCAGCAAACAATCAGCCTATTGTCGGAGTCATCAACATGATCTCCAAACGACTGAACCGAGGGACGACTGCTGAAGGGGAGTCGACAAAGAAGCCACGCCAAGATGATGTAATCATTTTTACAGATTAAGATGCTTGAAAAATTCAAACTCCCCATGATGACGCTGTTGTTGTCTCGACAACAATAGCGAATTATGATGTAAAAAGGATTCTTGTTGATAATGAAAGCTCGACTAACGTTTTATTTTACTCGATCTTCTCCCGAATGCGACTGTCGAC
Organism: Elaeis guineensis; assembly: GCF_000442705.2. NCBI lineage: Eukaryota > Viridiplantae > Streptophyta > Magnoliopsida > Arecales > Arecaceae > Elaeis > Elaeis guineensis. The sequence continues at coordinate 106,099,775 of NC_025994.2, forward strand.
CGACCGACTCAGGAGAGTCTCTACGCCCCTAGTAGGTTTCATCGGGGATGCCGTCGCAGTGGAAGGAGAAATTGCTTTTCCTGTGACAGCTGGGGCCGAACCACGACAAAGCACCATCTACTTGACCTTCACGATCGTTTGAGTACCTTCGGCCTACAACGTCATACTTGGAAGATCCGGACTAAACGCTCTCAGAGTGATAGTCTCGACATATCTCTTGCTGGTCCGATTTCCGACTAAAAATGAAGCTGGAGAAATGCGCGGGAATCAACGGCTCGCTCGGCGATGCTTCCAAATCTCAACTCAAAATAATAAATCGAAGGATTCTCTGCCGGTCGACAAGTTGGACCAACGAAAAGAGGAGGAACGGGGTGAACCGGCTAAACAGCTAATTTTCATCCCGATGGCAAAGAATCCTGAACAGGTGATCTGAATCGGGTCGCAATTGTCTGATCCGGAGCGACAGTAGCTGATAGAGCTATTGAAAGCCAACGCCGACATATTCGCTTGGTCGGCAGCGGATATGTCCGGCATCCCTCCGAAAATAATGACTCACCGACTCAACATCGCCCCTGACATGAGACCGGTGAGACAGAAGAAATAGTCTTTCACCCCCGAAAGACAGAAGGCCATCGACGAGAAAGTAGACAAACTACTCGAGGCGGGCTTCATTAGAGAAACCACATATCCCGACTGGCTCGCCAATGTCGTCATGGTGAAGAAAGCCAACGAAAAATGGAAGATCTGTATCGACTACACCGACCTGAATCGAGCCTGTCCGAAGAACAGTTTCCCACTGCCGAAGATCGACTAACTGGTGGATGCGATGTTCGGTCATCGACTGCTCAGCTTCATGGATGCCTTTGTCGGATATAACCAGATCCAGATGGCGCTCGAGGATGAAAAGCATACGACTTTCGTGACCGCCAAGGGTCTTTACTGTTACAGAGTGATGCCCTTCGGTCTGAAGAATGTCAGAGCCACCTACCAACGACTCATCAATAAGGTCTTCAAAGCTCAAATCGGACGTAATATGGAGGTGTACGTGGATGATATGTTGGTGAAGAGCGCACAGGCTTCAGATCACGTCCAAGATCTGGAAGAAACTTTTTGCACGCTTCGACGACATCGGATGAAGCTAAATTCGACCAAGTGCGCCTTCGGGATGATTTTGGAGAAGTTCCTCGAGTTCTTCATTTCTCAACGCGAAATTGAGGCCAACCTCGAGAAGATAAAGGCGATTATCGACATGCGGCATCCGAACACCAAAAGAAAAGTACAGCAGCTCAATGGAAGGATCATCGCACTCAGTCGATTCATTTCTCGATCAGCTGAGAGATGCCTCTCGTTCTTCAAAACCCTGAGACAGCCAAAGGACTTTTCTTGGTCGAATGAGTGCCGGCAAGCCTTCAAAGATTTGAAGAAATATCTGACTTCTCCACCCCTGCTTGTAAAGCCAGAGGTCGGAGAAATATTGTACCTTTACTTGGCTACCACCCCAGAGGCGGTTAGTTCGGTACTCGTCCAGAAGAACGAGAGCCAAATTCACCAACCCATATATTATACCAGCAAAGTGCTCCACGAAGTCAAAATTTGATACTCAAAAGCAAAGAAAATGATATTTGCCTTGGTCATATCAGCGCAACGACTCCGTCCGTATTTTCAAGCGCACGCCATCGTGGTCCTCACCGACCAACCCCTGAGAGCGATCCTGCAACGTCCCAACACATCAGGACGACTGGCGAAATAGACGGTGAAGCTGAGCGAGTTCGACATCCAGTACTGACCGCGACCTGCTTTGAAAGCCCAAATTCTGGCCGACTTCATTGCGGAATGCCCAACAACCGACCAAATATCGAAAAATGAGAGCTCCAAAGAAGCTGCGACCTCTGAATATAACCCCAAGTCAACCTAGGTATTACACATAGGCAGAGCTTCCAATGCTCAAGGGAGCGGGGCCGGGTTCCTGCTTACCAACTCGGAGAGAGTAGTTATTGAGTATGCCCTCCGATTCAACTTCAAAGCCTCTAATAATCAAGCCGAGTATGAAGCGCTTCTCGCTGGCTTGAGAGTGGTGAAGGAGCTCGAGATCGACAGCCTTAGAGTCTTCTCCCACTCCCAACTAATTGTAGGGCAAGTCAAAGGTGAATTCGAAGCGCAGGATCCGACCATGGCGAAATATTTTCAGAAAGTGAGAGATATCGTGGCGCACCTCAAGTATTTCAAGATCTCCCACATTCCCAGGACGGAGAATGCTCGGGCCGATGCACTCTCCAGGCTTGCGACATCCGCCTACGGCGCTTTGGGCCGGACACTCGTAGAGAGTCTCGAGCAATCGAGCGTTGACAAGGCTAAGGAGGTGCTACAATTGACTACCGAGCCAAGCTGGATGGATCCGATCATTCAGTATCTGACTGACGGAACCAGCCCCGAAGACCCCGCGGAAGCCAAGCGACTCCGATGGACGGCCTCCCAATATGTAACGATGGACGGACGACTCTACAAAAGATCGTTCTCCCTTTCCTTGCTAAAGTGCCTGGGACCGACGGATGTGGACTACGCACTCAGAGAAGTGCATTAAGGGATCTGCGGAAGTCACCTGGGGGGCAAATCCCTAGCCTACAAAGTCCTACGGCAAGGTTACTACTGACCCACCATGAAGAAAGATGCGGCTGATTTGGTTCGGAGGTGTGAGCCATGTCAAAAGTACGCCAACATACAACATCGGCCCGCCAACCAGCTGACTTCCATTGTCGCCCAGTGGGCCTTCGCCCAATGGAGAATCGACGTACTCGGCCCTTTCCCTCCGACATTTGGCCAAAGAAAGTTCATAGTCGTCGCAATCGATTACTTCACCAAGTGGGTGGAGGCCGAACCCCTGGCGCAAATCATCGAGCGTAAGATGGAAGATTTTATCCAGAAGTCCATCATCTCCAGATTCGGACTGCCATACACTATCATCACCGACAATGGACGACAGTTCGACAATCAAGACTTCAGAGAGTTCTGTGCAAGATTTCATATCCCGCACAAGCTGACCTCGATCGGGCATCCACAGTCCAACGAAAAAATTGAAGTAACCAATCGGACCATTCTGCATGGATTGAAGACTCGACTGAACGAAGCCAGAGGCCTCTGGGTCGAGGAATTACACTCGATCCTGTGGGCATACCGAACGACACCCCGTGTTCCGACCGAAGAATCTTCTTTCAATTTGGCCTATGGGACGGAGCAATGATCCCACTCGAGATCGGGCTACCATCGACTAGAGTTGAGCAGTACTGTGAACCAGGCAACTTCGAGTGTCGGAGAGCTGACTTGGACCTCCTACCCGAGCTCCGACGTGAGGCTCAACTCCACATAGCTTCCTACCGACAAAGAGTGGTCCGATACTACAATGCTAAAGTTAAGCCAAAATTTTTCAGACCTGAAGACCTGATTTTAAGGAAGACAGAAGTCTCGAAGCCTCTGGATCAAGAAAAATTATCCCCGAACTGGAAAGGACCCTACAAGATAGCGGACACCTGCAGGTCGGGCACCTACCGACTTGAGACCCTGGAAGGGACGACCATTCTCCGAATTTGAAATGCCGACAACCTGAAATTATACTATCAGTGAATTCTGTATGCCCTTGTTTGGAATACAACTCAATTTCAAAACTCCAGAGTCAACAAAGTTCGGCTCTCCACCATGGGTCGGCCCTCGTCAGAAGTACGAGCCCCGACGCCCCGATTTGGGCCCAACATTTTGTTGGGAACCTACGGCCCGATCGCCGATGACACATCAAACTCTTACGAGAACCATTCTGCCTACACTAACGAAAGGCCAGCGCTGGCGATGAAACCTCTCTAAGTTGAAGCCGCGTTCCTTCCACAGTCGACTCTCGATCAGCGCGGCTGGCTAACTTGCCGACTTAGCTTCGACTAAGAAGGACAAAATGCCAAGACGACCGAGGTCACACTTGCGACATACCGACTTGATCACGACTGATCGAAGAATATTCGGCTTGCCACCATTTATCATACATCACGACGTATATGCCCGACCAAGGGCCGGACAACGGATATTCGATTTGTCATCGTTATCTTAACCAAATACGTCGGACACTACTCGACTATCAGATTCTATGGAATGATCGTGTCAACAAGCTACGTTCGAAGATTGGTTGACACCCGGCTCGACGTGCACGTCCGACCAAGGTCTGGGCGATGGATGCTCGACCTACAGTCGACACCCAAGCTAACTACGTCGAACGACTCTCGACCATCGGATCCTACACAATCTGTATGACAGTCAGGACGCCGGTTTACGATCGGGGCTTGCTCTGCCCTTAGCATGGCGCACGCTACTGACTACCTTAATCAACTATGCTGGATCCCACCGAACGTCCTAACGAGGTATGTCGGATCTACGACCTATACCCTCGAGGATGTCTCGGCAAGACATACATTTTGAACCGCATGTAGAAAAAAATTTGAAAAATCTTCGATTTCATTTAGTTGAAGTTAGACTTACAAAATTAGGCCGAAGCCCGATTACAAGTATCAAAGGTGAAATAAAAATAAAATAAAAATAACGAAGCAGATACTCCGACTACTCGTCGGAATCGACTTCCTGGATCGGGAAGGGTTCGGAAGTGACCGGTGCACCCGCTCGGGTCGGAGTGGGATCGAAGGTTGGAGCCGCCTCACTTTCGGTAGCTCGTTCCACCGGCCCAGGGACGGCCTCCTCCACAGCCGTCTGATCCTCCGGTATTGGGTCGGCCTCCTCCTCTGCAGCTTGATCCTCCGACCCCGGAGGGACGACGCTGCTCAGGTCGAGTTCCGGGTATAGACTCTGAGTTGCATCCCGGGCATCCTCGTGCCCCACTCGGTAGGAGGCGAAGCTGCTCTCGAGAAGCTTCTCCGGGTACTCGTCCGAGCCGCAGAAGTCCTCCACTGCTCGGCTCAACGCCTCTTTAGCCAACTCCGCCTTCGCTATGTTGGCGTCGGCTTGGGCGGAGGACAGGTTCTCCTCGGCCTTAGCCAGATTTTTCAGGCTGATCCGAAGTTGTTCGCATTCGGCCTCGAGCTCACTAATGCAACCGTCCCGCTCACGCCGCAGCCGATGAACGGAACGGGTCTTGCGCTTGGCCTGCTCGCGGGCCGACTGAAGTTCGACCTCCGAGGCAGTCAAGCTGTCGGTGAGTCGAAAAATCTCCTCTTCGAGCCTGGCCTCGCGGTCGACCAACAGCTTCAGCTGTTCCACCAGCGTCGCCTTCTCAGCTTCGACAGTTTCCGCCCTATCCTTCCAGGCCGCTCGGATGTCGCCAAACCTCAGGTACCCGACCTCCAACTCAAACATGTTGTAGATCAGCTGCAAGTAGAAGGCCGATCGTCAAAATGATGAAAATAATAATGGAGAGGAAAGAAAAAGAAGAACTCACCTCGATCATGGTTGGGTAGAATGAAGAGAGCATCTCGGTCACCTGCCGACTCTTCTAGAGCTCTCGGTCGATCGAGAGAATGGTAGCCTGACACAACCTCCTGGCCAAATTATGGTTGGCCAGAGCCGATGCTCCCTCGGGAACCCGAATGTCGGACGACGCGACGCGGTCCGCCGACCTTGAGTCGTTCGCCGGTGCCATCGGAGCCTTCCCCCGATCAGTTGCCCAGGCCTGGAGATCAGAGAAAGATGGAAAGCTTGAACTCGACTGAGTTCCTCCCGAGGGTGCGACAGGAGCCGCCGCAGGTCGTTCGGGCTCTCATGCTTCGACCCGAACCTCTTCCACAGGCGAGGCCATTGATACTCCTTCGGCTACCCCCTCCGCCGCCCCTTCCTCGGACGGTGCCTCGGGTGGCACCGCCGGCACCGATAAGGCGATGACTGGTTCAAAGCCCGACGCTCGTTCGGTGTCAGGCTGCGTAGCCGCCATCGCAACGGCAGTCGGGGATGATGTCTGGGGCCTCTTGGGTAACCGCAAAGGTCCGGCCCCGAGCGTCAGTCTCTTCCTCGCCGTGTGCTGCCGAATGTCGGCATCTGTTAGTCTTACTCTTGACGGCATGCCTGTAATTTCAACGAAAGATTAGCACAAGTCCAAAGACAGATGAAAAAGTCAAAAGACGACCGACAGACCGAACTGTACCTAAGTGGAGAACTGAACTTAGGCCGGCGTCATAGAGAGCTTGCTGGGTGACGAGCTCTCTCTGCTTCGGCACCGACATATCCTTCAGTCAGTGAAAGTCCTCTCGATCTTCTGTCTCCACTCGACTGTTTTCGTTCGGCTGAGTTCGGGGGTCGCCCCAGCGAGAAGGAAACCCCCAGGGTAGCGAAAAAAAATTGGTTCTTCCATCTGTGGATCGATGATGGAAGACCGGTAATGAATGAAAGGCCATTCCGAGGATTGAAGAACCACCACCCTCGGGCTTTTGGGTGGGGTTGGAGGATGAACGCCCGAAAGAGAGAGATGCGGGGAAAGGTCGACAAGAGCCGACACGACAAAGTGAAGCTGATTATTAATCGGACTGAGTTCGGTGTCAGTTGCACTAGGCAAAGCCCGTAATAATCCAAGACATTCCGGACGAACTCCGAAATCGAAAAGCGAAGACCAGTCCGAAGGTCCTCAACATAAAAGGCCATTTGGCCCGGAGGTGGGTTGTTAACCCGACCCTCAGCCCCAAGGATGAAAAGTCGAAACTGCTCCGGGATACCATATTGTTCTCTAAGCCGTTCGACGTTCAGCCCCGAAAGTGAAGAAGCCTCCGCCTCCGGGGTCGATCGGGAATCATCGGTCGGGTTTCCCGACTGACTTCCTCGAAGAGAGATTCTAGCCATAACGCTAGCTCAAGAAAACAGACTAAAAAGGAAAATGCAAAGGGAGCGAAGATGCAAAGGGACAAGAATGAAAAGCTTCGAGAAGAGCTTTCAAAAAAGGAGGACGGAAACAGCTACTTGGAATTGGGGGACAACTCGACAGGGTCTCAGCGCCAGAAATAGGGCAGTAAAAAATGAAGCTTTGGATACGAGTGGCCGTATATATATAAGGCCTTTCGACGGTCGAGTTGAAAGTGCGCCGAACGAGGGTTTTCCGGATGTTGACACATGGCAGTGCCTGGACCCTTCCTCGGTCCGACGATTCGACGCACCTATCCCAGATCGAACCACGTCGTCTCCATCCGCGCAAACAGTTCCGGCCCAATAGCCCCCCGATGCGTGACGGAAAAACCGCGTCTCGAAATTAATTAACCGACGACGGTTTGCATTTTCGATGAGACGTCTGACACCGGATCGTCTGTTGGTACGATCGGCAGAGTCGGAGCATGACGTGATAGAAAACCACTCCTTTCGCCCGAGGCCATCGCCCACGTGGTAACGCGGGTCAACACGACATCAGACTCAGGAGTGGGGAGGGCCAACTGTTGGGATATACCGACTGACCCCTATACACCGACTTATCTTCGGAACGGTCCGACCGACGTCCGACTCTACCCACCGGATGGACAGACGACTCCGACAATGACTACCGACAATATCCGGCCAAAGGTATGCCGATCAAACAGGCCAATACTGTTTCCAACCGACCGAACGGCCGAACCCATATCACTGACTCACTGTCGGGGGTGGCAGCCGACATCCAACTTCCACAAGGCAGCAGATCAGCCGACGATGTTTTCGAGTCATCACCCGATGTCCCGACAACCAAATACCCATATATAGTCGACCAGCCCATCCAAACGTCGTACAACCGCCATGGGCTGTTGTCCTACCAAAGACATGCTGTACGACCGTCATGGGACGTTGTCCTGCCAAGGATATGGATTAATTCTAATGACCTGACAACCCACGATGATTTCATAGCTTCCGACGATTTGACAACTCTCCAATTGTCTACACCATTAATGATGGGACCATACCGTATTCTACTATAAAACGGGATAAGGCAACGGTTTTGGTAAGCTCTCTCTCTCGCTGAGTCCCTGATTTTTTCACTGTTGCCTAGCCTCCTCTCTGATTTAAGCATCGGAAGATCTCCGTCGGAGACATCTTCGGTCAGTGAGGATTTTTTTTGCAAATGTACGTCCTCGACGATCAGACGAGAGAATTGACTGCAACATATATATATATATATATATATATATATATATATATATATATATATATATATATATATATATATATATATATATATTTTATTTTTTTTATTTTTTTTTATTTTTGATTTTGTAGAGAAAGGGTGGTGGTGGCTCCCACACTTTTTCCACGCGTGCTTTTTCCACAACCACGCTTATCTTTCCTCCTCCCTACCAACAGAATCGAATCTATTTATTAAATTGTTTTTATAATATTCAGAGACCCGGCACAAGCATATCGTTTTCAAAGGACAAACGGAGACTGGGAATTCAGGTAATACACCAATGGTGAGGCTCGCGCCGCCCCACTGATGCGCTTTCAATGGTGATGACCATACGGAGACCGAGAATTCAGGTAACACATCAAACGGAGAAACTGAAAACGGAAGCATCATTCTGCAAGTCATAGAAAATCTGAAAAATAAACATCATAGAAAATCTGAAAAATAAACATCCTTTTGCCAATGTTGTGGAAGTTTTAGGACCATCAAGGTGCTCATTGCATGCTCTGCTTTAGGCCGTCAGCACCATATAAAAGCATAGATGATTGATGACATCACTAGCCAATCACCGACATGTTTAACCATTAGATTAAATCTAAAATCATGAGTCTGCTGTGCTACAATCTATTAAGCCTTTCGAATAATCGGGTAGCGTTTAAGGTAAACAAACCACATGTCACCTGCCTTGTGGGCATCATTGTGTTGAAATGAAACTCGAGATTTTAGCAAACAAAAGCAAGCACGGCCGGTTACAACATCTGCTTATAAGAGAAACATACCATGACTTGCTCTCTAGAATTAAATCCATATAATTGATTAGAAATTCTAGTTAGGATTCCATAGAATTGGTGAAACGTTTTACTATAGCAAGAGAAGGGGAAAAATAAACCAAGAGTAGGGTTTGAAAATTTAAACTGATGAATAATAATTAATTAGTTATTACCTATGTGAAGCAGGTGCCCAGGACAGACCATATAATCATTGAGAGTGATTCTACTAGGATCATTAGCTAGATCCAAGACTGGATGGATGCAAATATCTATTCATTCCCTTTAGCATCTAGAGTGCTTTGAGGAGGTATGTCTTCCTGAAGGCCAGACATATTTATTTGGAGGTAAACAGGGCAGCGGACTAGAACGCCTCCTATATGACAGAGCACTCAAGAGGAGTACCGGAGACTGACCACTCATCTGTTTTGATGGGCCTACATGATATTTTATTTCCTAAATTTATTGGATGTATTCACACCAAACAAGTATGAACTCTCCACCTTATGAAAACAACTAATTAATTATATGACAGCCTGCCAAAGACCTTTAACCCGCAAGAAATCCTTCCAAAAGAAGGACACAAATACAAAAGCATTCAAGTTACAACTACTAAGGAACTTAGAATACACATAATGTCAATTTTTCATTGCGAAAGAATAGTACCATAGAGCAAGGATTTTCGTCCCAGTGGGACATCCCCTGAGACGTCCCATGAATCGGGACAGGACCATCTCACCAACGTCCTGATCGAAACGTTTTGAAACATCCCCTGTCTCAAATGTCGAGATAGAGCAAGACAGCAATTCATCCCATCCCACAAAAAAATCAGGACAGTCCCATCCTACGAGATTTAAAATCTTGCCATGAAGACCCAACTAATGAATACCATTGTTCTCCTTAAATATGTTTCCATTCAAGAGTTTATAAACATGTAATCAAAAGATTATGCATTAAGCAAAGATCCTTCCAAAGATCAGTCAACAACTGCTTATCCCCGGATGACAACACTGATAAAGGGCAGAATAGATGGAAGTAATGAAAGCTAGAGGTACAACAAAAAACATGATCCAAGGTCACCCACCAAATACATGAGATTTCCACAAGGATAATATGATAGAACAGACACCACCAAGTGTGCATATACATCATCATGATTCTCAAAAACCACATCTTCTACAACATTTATATCCAGTTGCACATTCTACAATGGTCACAAATATCCATAAAAAAAAAACTATGAGTCGATGCGATAGAGCATCAGCAATCCATGCATATCCATTTCAATAAACAAGAGTACTTGTGTATACTAATACACCAACCTTCTTATTCTTTGATTTAAAAGGTATTGCAAATCAAGAATATAATGGACATCAAGCATGAATGAAAGTAGTTAGATGAGCTCATCCATCCTAAAATTAATAGCACACAAACCCCAAAAAATCTATGTATTATATGCTTTAAGAAAAGTTAGCTCCGTATGTGGAAAAAGCTTAAAAATCATCTGCTATTTGTGGTATTTTGATTAGGATTTATGCCTCATTTAGAAGAAGTAGAAGGATAATAATCAACAGTCATGTGGGTCACAGATTCACATAAATTCAGAAAATATGCAACACGAAGTTATGGTGAGTGGTTCCTAATAAATGACATCTGCAGCACATCCTAGCTGTACTGCCGTTTAGCTATAAAACCAATAAGAGAAACCAAATGACAAGCTGATCACACAAAAGATACATCAGAAAGATAAAAATATTAACCTAATATCAAAAAATTCTGACATAGTATAAAAAAATTCATGTTAATGTGACTTAAAATTAAATAATCATGCAAGTACAATGGGCTGTGCAATCTCATAAATTTCAATCTGTTGAACAATGGCACACAATTGCAGATCAAATGACTAAAGCATATGCTGGAGACAGATGAAACCAATGCAACCTTTGTGAAGATGGTAACTTGGTTCAAAAAGTCATCAGATCAAATTAATCAAAGTAACATGTAAAATAAAACAAACGCAAGAAGATTTGTGCGATATCAGCCTGCCACTGGTTCCTTGTGCAGTTGACATATACACCAACAAAAGGTCAACTTGACACAACCCAGTGGTAACATCAATGTTTCTTAACATCGGCAATCACCCACAAACAAATCATGAAATATGTATCCAGAAATCATAAAGATCACCATTCCAAAAGAAAGAAGATAGACACTTTTATGTTTACCCTTTTTCTCTAGTTTCAGAAGAAAGACACGACTACAGCCAATCCAACCATTCTCTGCCTGCCCCACCACTCTTTTCCTTCTGATGCTAATATTTCAAATAAGTTGCCCCAATATTATACTTATCAGAAGTTTCTGCATCTTATTATGACTCATCACATATTAAGTGGAACAGATACCATCCCACTTCTAAGGGTTCACGTGATTCACCATCATAGAAAAACTGACAAAGAAACACCATTTTGCCAGTGAAGCATCATCGAAGTTAAAACATCAACATGAATGGATCATTTTTCACTATGTGCTTAAGGCCTTTGACACTATATAGAAGTGGAGATGATAGATTGAAGACATAACTTAAAAATTCAGACAATATCTAGAGTCATAGTTCAGCTGGCTATCAGCCATCAGAGGCAACTTTTTTTCGAAACAGAACTCTTGATTGCAAGCAAAACAAATCATACTTACCAACCAGTTACAAGTGACCTCAGCTTATACAGATACATGATACATCTCGCACTTGAGCATCAAATTTCTCTCGGACTAGAGGTATTACTTATTCAAATTAAGCTTCCCAAGAACACAGGTTTATTTTATGACATGAAGCAAAAAGAATCTGAAATAGCATTCTAGAATCAAAACTAAGGAGGACATATGCAGTGCACCACTGCCACGTTTGGGGATCATCGAATCAACTTCCAAAAATCTACCAATCAACACAAAAAGATTCAAAGGATACAATTCTAGTTACCAATATTTCAAGAAGCTGCAAAACACATAGCAACATTGCAAAAGAATAGCACACCTCTTCTTCAATGCATTTCCAGTAAAGATTAAAAGAAATCATAATCATCAAAAGATCGACGCATTAAGCAATATGACTACCAAAACTCCACAAAGAACTGTTTTGCCACAGAAATCTGGCTACAGTTTTTTTTATCTCCAGCAAAAAAAAAAAAAAAACAAAAAAAAACAAAAACAACAGATAGCAAGCACTGTTTTGCCACTACATAACTCTCTTCATGTCTCTCTCTCCAGCTATATATCGTACTAAGAATAAAGCTTCTCAGAAAGGCATTATATTATGTATTTATCCATCAAAGAGGCAGTAAACCTGTGGACCTTAAATTCTAACATGATAGCGATCATGAAAAGAAAACAGTAGCTAAAATCCTCATGAGGTAGCACCCAAGAAATCATAAGCCTCACGCCAGTTTACCTCTGCCCGGCTTTGTGGAGATAGACAGCCGCAGCCCCCGCAACTACCGCTCCGACTGATGCCGCCGCCGCCGCCACCCAAGCGACGTTCAGACCATTCTCCATCGCCGTCACAGTAGCATCACTCTCGCCAAGATTCCTGTCGATATTGGAGCAGAATCCAGCAAGCTCCTCTTCCAATCGAGTCTGGGTATCCTTGAGGGCTTTAATGACCTGCTCGAGCTCCTCCTCGCGCGCCGCCCCGATCTTGGCCTGCTCCTCCACGGCCTCCTTCGCCTGCTCCTTGGAGAGCCTCAGCTCGTCGTTGAGGTCCCGCACCTTCATCTCAAGCTCCTCGGCCTTTGCCCTGAGGGCTCGGACCTCCTCCTCCTCCTCGGCGGCAGCGAGGAGGCGCCCCTCGAGGACGGAGATCTTGGCCTCCAGCGCGGTCTTGTCCGCGATGAGCGAGGCCTTGTCGGCCTCCAGGTCTTTGATGGCGCACTTCAGGCGGTAGACCTCGGCCTCGAAGTCCTCGGCAGCGGAGGCGGCGGTGGTGAAGTCCTCCTGGATGCGAACAAGTTCGCCCTCAAGGCGGTGCGCCTGGGCGGCGAGGGAGCGGTTCTCCACCTCGGTGCGGTGGAGCTCCTTCCGGGCGTCCTCGAGCTGGCGTTCTACCTCCTGCTTCTCGACCTGGAGGCCTTTGATCTCGTCGCGGAGGACATCGATGGTGCCGTCGGCATCGGTTTCGGCCTTCTTCTCCCAGTCCCCTTCTTGATATTGATCGAGGGTTAGGTTTAGGGATTCGTCCTTCTCGAGAGCAACGCTGCCGTTGTACAGAACACCGTCGTCTTGGCCCTCCATCGTTTGGGGTTGTGAAGGTGGGGTCGGTCGGAGCGCCGCCGCTTCTTTATCTTCTTTCTTCGAGAACGAGAGGGTAGAACTGGGATAAGATGAAAAAGGGAAAGCGAGACGGAGGCAAAGCCAGACCTAAAAAGGCGGAGGAGCCAAAAGGAGATTGTATCGGATCGCTTTGAGAGCTGTGCATGGGTGATCCAACGGTGATTCGTTCGTAAGATACAACCCTCTCCACATGTAGGAACCATAGAAATAAAAAGAAGGTGCACCGTGGACGGTTACTTCCCGTTTTGCATATTCTTTTGCATTTGACCCCTCGAGAATAATTTGACCTATAAACTAGACCTTTCCCATGGTGCGCTGATTTCAACATGCTCGGGGTGCAAATGAGTCGGATTATTTACGAGCTATCCAATTTGATCTGATTATTATTATAATCAAATTTAAATAATTTAAATAATTTTTTAAGTAGGACTCGAATAGTATTCGGATCAAAAATTTACGAATCAACTCAAATTTATATATATTTTTAATAATATTATTTTTATTTATAATATATATTATTATATATATTATTGATAAATTAAGATTCGATTTTGAGTTTGAACTCACGTTCAAGCATAGTTCAATTAATATTCTAATCGGATCGAGTCGGTCTCAAATTTTGATTATTTTTAATCAAATCAAATTCGAGTTTGAAATATTAAGATTCGATCGATCTCGAATCAAATTTTGAACTCAAATATTTTGAATTGAGCCAAACTCGAATTTCCAGCTACTTCGCTCGATTGCATTTCTAACCATCATCGTAGCCTTTGCTTAATAGATAATTAAATTGATCGATTAGCAAGCCAATCGGGCAATCCCGGTAGAAGATTTATTTCCAAAAAAGTTATCGTAACAGAAGATTTCGAGTTATAATTTGGCATATGAATATAATAATCAGTGCAGCATACTTATGAAGATTTTGGCTGGAGCATATAAGCAATGAGGGGAGCTTGCCAATTTTGGAATATCTTGTAAGTTGTAAATTTTGCTGCCAGTATAAATTTTGGCTTCACCAATTAGTGATGCTAAATGGATCCAATTATATGTACAGGAATGGTTTTCTTGCCAAAAGGCACAAGAGAACTAATGTAATTTTCCGGAAGCGCTAGTTGTTACAATTACTAAATTAGCATTTGTGGGTTAATTTTTTTCACTCGTGCATGACAAGCATTTCAAAACATTTCCTTATTATATTACATTCTAAATATTAAAACTCTATTTTTGCATCTAATCCTTCCTATCCAGCCTTGTCCTTTTTCCCTACCACCTGTTCTTCTATCTTATCTTTCATCGAAATTAGAGCTAAATATGGGCTAGGCTTAGGCATAGAATTTACCAAATTTTAAGTAGTGCCAACCTGAAGCTCTACCATAAATGAATATGATTTACGCTCAAGGCTTGGTCCATGACCAGCCCCATTCCAAACTCTCCCAACGCCTTGTTTGAAGTGCCCTCCAATCTTTTGAAGACTGAAAAAGAACAAGCCAGTTACCTCTCCTACCCTCTCTTATTCCACCTTTAATCCAACGACCATAAATTGGACAAGTTTTGGAGAGATTTTAGGCAGTGACATTTTAGTAATCCACCTCCTCCACCTCCCCCAACCCAATTGGCCAATGAAGGCATGGTGACTCCATGACTGACACCTGTCAACCCCTAAACCTAATTCTATCACTAGCTAGACTTTGGACCTAGCTCGGTTACAACTGAGTCAAACTTGAGTTGGCTCTGTAACACTCTGTTTGATACAAAAGATGAATGGAAGAGAATGGATGATGGAAAAAAGAATTGATAAATTTTTCATCGATTCTTTCATATGTTTGATTAAATATGTAAGGATGGGTGGAAACGATTCTCTTTTCTGTTTGATATAGGAGGAAGAAGAAGAAGGATGATTGATACTTGTATAACATTTTTACTAATCTATCATGTGATAAAAATATTATTATTATCAATTTATAATACTTATTTATACTAAAGAAGTAAATAATGTATGAATATATAGTCTTTATAATCTATAATTATATAAAAAATTATATAAAATTTAATTAAATACATAATTTTATAAATTAATTCTTAATGAATTAATTATATAAATAACTAATTATCTTATAATATAGTTAAAATAGTTAATTAATATTATATAAATAGTTAATTAAAAAAATAAAAAAAATAAAAAATCTAATTATTTAATTATAATTATGAAAATTATATATTAAAATTAAAATAATGATTAATAAAATTTAATAATATATGATTAATAGTATATATAAAAATATATATAAATAATATGAATGAAAAAGTGAAGAAGTATTATAATTTTACTAAAAATATTAATGAGGGATAATTTTGTCAATGTAAAAGTCCATCCTTCAATACTCCATCCATCCTTTCTTCATCATTCTAATTTGGGAAGATACAAATTGATGAATTAGGATGAATGAAGAATCCCTCATTTTTTATTCATCCTTTTTGTAATTTTTTGAATCAAACGGTAGATGGAGGCCATCTATCCTTCTAATTCTATCTATCCATCCTTCTATGACCCCAACCAAATACAGGATTATCGAATCAAACTTGAGCTCAAGATAAATTCAAATAGGCTGCCCAAAGTTTCGAGCTCAGCACAAGGCTTGCTTGCACCCAGTTCTTCATGCACAGAGCGCGTTCGTGAATCTGGTTGGGGTCTAACCAGATGCAAATCCAACCCCTTCCCATTGGGCTCAACTGACCCAACAATATTGAGCCTCCTTACGTTTTACCGTTTTTGTTCTCGAATCAAGAGCCATGCGACATCATCATGCTGTAATTTGGGCTTCATTTTATTGTTAATGGGCCTCAATTGTGAACCCAAGCCCAAGAGTTAGCATCGGCATCCTTTTTGAGCTAAAGTTTGCCCCGTACATCGCCATCCGCTTTCGGGTAAAAAATTAAAGAAAAGCTGAGAGCATCGGCGCTTTTGTTTTGGCGAAGCAAAACGTGAGGCACTGGCTGCTTCTGTGACGCAAGCCGTAGCGTGAGAGGAGCTTCGAACCAGATAGCAGGCCCCTAATCCACTCGGAGTCGGAGTTCGATCTCTTAACATCCAAACTCTCGAGATGGTATACACGATCCGCTTTTCCTATCTTCCGTTTGAATTCGATCATTCTTTTGATGTGTTGGCAATTAGGGCTTTGTTCATCTTCGGATTATATCTTAGATCCATAGGTTTCAACCAGTTAGATCCATTTTTATTCTCTATTCGTGTAGAGTAATTATAATTCGGTGGGTGGTCGGAAAGAGCAAAGCCAATATATATATATATATATATATCAGTAAAAGAAGTTTCGGAGCTATGAGTTCCATAAAAGAAGTTTCGGAGCTGCATGTAGTAAATGTCGAAAACCAGCTTAGATGGTGTCGTTATTTGTATTATTGGCGTAAAATGTCTTAACAAGAAGAGTTGTCCTTGTATTGAGAGGTAGGAAAGATTAAAAAAGGACCTTACATATCTTGGATGAACATGGATGATTGTGAGATTGGATTTGGAATGTGAAAGTATGTTTCCTCCAGTGATGATGCATGGTAACGAGGATTCATATGCTTCAAATAATTTATGATATGGCTTTTGGTGAGGAGAGATTAAATTTACAAATTAGGAGGAACCAAACTATTTTGATCCCTTGAAATCTCGGACTAATACTTGAAAGGTACCAGTTTTGTACTAACTTTTAACTTGTAGGTGTCAATGGTGGTCCTTGAATGAAAGTAATGGTGCTGTGGTTTTATTTGACGCATTGGTTCAAATGTTGTTATAAATTAGTTTTGAAAAAGAAACTGTGTTACAAAGTTTTAAACCCTTGGTGATAGGTATTGTGCATAATGTTGTCAGTATTGGAATTGAGTTGTAAATCATATAAAGAAGGTCGAAGCAGATTGGGATGCAGTCCAAATTGCAAATTGCAAATTCCTTTCAGATTTTGTGCAAAAATATCCGAAACATAGGAGCAATGGGAAGCTTGAAAAATTGAATCAGTTGGTAAAATAAATAAATACAGAACATAAAGAGATACATATAAGTCTAGATTCTACCATCATAAGCTCATATATAGGATCCCTAGTGAAACATTCATCTTTTCTTTCAGGGGTCCTAATGAAACAATTATCATACCCACTTATTCAAGATATTTGTGTACTATTCCTCCAGATACATCGACTCAGTTATCATTTTTTGTGGAGTATTTAGAAAACAATCAGATTTAACAAATGGTTGTACAAGCACAAAGATCAGCTTCTTGCTTTTAACTGTTTTATTTGCTTTACAATTTCAAAAGTTTAAAACCTTAAGGAGCTTCTTCTTAAAGAAGAAGAAGAATAGAAGAAGGTTCAACAGCCTCCACTTGACCATGTACTATTTGATGTTTCTTATATAAAAATCTTCTTCATTCCATGTGGGCCCTGCAAGAGAACTTGCTCTGGTGGTCCACCATTCACCATGCTGCAGTTATCGCATGGGAGTCTTATCCTTTGTTTGTCGAACGATCCATTACTTGGATCGGTCTACAGAAGCAACCTCAACATGAACACTGGAAGTGGAAAGGCTAGGTGATTTTCTGGAGGTCAGTCAATTATTTTAGAGACTTCCAAACAGTTGATAGATAGATCTACTTATCTGCTTTCTTATCAAGAAAGAGAGGCCCAATTATGGGAGTGGAGCCATTTAGGGACGTAGCATGCATCAATTTCTTTCTTTTATACTCTTTCATAATTTTAAATTCCTAGAAATGAAACATTATTCAAATAAGTTGAAAAACTTGATGAATTTCATTGGGTCCATGCTTCTTGTAAAGAGAGAAAAATTGCTTGCGAGGACAGACAGTTTTACCTAAATAAAGACCTTCATCTATTTTGTCTTTTATTTTCTTCTTCTTCTTTAATTATGTGCTAAAGATTTGATTTGCATTGTCCTGTCCTATAAATTATTTTATATATACACGATATTCCTTTACATATTAATGATAGTACATAATTTTTGCAAACTGATTAAGGCCAAAACTGAACTAGGAATGAAACAGAAAATTGAAACAGATTATTAAAAAACATAAAATTAAATACAAATTTATATGTCTATGTTATTCATAGGGTTTTGAAGTGAAAATTTGATTTATTATGTTTTAACAGGATGATCCAGAGCTAGAAGCCATTAGGCAAAGAAGAATGCAAGAATTGATGTCACAACATGGCATGGTAAGCGAGCCCATTACATTATAAATAAAGACTTTAAAAATTACTTCCTCAGTTCTTTTATATTCTCTGGTACATGGCATCTTTTGAATCAGGGTAGTCAGCAAAATGCAGGACAACAGAAAGCACAAGAAGATGCCAAAAGGTGGGATTTTCTCTAAATAACTTGCTGATGTAATCCTATAGAATTAACTGTCATTAAATTCTGATACAGGGAAGCAGAAGAACGTAGACAGTTGATGCTTAGTCAGATATTGTCTGCTCAAGCGAGAGAAAGATGTAAGATCTTCACTGAAGCTCATATTTTTGGACTGGGACTGCTAATGTTACTGTAAAAGTGTATCCTGCAATAATATAATATCTTGCTATTACAAGTTATTGAGCTGTGCTGTGAGATGTTTCATAGTGGTGTAAATTTTGTTGGCAGCTTCACATGGGTAAGTGAGAAACTTAAGAATTGAGATATTTCATATCATCTAGGTATTGGCGCTAGCATACATCGTGCTGGTGTTGGGTATGCACTGACTAAGCAGTGTGCCAAGCACTTGTACAGAATACCATGCCAGTGCACGAGACATCCATCCCATACGCACCACGTTGATCTGCACTTCAGTCCATGCTTGTATGTCCATTACAATTATCTACTACCGGCAGTATGCTAAGATGTCTCTCCATGATATGCCCATGCTAGAATTTTATTCACATAACTGTATTAGGCTATCTGTTTTTCTTTTTTGGTGGTCGGGGCAGTTATGCATGTGGAAGTTAATATGATTTTCTTAAGTTATAGAAACTTTTAAAAAAAAAAATTCTTTCTTTTTGGGAGGGGGAACTTGTCTTGGATATCAGCAAAATATCTTCCTACCATATATATAATCCAAACTTCCCCTATGCGTCTAGGGGATATTCAACCTCAGATTCAAATGATGCATGCTTGCATACAAGCATGTAGAAAGGCAATCAGATGATCTCTTTCGTGATATTGACCAAACATGGTACCACACATAATTCTGATATTTGTGAGAATATCTCTTTTTTTTTGGGAGGGGAGGGGACAAAAGATATTTGTGAGTGTCAATTTTGCCCTTTCCACGAGCCTGTTTTATGTTCGTATGTCAGCACAGTGTCTAGTTATATACCTTGTGCTGGGGATAGTTTGACTTTGGGACTGGCACACCCACCATATTTTCAAAACGAAAAAAGAAAAAAGAAAAATAAAAAAGTTTTTTTTGTTCTTCTCCAAGTTCCACTAGGCTTTGATGATTGAAATACAGCTCTTCTATGCATCAACAGTAGCTCGTATTGCTTTGGTGAAGCCTGACAAGGCAAGAGGAGTCGAAGATGTGCTTCTTAGAGCTGCTCAAACGGGACAGATCTCTGAAAAGGTAATGCAATTTGTAAATCCTAGGACAGCTGATGTTCACCTTAAAATTTTACGGGTTATCATTTATGTGACTTCAACATTTAATCAACTTTTTCATATTTGGTTGCAGGTATCTGAAGAGAGACTTATTTCACTTCTTGAGCAGATCAACAACCAAACAAGTAAACAGACCAAAGTTACCGTAAGTAGCTGACCTTGACTTTTCTGCTAGATTATTCAATGTTAGAAAAGTTGAGCTATTTGGTATACCTAAAAGAATCATAATCATAACAGTTAATAGGACATACCTTAACTGTCTTTTCTTTGCCTCTATCCATATGAATTAATTATGCACTATAATGTTTGGGACAAAATGTTT
Source organism: Elaeis guineensis (assembly GCF_000442705.2). Taxonomy (NCBI): domain Eukaryota; kingdom Viridiplantae; phylum Streptophyta; class Magnoliopsida; order Arecales; family Arecaceae; genus Elaeis; species Elaeis guineensis. The sequence goes on from NC_025994.2 coordinate 106,119,940, forward strand.
GACTTTTGCTTTGCCTCATCAGATTCAAAGGCGTCGGAGTGTTCTTGAAGATGATGATTGAGTCTAGATCTCTTCCTACTGTCTTTTGGTGGTTCAAGGAGTTTTTTTTTTTTTTCGGGTAGAGTGTGGTTCAAGGAGTTAATAGTGGGCATATTGTTGTAAATGATTGACGGCTCAATCTCTTCCTACAGTATATTATCGCTTGATGAAAACTTTAACTACTTTTGAATGAACTTTGTAGGGGTGTCTACTCTTCAAATTTAAGCACTTTGCTCTTCTAGTGTAACTTGTTTTACTTAATGATTTGAAGTAATGTTGGGATGACCGATCACCTCTTGGAATTTGTTAGGTATGCTGTGATTGAACAAGGTTTGCTTGAAGTGAGATATATCCTGTATTTCCTGCTTGAAAAGTGTGTTCATATTTAACATATTGTTGGTATAAGGTGATGATAAGAACATTAGGATCTCTAAATTGAGCTGCAAAGGAAGCAAAACATTAGCTGCAGGATTCCCTTGGAGATATTAACATGTTAATTTAGGTAACTAGCCATGTGATAATTAAATCAAGGGCATGGCTTGAGGGCAGATTTGGTCAATCCTAACTAATTTAGCATAGAATATCCCATTGATCATCTGCTAGAGAAATACAAGTTGAGGTTTCTGGACGATTTGACCCGTTCAAGCGTTCTGTATGGAGTGTCGAACGCATAACAAGTCCTGTGGTTCACATCCGAATCCAGAAGGCGAGATGTATAATAAATTAACTTGAAGGAGGAGAATACTAAGTGCATGTGCGGATTATTTATTACGCCATTAGTTTGGATTTGAACCACAACCAAGCTCGACCCGGTAGCACAACCGTGAGACTCTTTAAGACGTGTCGCATTATGGCAGCTAAAATTTCTTCACGGATCAGGAAAAGAAATCTGCGGCACCCCAGTAACGGCAGCCAGGTCCGAGGCTCCGAGCTGAAAGGAACTACCGTCAATCCGTCACTCAAATGAACTTCCATAATGGGGCAGCTATTCGAATGCACCAACCCAATCAACTATGAGATAAATCTCCAGGAACAACACAAAGGTTTTCACAACAGAGCAGATCAAAATGCCATTTACCATGCCCATCTCTCAAAATAGCCTCCATAGCAAGTCAGCTATTCCAATAAACCGACCCACCAATCAAACATGAGTACCAGATCTCCATGAACAACCCATCATCACATGAAAGGAACACCACCAAGATCATTTTCAATACCACATCACACTCCAAAAGATGCATATTAAACACTTAACTGTTGTACTTCACATGGGCATTGACATAATTACGCACTGATGCCTGACCAAGTTCGCATGACATGGAATTCACAAAGCTGCCATAAAGATACCACAAACACCACGCAAAGTCACAGTTAAAATTATTAAACAGCCTTTACTGGGTCGAACAAGTCCTAGAAAAACGATTCAAGGAGACAGCAAGTAAGCACCCATCCAAGAGCGGAAACGAGACCAGGCCAACTCAGTAGCTGCAGGGTTCTCATCATCCATTCCCATTGCCTTCCTCCTCTTGATGCCATCAGGTGAGGCATTCATGAAGGCATGAGCACAGCCAGGATATATATGAACCTCATATGGAACTCCCGAGCGCTTCAACTTTTCCTCCAAGGATTTTGCTGCCTAAAAATTAAATCATGAATTAACCCATGTCCAACATTCAGATGACTTTTATTTGTTGACAATACAAATGATTTTCTCATATTTATAAAATCAGCCAACAATAACTCTGGCAAAGTTGCAAGATCGTTGATGCTGCGAGCATGACAAATAAGTCACAACTTCCTTAAGCAAATAATATATAAAACAGGATTTTATTGTGTCATTATCACTGATATTGCAAGTATGAATGAGGATCAGAATCATGTAATAAATTGGAAAGACGGAAAGAGTCCAGGAATGTCAGAACACTCAGATGATCCAAGATAATTCTTATTCTGTGAAACATAATCTATATCTTAAGCTATTTTTCTTCTAGCAAAGTGACAATAAGCCATACCCTAATTAATCACAACCAACTGATGCTGCCATCTAATTCATACCATGGCGATCACTTTATACCGTTCAACATGCACTCTAAAACTTCAAACTGATTAATATTGTTTCAATATTGGATTTTTAACTATAATGAACTTTAATGGTCCTTAAAACAACTAAACCAAAAGAAGCAGCCATAAAGATCTTAAACTGTGTGCTTTCCTGAACGCACACAAAGAATTTCTGGATATCATGTGAGATTAGGTGGATAGCAGGGAGCTGGAAGAACAGAGGACATGGTAAATCCAAGGTTGAAGTCTAAAGGCTTGAGAATACTAATTTTGTTTACCAGATATTAAGCCTGATGTAAGTTTTCTACACATAGGAGGTAAGCAGTAAAATATACAAAAATCTATCATTAGTCTCAGAAAACGGCAAATATGCCTACATTTAAAGGGTGATAGAATGCTTAATTTTAATCAAGTTATCCTTCATTCCGAGATAAATTATTTAGAATATAAAATTTAGTGTACAAATGTTAGGGTATGCCATATGCTGTCTCCATTTCCACTGGAAGCAACATCTGAAATCTCTTAACTGCACCTCTATCTAATAAATTCAAACATTTCATTATCCTTACTTCTTTAATTTTTATCAATAAGGAAAATGCAGAAAACCCCAGGATGGTACAGTAAACTCCAGGTGATACAACTATGACTATATAGGAAACGTTACAGGCTGTCATAAAACACAATCATAAAGAGCTACTGATGCTGATTAAACCATATCTGCTTGAACCTAAACATCATTAAGTTTATTCACAGGAGTACTAAAACATAATGAATTGCCATAATCATGCTCTGATTTTCTGGTGTTAAAGAAAATTAAATAAGTTAATCAGATGACACTATGTAAAATGCAAGTTTCTTCAATGATTCTATCAAAAGAATATAGTTGTTAATCACAAAGGAAGCACAATTTATAACCCTAAACTAACATAGCGAAAAACTTAAGTGGTGAAGAAGGACATACAGTGATATCAGAAAATCCAACAAAGTTGTCAAGCTCCCCAAAGTGAGCCTGCACAGGAGCCTTTGCCTGGGAGGGATCAGCAAGTTCTGATGAAGGAACTCCATAGAAGGCAACAACAGCATCAACCTCAGGGACCAGAACTGCACTTGCAATGGACAAAGCACCCCCCATACAATATCCAGTTACACCAACCTATGCAACAGAAGAGACTGCTGAGCTAAGAATAAAAAAAAAATAAAAAAAAAATAAAAAATGGAAGTAGATTCAGTTTAAAGTAATTCATTCATTTTCCTTCTAATAGGTTCAAGTGAAATTTTTCTTCACATTTTGAACCAAATTAACAAATAGAAAGGGAAGTGACTCTGATCAATAGTGCATTGTATAAAACAAGAATTGCATTGTCTATTGCATAATAAAAACCAATGAAAGAACCACCAACTCTAGAATAGAAAGCTAATGCCCACGAAGTGGGTGCTCGGATGCAATCTCCCTCACTACTAGGGCAAGTGGGCACAGGTCTGATTCCAGTCAGAGTCAACCCTAAAGCAATGGGGTGGGTATATGATAGAAGGTGGGAGTTAGCCCCTCCTAATATCAACAAAAAGGAAAACAAGGAAGCTAAAGTTTTTGAGAGAAGAAAAGCAACCACTATGTGCAGATTATAGAACACAAGACTAATACATGATGATACAAATAGTAAATAGAAGCAAGGATTTAGGAATGGTATGCATGTGCCAAGACTTAAGCCATACTAAAACAAAAAAAAAAAAGTACTGCAAATTAATGAGACCTTTTATTTTAAAGAAACAGAATATGTTGGTGTTGTCTTGACCTGGTGGTGATGCGGGTACTGACCTGGCAAACGTTGGCACTTAAAACCATCCATAGAGAGCAATATTTTCAGAATTACAAAATGGCCTTTTAAATGATCTATAATGTTGAATTGTTTGAATCGATTTATGACATAAATTATGTGGTTAGAAAATCATTTAATTTCAACTAATACCTCTGCAGGGATGACTGATGATTAACAAAATAAATCAACCGTTCATTATGCCTTGATTAATTTTTTTTATATAACTTTATTATCTCTTCGAACACATGAAGAGAAGACATATACAAACAATAAGCAAACAAGCACCTAAAACTTAGTAGTAGTAATAAAATGAAAGGGCACAGAAACTACCAAGTGCATATAGTGTCACCTTAACTGATATGTTATTTGGTACTCTCTCTCTCGCGCGCGCGTGCGCACACAAAATGGATTATAGATGTTCTTATCGACTTATGCTCATTCTTATCATGCAATTGATACTCTTTACAGTGTTTATTGATCTTCTTGGACTATCCTACTTGATTTCAATTCAGCCTCAAGAAGCTTTCCAATGCCTGGTGGCATTGTACTCTGCTCACAGTTTGACTGACTTTAAATCATGGTTGATATATATCAAATCAATATAACCTGCCCAAAGATCTTTGTATTTGGCATTATGAAAAAAGATGCCAATCTTTCTCATTCGATAATATGCCTATCAGAATTAGTTTTCACAGTAATTTGGAAAGTCAATATATTTAAATGAGTCAAAATGATAATTCAACGTTTATGCCCGTCATTTTTAAGTGCAAGCACTCAAAAACACAGATTGAAGTGTATCAAGGATACAAAGCAATTAGAAGAAGTAAGATGGGCATTTATTTTCCGCATGTTTATTCTCTTTCTTGATGGAGAGCAGTGTTTCCAACATGTTTCCCTGCGAAGTGCGGTATGCAGAACCGGGTCTACTTCTCATTAGCGCTGGCACTGATTCATGTATTGCATAGTATTTCAATTAATTATATGGGCTCCTTATTTGCGATCAACTTGGAAGAGAATTATGTGGTCTGCAATCCCCTCTTCACTAGCGAACATGGGAATAATGCAATAATAATCTTCCCAAAACAACCATATATTGTCAGATAGTTTAATTTCTAATATGCAACCAAATCCTTACCCATATAAGTGCTTAAGTTCTAATTCTTAAGGAACAAGTAGACAAGAGATGCAACTAAAGCCTTATCTATTTAAAGTTATGATCATAAATAAGCAAAAACCAACTTGAGGATTGAATTGCTGACATACCATCAACTTTCAGTCAGACTAATGTAGCCCATAGTTAAAATGTTCTCTGAATTTTCAAAAAAATTCTTGACTTATTCTAAGTTTTTCTCTTGACCAAATCATTCTTCAAATTATTCTCCAAAAGTGAATTAATCTAGAACTATTCAATTGAATTATATACAAATTTTACAATTTTTCAAAAATTATTGTTGACTGATTTAATAAATTTTTATGCGTTACAAACTCATGATACCATATATCATTGCTAGAGGTGATTTTTTGCTATCATTTTTGTTACTTTTGCCTCGGCTATACTTATTTTGAAGTAAATAAACCTGTAAATATTTTAGAACGCTTTTAAAGTTTTTTTTTTAATTATTTTTTGTAGTCCAAACCCTTTCAAAACTTTTGACGAATATTCCAGATTTCTTCGGAACCCGATGATTATATTGAGCCAGATTATGCCCAAACGCCGAACTTGTGACTATGATATAGCCCTAGCCATGGTAGCAAACCAAAAAGATGTCCTCAAACGGCATACATAAATTTGATCTTTGCAACACCATCATCAGCCAATATAACCAAAACCATCAAATCATGAGACAAAAAGACATAATCTGTGCACTCACCTTGGACGAACCATTTGCCTTAAGCCAGTTAACTGAAGCACGTATGTCCTTAACAGCACCCTGCCAGTCCAGACCATCCATCAAGTGTTGTGCCTCAGCAACATCCAAGCCAACCTTTCCACGATACAAACTGGAACGAGATAAAAGAAAGGACATCAAACAAGATTAGGTAATAGAAAGTTGTAGTCTTCTCAAAGACGAAGAAGGCAAGCGATGCACGGAAGAATGTTCACAACCATTTATCTTTGCTTTGAAATAAGTCAAGAAGACATCAAACTGTTGGCAATTTGTGAAGGCTAACCAATTGGAATCGATATCTTACTCCGGAATTAAAGCTCTAAAGCCTGGATTCATCTGGGAAATGTGCAAAGCGTGGTTCTTGACCTCAAAATCAACCCCCCACCACTCCTGCAACACCACTATTCCTGGAGCGTTTTCTTTTCCAACTACATATGCATCAAATGTCTGCGAATTAAAAAATAAAATATTAATTTCACCAGAATTCTCATCATAGGCCACCATTAGAAAGTGTGGTCCGCGAACGAGAGAGAGAAAGAAGAACAGGAAAAATAGGAGAGAAGAGGGACGATAACAGATTGGGAGGCGGGCTTACGGTGTCATCGCGGTGGATCTGGACCTTCTGGAAGGCGTCGGAAGCGGCGGCCATGGAACGGACGGGTGGCCGGAGAGCGGAGACGCGGCGGCAGGCGACGTGGGAGAGGGGAGCGGAGGCCGGAGAGGCGGCGAGGGTTCTGACTCTCAGCAGCAGGCGCAGGGCTGCCATCTTGGTCGTTCGGTTCTCAAGGGATTTTAAACAAACGGACGTCAGGAGAGAGTGACCCCGTCGACCCTCGTGCGGACGGGCTTCTACGCTCGCTCGCACTCCCGCTCTCGTACCTTCGATTCACTAGAATATTCCGCTAACGATCGTGAGCTGCATTCCCTTTCTTCCACCGCTCCCGATCAAAATTAGGTTCCAGTATCCCCCGATACATTTGGTTCGCAATCAAAACTAGGTTCCACCATTTTATCCAAACTGCACCAAAACTGTTACGCCAAATTGGTGATGGCCGGGAGTGGAATACCAAAAAATCTCCAAGATAATGCGCACAAGAAAGTCTAGTTAGAAAACCATATTTGCTAAAATATGATGTATGCTTTTCATTTTCTATCAAAAGCAATCTGTTACTAATTTTCATGAATTTATTTAAGATATATGAAAAAAATAGATCCTAATTAATTCAATATCATTTAGGAGTGGAGCATAAGATGGGTGCTATAGCTAAAAGTGCACAACAATCGGGATCATAATGGATTCCATTTTATCACTACCATTGTTTTGCCGTGTGTACAATACTTGCCCAATCCTTAGTCATAAATAAAAATAACTTTTGATAAAATAAGAAAAATTTAATATAATTTTTCTTCTTTCTTATAACATTCTAAATGGAGAATTTCCTTCAATTATTTTTTTTTTTTTTTAGATTAAATGATATAAATCCATCGATAAAATATATTATCGGATCCAAAACTTTAGGGATGCACCATCTACAATTTGAGTTCAGATTTTTTAGTTTGCTCGCATGACCACGGAGACAAGCCTTATTCTCTACTCTTTTTGTTGTTTTCTTATTATCCTATATTTTTCAAATTTTAACGGTGGTGATACAGATGGTTGGGATATCTCTTATCCATATCATTTTATAGAATGCTTCTTTAAAAGAGAGGTGCCCTTTAATAAAAAGATGATATAAAATTATAAAATTTAATAATTTATAAATTTTAAAGAATTAGAAATCATTCCTCTCCTTCATGAAAACAATACTTTTTCAAACGATTCACTCTTTTTGGGACAGGCCCATTTGTAAACCCAAAAAATTAAAAACCGCATCTCTTACAACAAGATTTGCAGTGACAAAGTGTATGCATCTCCAAACTATGTGTTTTATTTTTCCTCTTTTTATTTTTTTTTTGTTTGATATAAGACATGCTCAAAATTAATTTGCATTAACCGGGTAGCAGCATGTTGTGCTGCTATGCCAGTCGCACCAAAACTGTGCATCCCATTGAACAGGAAGATGGCATGTGGGGAGTTAGTTGGAGCAATGTGACAAAATAATCCAAATTGTTGAAGAAATCTCTAATTATTACTCTTTTTTTCCTCTTGACCAAATGCTTCTTCAAATTATGCTCAACAAAATAATCATTTAAAATATTCAATTATTCCTGAATGTTAAATGAATTTCACTATTTATTCACAACCGAATTTGAAAAAATTCTTGCGTTATAAACTAATAATACCATATATTATTGCCGTTTATATTGCAACCACTTATTATTTTTGACTCTTTTTTATTAAGTAAAAATTATACAAATATTTTGGAGTGCCTTTTTTTTTTTTCCCAATTTTGTTTTGTTCCTACCTATTATTATTGTTCAAACTCTTTCTTACTTTTGATAAATTCACCAGTTTTTCCAAGTTGTTTCCAAATGCTGAATTTGAGACTATGGGTTAGAGTTCTATAATATCAAAATTAAGTTCCATAAGTAGATGCATCCCCTTGCTCCTTTAGACAGAGAGAAGAGGGAGTGCTAAAAGCCAAGGTATGCATATCTTTAAAAAAAAAAAAAAAACCCTAGAAATATGAAAGAGAACCGGCTATTCGGTCAGAGTTTGCCTCATAATAGATATGGGAGAGGTGAGTCAATTGCACATCAAGATGTTGTATACTAAAAAATGACTTTCATTTCAAATCAAAAATTGGAATATAGAAAAATATGAAAAACAAAATAATCCACATAAATTACGGCAAACTAAGAGATGCTGATCGCATTTGATCATAACTACCCTTTCACACTGAATCTTCATGAGTCATCTGATCCATTAAAGCATTTTAAGACCAAAGGATATATCCCCCTCCTCAGGCCACCCATGGATTACTGAAAGAGTTCTCTGGTTCACGCTTCCTGATTGAAAGCCCTTCTCCAAGGCTTACCCCAAACAAATTTTCTGTAACATTGCTTTACATCAGTTCTACTTCTTCCAATATGAAACACCATCATATCTATGGGTTGTTGACATTTAAACCATGTCCTTGGATGCTGAGAAATTTCATATCTAATGTTAGTAGCAACACGTCTGTTGTTTACTGTTCTGCCAAGAGTAGGTGCCTTGCAGCATATGACTAATGGTGCAGTGTGACCCTTAGGCTAACATCTACTTCCATCCAACGATTCACTGCCACATCCACCAATTGAGTAATACTAAAATCACTCCGTACATTGATATATATCCTCATTAAATTAAAGTTACCAAAACTAATTCCTAGCAATGCCCAAAAGATGGTAACAAAAATTAGACATGTTTCAGCTTTTAAGTCGGCATCTGGGGCAGTAGACATCGCCAGGGATTCTTCTTTAGTTTTATTCCACTGTTGGGATCCTGCAAAAAAAAAAAAAAAAAAACAGGTCACGTGAATTTATGCCTCAGAAAAAAAAAAAAAAAAATTCAAATTTCAGTCAATCCATGAACAGTTACTCTGAAAGATATATAACACTCAAGACTGAAAGAAAAGAGAATATAAAAAATAAATAAAAATAAAAATAAAAAACTTGACAAATAGGATGGCAAAAGTACAAATGCATGATAGCCATATAACAAGACCTCTAGAAGGCTCCCAAGAGATAAGATAAAGCCAAAAGTTCATCATCAGAGGCTAATCCTCCACCACAGAGGGGCAAAGTTTATATGTTACAACCCACACAAATCAGAGTTTTGTTGAGACCAAATCTACGCATCACCAAAACACTTTTATTTTATGAGAAATATGATGCGAATGCCACCACCAAGGTTCGAACACTAGGATTCTGACAAATAGAGAGGGATGCCAACCAGCTGAGCTAAGACTGGTTGGCCCACAACCAGTTAATATCACTTGCAGAATGATGCTATTGATAAAAAGTTAAATACAGACCTCCTAAGAAGAAAAAGTACAACAACTAGAAAAAAACTCGAGTGATAAATCTTGTCTTTTCAATGAAGCACTTGATATAGAAACTGTAACATAGAAAGAAACAATAAAGGGAAATAGATTTGAGTGGTGAAGATGTTTTGGTTAGTCTAGCACATTATCATGAAAAAGTCAAAGTAATTTATCAAAACTAATGTTTCAAAGGCAGGTTTTTATCATATACTATCAATAAACAAGCTTTTATTTATGTAGGAAGATTAAATCTGCCAAATAAAAGTGGAAGAAAACAAAATAAAATGTCAAGCATATTGATCACTATTATTCACAAACGGACAGGAATATATCATGCAAACAACAAAAAGGCAATAACTGCTACATGCATAACTATTATGATAACTGTGCTTTAAATGGTAACTCCTAGTGTGTTTCATGGATGCCTGGTTAAGCTACCTACGTTGTCAAATTCAGCTTCAGCGAGCAGGGTGATCAACAATCATTTGATTCACAACATTACAGCGGTTACACAGCTTGGAGATCTCGTTGCTTCATCTATCCTCATCATGGATTTGAATGAGGGTCTCATATGTATGTATTTCGGATGGAAGTATAGGGCCATCAGCATCTCTCTTATAGGTTTTCCTCACCAGCGAGGTAATTGTACTCATCATATATTTGCATACATCACCGTCATCATCATCATAGAGATCAATATAATTTTAGAACTTGCTATAAACCTAATATTGCCCATTTAAGAGTTGGAGCAGCTTAGGCAAGAGATGCATGCCACAAACAGAAAAGGCCAGCTGGTGGGTAGAAAAGTAACCCATAAGTGAAACCAAGTCCCATATATTGTGTCAAAGTACATAGGCAGGATTAATGTCCTTACTAATGGATATATTTTTGCATTTAAACCTTGCTTCTTGAATATCAATTTATATTGAGACATCGTCCAATAAAAATGTGAAATCAATCATTATGATCTCCTGAAAACCCATAATAAGTGATATTTAAGATTTAAGATTTGAGTTATTGATTTTTTTTTTTTTTGACATTATCAAAAACTAATGTTCTTTCACATGATTTTCTTGTCTGAACATCATAATGAGGCCAGTGCCCCTTCAATCTTTCTTAGTGGTGCAACCTTGTCAAGGCTTGCTCAGTAACTTGCCGACACTTCTCTTTCCAACTTAAGAAGAGTTCTGAGTGTCAATTCATCTTTCAAGTTTTCTGATTTTTGTTTTCCATCAGAAGTTGTACAAAAAATATCTCCAACTAATATATGACGCAAGGATGCTGTTTCTAATTATGTTCTAGTACTTACATTTCTAATGGAGAGGTCCTAGCTATTAATGAATGAACAGAGAGGCATATTTGCAAGTTCTATACCCATGATGATTCAGCTAGGGGAACATTTGGAATATAGGAAATGCTGCAAATGGGTAAAAGAATGCATAAAAAAATATAAAAGAAATAAAGAATATACACTCACACGTAAGCATCAATAACAAATAATAGATAATTATGGAGATAAATGAAACAGCATCAGCTAATCACTATTCCAATTATTTTTGTTAATCCATGCACAACTGATATATGTGAAATATTTGATTTTTAAAAAATCTTTTACAATAAATAATTGCATGAAAACTTCATAAATTATTTGGATGCCCTCGAGACTACTGTATCCATGCAGTAATTGTCTGACTGACTTATTAGGTAAACTACAGATATTTGGTATTATCTATTGGTCCGAAAATGAGGCATTATCAGCCTGACTGGGTACAACATTACCATCATATTCTGAAAGAGAGTCTACATGACTTTATCAAAGCCTTTTCCAAGTGTTTGGTGGAAATCACTTCTAGCTCAAAAATAGGAAGCATGATTAACTACAGTAATAATTCTCTAGCTTTGGTTCAGAATTCAAATATAAACATAATTGGAACTTTTATATATTGTATATGCTATTCTAGAAGAATTTTTTTATCTGTAAAGTTCTTATTCTTACAACATAGAATACAATATCAGAGATGGTAGATCATAATCCTTACCACACAGAAGAAACTGGATAGATGGTAAGCTTGCAAACAACTATTCCTATAGTATGAAAATATTTTTGAGCTTAATGCATCAGAATATGATGTACTAGTAGGAGTAGATTGACTAATTATGTTAGAAGTTCCACATACATAGGCAGTTCATCATTGAATAAACGTATATTAGCTTATATCATTATTGTGATGCATTCTGTGTCTTCAATTCAACAACAAACACATTGCAATCACAGCAAGAATATATAATGCAAATCAGTGGCAGCAAATCATGATCAATGAGTCAGATTCATGATCAAAGGCAAGCAACAGTAAGCACTGCAATTTGTCCTTCATCAAAAGCAGTTGAAAATTTGAAATAAATCTATAAGGATTCTGATGCCAAGACCAAAACCATTTAATGACTCTGTAAATTAGCTTTCAAACGCATCAAGAATAATTCAAAAGAGAAATGTGGGTCAAATCCCTGAAGATATGCAGTAGCCCATTTCTAGTATATTTTATTTCATCCTGTTTGGGTAGTACACAACTTATTATAAGAGCATACTGTGACATCTCACAAGACGCTTTAGGTAGTTCTGAGCCCTGCAGGATTAGATGGATTGTAATCCAATGGTCTAGAATTTTAGGTTTATTATTTTCATCTCTTTGAATGACTGGTTCAGGATTTAGAAAACTAAGATTCCAAAGAGCCAGGACAAAGCCTAACAAGTTATGGTTATGCAACACCCTTCTCCTCTTTATAAGGAGCATTGTAAGGTTGACAATGTTTAATATATTTTTTGATTGAATTGCATGTACTTTTTTTGAAGCTTTTAGGTGAATTCTCTGATCCATCATTAGTTGACAATTTGAGATTGAGGAGACCATAGTCATTTCACTCTCTGCTTCTTTATACCCTAATTTTTCTTCTGATTTTCCTCTGGTATCTTATTGTCATTTCACAACAAAAACCTTGCTTATCTCTACATTATTGGGCACTAGAACAGGTTCATTTAGCATGCATCATCTGAATGTAAAGCGAATCTGTTTTTTCACATTTGGGTGAAGCATTTTTCTTGCACTAATACATCAAGAGATAGAACCAAATAATTCTGCAACATCAAAATATAATCAAGGGTTTTAAATTGTTTTTTAATGTACCTTTCTTCCTCAGTACATAAGACAGAAAAAATGTTTAAGAAGATAAATGTAAAGCGCATACATATTGCTTTGATGAGATTGAAAGAAATTGCTAGCTTTATGACTAATGATCCTATAATGAAATCTTCTCAAGAAATACTGGTTCAAAATATTGTCTATAGTTGTTACAGTATTCCTAGCACATTTTTCTGGCGGTCCATCTGCCTCGACCAAAAGAAAGCTTTTTTCCCCTAGTCCATTCTAACTTCTTCTATCAAATGCAATATTATAATTCCTCTTTTACCCATGGTTTGTGTTTTTTATCCCTCCAATCTTTACCACATTCCACAAACCAAACCCATAAAACAGACACTTCTGCAACTTGCAACAGATGAGGATACCTCGCGCCAACCTCTCATTAGCCCCAGCCACACCATGCTACACATGACCGGCATTGTCCCTTCAAAACCCTAGATCAAGTCAAGATTAGTTTTACTAATGCCTACAATCATTAAAGATGGTCTGCTAAAGCCTAAGTGAGGATGAAATCAGCACAAAAATCAGCCATGAAGTGCCTTGATCATTGTTTGGATCCATGGGGGGCTCATGTTGCCAGATCACAAGTGATCAAGCTATTTTGGAACTCACCAAGTTGCTAGAACCATCAACAGAGTGTGATGGAGGATTAGAAGCATCAAATGGCCAGCTTAGGTCCAGCAAAGGAGTCTGCGTGCTCTCAAAATCTTTGCAGAGAAGGACTTTAAGCGAAGTTTTAGTGTTTTCAGTCCTAGATCCTATTTAAGCTTTGGACTCCCAACTTATATATGGTACCTTTTCTTTCTTTTTGCTTATTTGTTACTTTAAAAGTTTTAGGTGTAGTGGAATTTTAGATCATTTAAGAATTGTTTTTGGAGTCAAATTATGTCCAAAGAGTCCTACAGTGACAACTAACAATACGTAAGATGGAGTTTCCTTTAAAAATGGGCAACAGTTTCTTAGTTATTTTCGTCTCTTTAAATAAAAGTTCATATAGGGTAAAAAATTTTTAAAAGTTATACAGCTCTGTTCTACCCAAAGTTATTGCAACTACAAAGTCCTGAATTTTAAATTTCAAAATAGTTAACCTTCAATTATCCTAATGAGGATAGTGCTCAAGTTGGGAGTAGAACAAAATATGAAGGCTGAAACTGCATTCTTGTCTATCATTAGTCCTTTATCAATAGGTTTTATTGAATGACTGAATATATCATACACCCAAATTTAAGAAAGTTAAGAGGGAGCATATTTAAGATCTAATTCTACAAGAATAGTACAAGGCAATAAAGGCCTGATTTAGATGCCTGAGAAGCCAATGAGGGCCTGATTTAGATGACTAAGTCGATTATTTTTCTCTTACTATAGTGCTACGATTTGCTCATATTTGGACAATTGAGGGGTTTTTAAACATAAAAGTAGAGATATTTTCAAATAAAAAGGATACTCTATCATTTCCATGAGAAAAGAAGCTTGTTGGCTGTAGTCCAATCACAGGGACACATAAAGAACTACCAGCACGTTTATACACAATCTTTTTTTTTTCTAATCAGCAACATTTAACCAGACCTATGGTCAATCATATACTTAAATCCACCAATCTAGCCTGTAAAGAGTAAAAAAAAGATGTGAATGTGCTGAAGGGATAAGGCAGCAACAAAATAGCATACATTAATGATACTGCAAATATAAGAATGAAGACAAAAGGCCAGTGAACCAGAGATAAATAATATAATGAGTGCCATCCCAAGCCGTATGTGTGTGTATATGATTAAATAATAAGCATCTTGTCAAGGATGCTCACGATAAATTGACTAAATAAAAGACATGCAAGTGAAGAACACTTCTGACCAAAGCAAGATCTCAAAAGAATGCTTTTTACCTATTTTGATAGTGGAGAAAATTCATCTCCATTAGGTGGCATCATACACTCATCATCACCCTCCAAGCCAGCAGCTGCAGAAACAAGTGCAAGGGCATCCATTGGTCCAACTGTTGGTGATGCTAATAAAGTTCGAAATAACAAATGATAGTCAAATATTATAATAAATTAGGAAGGAAAAAACTAGTTAGCTCTGAACTGATGCCTTACCTTCAATTTCATCTTTTAGCCAATCCTGTGCACATATAATGCCTTGTACAATAATTGGGTCCATGGGACTCAGATACTGATTGAGCGTTCTAGCTTCACTGTCTAATGGAACAATTGACACAGGAATCGCCAAAATATCATGGGCCATCATAGAAAGGACAGGATATTTTGCTGCATTAAACTTCCACCAAGCTAAGATGTTAAAATTATCATCGAGACCTTCTTTTGAGGGATGAACAGCTTCCTCCAAGTACATATCCATATCAGATTTTGATGGTTGACTTGATGAAGTCTCTTGAAGATACTGATCAAGTCCACGCCGTGTGTCAGACAGTGTAACACGATAGGATGTTTTAGATTCTCCCCCAGTTCCACTCTCAGAACTAGTGTAGCCACTAGTATTTCCTACATAGCAGAGGAGTGCTTGATTTTTTGAAGAATTAGCTGACTGAAGTGCATATTCATTGTAAAGGTTTATAAAACTGTTACGGATATTATCGATCCTTGCCTTGGCTTCATATGGATCACCATAGATTAGTTTGAAGTAGTACTCGATAGACTTCATCTTGTATCGAGGATCTAAAATAGAAGCAATTGCCATTACTATTCGAGTCAAGTCCCAATACTGCTCGAATTTCTCAAGCATTTGTGCAGCCATTGATGCAACAATGGGATGTGGGCTCATGCACCACCTCTTCATGAGCAAATGAATACCACATATATCATTGAAATAAAGATTGGCAGTTGGAACTCTCGTGGCTGAGAACTTCTCTATAACATGGTACAGCACTTCTAGACATTCAGTAACAGCTTTAGCATCACTCCAGGCCTTGGAAGATAGAAAGTCTGTGAAATCAGCATCCCATTCTGCCAGACAAGAGAAAGCATCCTGATACTGGCATGCAGTTTCAAGCATTAAATAAGTAGAGACCCAGCTAGTTGGAGCATCAAGAACTAGTGGCTTCTCTGGGGCTCCCACTTGCTTTGCTGCCTTCTGAAATCTTATGCTTCTTTCTTGTGAGGATTTCACATGTTGCACACTATTCCGGACTCTATTAGTTAGCTCACATGCAAGTTCCATACTTTCTTGGACCATGAGATTCAGTACATGTGCACAGGAATGCACACAAAATAGATCACCATTGGAAAGAAGGAAACCTTTCGGCCGAAGAGATTTGAGAAGCTCTCTTGTCACTATATCACTGGTGCTACAATTATCCAAGACCATGCTACCTAATTTTTTATCAATATTCCACTCACGCAACTTCTCCGCAATGGATTTACTAATTTCTTCCCCAGCCAATGGAGCTTCAATAGGTACAAAGTTGAGAATCTTCTTCTTAAGCTTCCATTCATCATCGACATAGTGGCACATCAAGCAGACATATTCCAGACCATCACCCGATCTCCATATATCAACCGTAAGACTAACTCGACAATGAAGCTTGTCGAGGACCTCATGCAGCCTAAGCCTCGCATTCTCATAGAACTTCATGCAATCTGCTTTCACCACATCATAAGACGGTAACTTAAACTGCGGCTGAAGGTTTCTCACAAACGTTCTAAAGCCGACGTGATGAACAACGGAGAAAGGATAGCCATGTAGAACGATCATACGGGCAAGGTCCTGCCGACTCAATTCTTGATCAAACTGAGGGTGCTCCAGACCAGGGGCACCATCATTCTTGGCATCGGTCGACTTGAGGACCAGCCGCCGGACGACCAGCTTCTTCCTCTTTAATCGCTTGCTGGACATACAAATCCCCAAATGGTTCTTCAAATGCGTCGTCCCGCTCCGACTGCTCGCCGTCAGCTGCTTCTTGCAGTGATTGCAGATCGCGACGAAACTACCGTCGGCCTTCTGCTCCTTGGTGAAATCATTCCAGACGAGCGACCTCAGCTTTCTTGATCGAGGATTGTGCGATTCAGTGACGTTTGTGTTACCAGACCCTTCCATCTCGGTGGATTCTGACATAACTGGATCATCAAACATTCATTGTTGAAACCAAAAGAAAGCCCGTTCCATTTCAATAAAATGCCTGTTTCGGATTGATGATGCAAATATTTACCTCACGTGGAACGCTGCCCTCCAAAAATTATTTGCCCAATCCACTGCATGACGAACAATTTTTAGAAAAAAAAAGCCAACCCCTTACGGAAGGTTTATTTTGGCCCAGTCGAAGAAAATCTTAGGAATGAATTTAAATCCGAAACACCGGCAGAAATCATGAAACAACATCTCCAGAACCCAGCAGAAGAAGGGTACTGAAGAAGAAAATTTAGAAGAGAGATCATAAAAGGACGGTGGTTGGGGATCAGGGTTCTGTTTGAGAAGGGATCTAGAAGGGGGAAAAAGGGAATGGAAATTTAGGAGATGGGGGTCGGGGGTGCGTTATTGGACTCACCTCCCCCGGCGACGGGCCGGCGGTGTTATTTGGAGAAGAATCCGCGGATCCGCTCGGGAGCCCCAGCGCGCCCTACGGTGTTTAGCAGCAGGGAGACAGAAGGAGAGAGCAGGGTCGTCCCACCCACCCGCTCCGGTCTCTCTTCATCCGCATCTAAACAAGTCGGATCCAACAGGCGTATCCGACTCAAATCCGATCTGTTTCTACGGTTTGGATTTTTTTTTTTTTTGGATTTGATTTGGATTCTGATTCCTGGTCAAAGAAGGAAATCTTGACAGTCGATCCGCTCCTCCGGTTGGGATTTTTTATCCTCATTGGATTTGATTTCGGTTTTGGATCCTGGTCAGACAAGGTAAACTTGACATGTAGTCGTGGCTTGATTGCTAATTTATGCTTAGTCCAGGAGACTTGGCACTTTGTGTTTGGTCCCTCATAAACATTTGACTCTCGTTTGGTTGACGGGAAAATGTAGTCAACGATAGAATGAAGTCATTTTTTTGATTGAAATTTTTAAAATAGAACGATTGAGAAATAGAATTCTCATAAAAATAAATATTGTATATTTCATGAAAAAAAAATTTCATGTGCGACATGAATTTTTGGCTCTTTTGTGAAAAAAATTAATTTTTTTTCAAAAATATCTTTAAAGTGACAAATAGAATTGAATAAGATCTTTTCTTTTGTTAAAATTATAATAAATATTTTACATAATTTACTCATATAAGATATTTTGAAATATATTATTTTTTTATTATCAATCAAACATATCAAAATTATTTTTCTAGACATCATGTCCGTAAGAATCAATTTTCATGAAGAACAATCTAACGAAAAAATTTTCTTTCTATCAACCAAATAAATCTTATATTAAGGCATTCTAAACAAATATTTCTAATACATCTATCTAAAGCAAATTTTTCCTTTGAGGTGTCTATCTAAATTATTCTATAAAAATAGAAAGTATATTTCTAATTATCATGCCAACAATACAGTTTGCATTGTGATCTAGTGCATAAAGAGGCCAGTTTTCTTCATGGGCATTGGAAAAATAATCTATCAAGAATTCTATTTCGATATAAGTGTTCATCAATTTTCAAAGATAAGTCTTACTACATGAGACGGGGGATGGGGGAAAAAGATGGTTCGAACTGGAGTCTCCCAAATGAGTGAGAAACTATGTAGACCCCAACAAATATCGAATATAGTTTTTGATTTGGATTTATATTTTTCCTTTATGGACCAATCAAAAATAGTGCTATATGTAAATGGCTCAATCTCTATTTTTCCAAATTTTACTAGCATTGGGCCAAATTGAGACTGATAGCCCTAACAAGGTTAAACATGATTTTATGATTTGACTTGGTAGATAGAGATCTAGGTCAAAAAATATATAACTTGATTCAAAATAGATCTTGGTTGTCATGGTTCCGAGTAATACTTTTGTCTAGAGTCGACTCTTATGGTAAAGAAAGTTGATAACAAGATTAGCAATTACATGGAGATTTGATAACATTTATGAGAGTTTTCATCCCATCCAAATCTGCATTTAGATCCTATATATATGTTCCTTAAGTTTGGTTTCAAGTCTTTACCTGTAATGGCTGAAACATCTCCATTGACTGGCTTTTTTTTTTTTTTTAACTACAATTTTTTTAAAAAGAATAAATAAATAAACTTCTGGGGCCTCGTTCAGTAGATGTTATCTTTGACCTCTTAATTGCACTAAGGCTGGCTTCAATTGTTCCAAGATGATTAGGAGATCCAGTTATCTTGCATTAATTTGAATAATAGCCACCTTTGGTCTTCTGTTGGTAAGTTAGCATCATTGTCATCCTTGACATGTTTGGAGATTTGCATGGATTTTTGTGTGAACTGTGTGGATTACTCCACGTAGATTGTATTTGAAGGTGACCCATAATAAGTCTTGGTGTGCCTTTAGGGCAAAACTCGGCTTCTCTGCTATCCTATCAGCCAGGGAGCCCTTTGGTCAGGCCTTAGCCACCTTGGATGGGGAAGCAAGGCTAGAGGGGCTTTTGTAACGATGGCAACGAGATTGCCTCCTTGTTTCAACGAGATGTTCACTTGTATTCAACCAATATACGATGGATAGAGCTGACTGAATAATGTGTCTCCTCTATGGTCTCGTGGTGGCCTGAGGACAATAGTCTACTTTGATGTCCTACCTTCCCACAAGCAAAAAAAACAACAGAAATTCTCTCTATTTGAACTCTTGTCAGAAGCTTTGCCCCTACTTCATCGTGGTAGTAACCTGTTTCGAGGAATTGGCGATGTCTACCTGCACATAATTTCGAGCCAAACAGATCTTAATTACTTGCATCCTTTTAAGACGTGTATCAAGTACAGTTGATCTTCCAGCTTTTTCAATTTGTTTTGTGAAACAATGAGACAAACTTTAGATGAAAAGAGGCATTTTGGAGTTTTAAGTAAACCTCTATTGATGATATGTCAGCAACCAACGTACACTTTCAAGGAAGAAACCCAAATTTATCCGGAACCCAAAGCTGTTAAATAATGTGTCAAATTGCTTTTAAGGACCTTTTATGCCCACCCAGTCTTTATATATATATATAGAGAGAGAGAGGGGGGGGGGGGGGGGGGGACAAATTTGGATAAAGTCAATCGAATTTGAATTCAGATCCGATCTGATCAAAATTGGATGATGGAGTCTTACATCGATGATCCAAGCCATTAGATATAATCTACTATCCTAAAATTACTTGTACACCAAAAATCATATTATTTGAAGATCCCAAACTTATGCATCAAGTAATTAAAAAATATATTTAATTTAACTTTATTTTGACTGTCTAATTTTTAACTACTTGATGCATAAGTTAGGAGTCTCCAAATCATATGATTTTTTATGTGCAAATAATTTTGAGATAGTATATCATATTCAATGATTTGAATTGTTGATGTAAGATCTTTATTATAAAGCTTTGGTCTGACCGGATCTGAGTCCAAATCCAATCGATCTGATTCTAATCTGACTTTCTTACTCTCTTTCTCTCTTTATATATATATATATATATAATATTCACGTTGCTATCTTCTATGACAGATCGTATTAATAAAATAATATTTTATAAATTAAAATATTCATATACCTCTAGAAAACTAGCACTCAATCTTCATATTATGAAGATTTAATTGATAAAATGATAATATTTTACATTAAAGATTGCTCTCACTAATTAATCTCATGATAAGATCAAAAGAGTCTCTAAGAATTCTTCTTTCCAAAGATGGCCTTCCAAACCAGTAAAGATTGCTGCATTTCATATTTTTTTATCATACTATTTTTATTTTTATTTTTTATTTTAAAAAATATATATAAAAAATTGATATGTGATGTTATGGAAGATTATCTTATAATCTTACGTGTCAATATGGAATATCACCTTTAATACTCGTGTATTACTTTATTATTATTATATAAATATATATTTTTTATCACACTAGTTATATTTATAGTTTTTTTATTTAAAAATATAAAAAATAAAAAAATAAAATTTAGTACGTGGCATTGCGAGAGATTATCCTATAATTTTATATGTCAATACAAAATATCACCTTTAATATTTGTGTATTGCTTTACTATTATTATATACATAGATTATATAGATAGATAGATAGACAGATTTTTTTTATCTTACTATTTATGCTTTTATTTTTTATTTAAAAATATAAAAAATATAAAATATAAAACTTAATACATAATATTGCAGGAGATCATCTTATAATCTTACGTATTAACATAGAATGTCGCCCCTAATATCTATATATTACTTTACTATTATTATATAGATACTATTCTATACAGTCAAAAAATAAGATTAATAATAATTTGATAAATAATGCATCAACTATGATTTTTCGTTATAACAATAAGTAATGTCTGGTATAATTATCGTTATTTAATCCCAATAATCTTAGTCCAGACAAATTTGAATAAAAAATGACAATTATAAAGTGAGGGTCCGTTCCAATAATATAAGAATGTGCTGTGTTATAACATTTTCTCCTGGAGATTTTGTAAAGTATTTGTTGATATCATCTTGGTATATTTTCGGTGCAGCGAGAATTAACCCCCAGGCCCCACCATCTCGGTCATCAAATCATGCATTCGATCACCGTAGATTTTATGACAGATACATGGGCAGCGTCAGATGACGAGGGATATCGGTACGAAACCGCCATGCAATGCGACGACCACCACCCCACTGCTTCCCGCAACTCCTGTCTCAGTATCGCTTCGCGCTCTCCCGCGGCAATGGCATCCCCCCGCACCCCCACGCCTTCCCTCCCCTCCTCAAGGCCTGTGCCTCCCTCGGCCTCTTCCCCCTCGGCCTCGCCCTCCACCTCCATGCCATCATCTTTGGTTACTTCCCCTGCGACCCTTACATCTCCTCCTCCCTCCTCCACATGTACTCCCAGAACGGCGACCTCGCCAGCGCCCGTCGTGTATTCGACCAAATGCCACTCCCTCTCCGCAACACCGTCGTCCCCTGGTCCGCCATCATCGCCGCGCACTCCCGAGCAGGCGACGCCGCCGCGGCCTTCTCTCTGTACAACCAAATGCGCGGCCTTGAAATCCAGCCCAATTCGATCACTCTGTTATCTCTGCTCTCGGCGGCGGTCTCACGGCTCGACCATTTGCAATGCCTGCACGCCTCCGCGATCCGACATGGTTTTGAGGCCGATCTCGTCCTCACTAATTCGATGCTGAATGTGTATGCTACATGCGGAAGACCCGATCTCGCTCGGAGATTGTTCGATTCGATGCCGCTGAGAGACATCGTCTCATGGAATTCTATGCTTTCAGGCTACGCTCGGACTGACGGATGTGTAGCCGGATTGATTGATTTGTTCAGGAGAATGAGAGTCGTGAAAGGCATCCATCCTGATCATCAAACTTATGGGTCTTTGATATCATGCTTCACAAACACAAAGAATGGAGGAGGAGAAGTATCGATACAATTAGGCAAGTCAGTTCACGCCCTGGTCGTCACCTCTGGAGTTGGAATGGATGCCCATGTCCAGACTGCTCTTGTCAGCATGTACCTGAAATTTGGAAGATTGAATGATGCATTTCTGCTCTTCGACCAAGCTCAGGATCATCGAGACATTGTATTGTGGACTGCCATGATCTCGGGTCTCGCCCAAAATGATGGAGCTGACAAGGCTTTGGTTGTTTTCTCCCAGATGTTGAGCTCGGGAGTCATTCCGGCAACCACAACAATAGCTAGTGCTTTATCAGCTTGTGCTCAGTTGGGTTTGTCTAGTGCAGGGGCATCCATCCATGGCTATGTCATCAGGCAGAGAATGCCATTAGATACTGCTGCTCAGAACTCGCTCATGACCATGTATGCAAAATGCGGTCGTATAAGGCTGTGCCAATGTGTCTTTGATATGATGCAGGATCGAGATCTTGTCTCATGGAATGCAGTGATTTCGGGTCATGGTCAGAGTGGCCATTTAGCAGAGGCGTTCATTCTTTTCAGGAGAATGAGATTGGCGCAACAAAGGGCCGATGCGGTCACCATGGTTTCACTCCTCCAGGCCTGTGCATCTGTAGGGGGTCTTCACCATGGGAAATCAGTTCACAACTTCGTAATCAGACATGGGCTGCATCTCTCTATCTCCATTGACACATCTCTGGTTGATATGTACTCAAAATGTGGCGATCTAGAGGCTGCTAGAACGTGTTTTGTTTTGATGCCACAGCAGGATCTTGTGTCATGGAGTGCGATTATCTCAGGGTATGGGAATCATGGAATGGGAATTCTTGCTCTTAAAATGTTTGAGGAGTTCCTCAGTAAGGGAATGCAGCCAAATGATGTCATGTTTCTAGCTGTGCTTTCGGCTTGTAGTCATGCAGGGCTCATTTCAGAAGGTCTAAAAATATTCAACTCCATGGAAGAGGATTATGGTGTGGTACCCAGGCTCGAGCATTGTGCATGCATCATTGATATGCTTTGTAGGGCTAAGATGGTGAAAGAAGCGCTTGACTTCATAAAGACAATGCCATCAAAGTGCACTCCTGATGTTTTAGGGATACTTCTTGATGCTTGTAGGACAAATGGATTTGTACATCTTACAGAAGAGGTTGCGACAGAGATTGTCAGATTGAGGCCTGAATCTGCTGGAAATTATGTCCAGTTGGCAAATAGCTATGCTGTGATGAGAAGGTGGGATGGTGTGGGGGAGACATGGGCACAGATGAGAGCATTGGGCCTCAAGAAGACACCTGGATGGAGTTTTATCGAGTTGAATGGGACCATCACGACATTCTTTGCAGATCATTCTTCGCATCCGCAGCATGACGAAATGGTATCACTGTTGAAGATCTTGGATGGTGAGATGAGGGAAATTAGCAAAAGCTCCACTCCTAAGCTATATGGGATCAGCTGCAATTTCCATGAATTCTTTGAACAGGTGCCAATTTCCCATGTTAACTTTGAAAAACAATGCTCTCATTGGGCTTTGCCATCCCAACCTTAAAATTGGATATTGGTCATAGAAGATACTGATAAAAAAGCACCGAATTTGGGGAGACCGATTTAGTCAGACAATGTAGAGGTTTCAACCAGTGATGCCTGAAACTGCAGTCAGGACTCTGACGAAGGAGCTTCTGGCAATACTTGCATATTGTGATGATTTACTAGTTGATCTAGTGGGCTGTCAGTTGTGGAACTGCCATGTGCAGTGCAGATGCCAAGGAATTTTTATTTCCTTCTCATTTTAGAACATACATGTTAGAACCACCTCTGCATCACCAACAAGAAATGAGAATCGGTCAGCTCTACTGCAGCCA
The DNA here is from genome assembly GCF_000442705.2 of Elaeis guineensis. Taxonomy (NCBI): domain Eukaryota; kingdom Viridiplantae; phylum Streptophyta; class Magnoliopsida; order Arecales; family Arecaceae; genus Elaeis; species Elaeis guineensis. Next base: position 106,144,240 of record NC_025994.2, read on the forward strand.
GTGATATATCGAATTCCAATGAGTTTTATCCCCGAGATGTACCTTGAAGGATCATGAAGACAAGGAAGCCATCATCTGATTATATTGGGATTGCAAGATGGCTGGCGTGAGTGGAGCCAATATCATGCCGCAGTTCAGATGCATGGCAAGCTGAAGGTGACCTTTTGTTCCTGAAGGATTTCTGATTTCTTGTATCCGATACATGTAATGGACATGCTTGGGTCAAGAGAAGGGACCGTTCTCTCGCAATGGAAAGGATGCTGCTGGCGGGAGACGCTTGGGATCGTTCCTAAATTAGTTTCTTGCATGATACATAGAAAGATGTTCCGATTAGTTTTTATTGTTAGTGGCAGGTCATTAGGTGTTCGGTTTTTATCGTTAGTGACAGGTCATTAGGCAAAACTCTACTGTCATTATTATAATCCGGAGAAGTGAATCCCTGAACTTTCATTCAATAATAAATTGCTTATGGTCAACTGCTTTTATTTGGTATTTAAATTAATTTCCTATTATATTGATTGTAGTTTCTAATGAAAGAGAAAAATCGTAGTCTCTTGACCTCTTCGGCCTTTCAATTTAACTTATTCTCTATTTTGATTGCGCCAATACTCTTTATTAGAAATGGGAGCCATCGGTCCATGGAACTGTTCAGTAGCATGGCCTTACAAACTGAATTTGGACTGCGAAGTCCTTGACCAACACCATTCAATAACTTCTGAATTATGTGGATTTTATGATTTATTCATGACTTATTTACAAATAAATTTATAAATTTTATGTATTAAAATTAATAATTACAAATATTTACCGCCCAAGATATTCATTTGTTATTTTTTAGATAAACAAATGTCAATAGATCTTAGAAAATAACATTTTTTTTTAAGCTGTTTTTCCAAACTGGTGACAAATTTCGAAGATTTTTATTTTTTATTTTTTTTTGGAAACTCCGAAAGTCTACCTCCACATCAATTCTTTCTGAATGCTAGGGTCCGTGAGAACATATCTAACAAGGCCAATCAACTTATGTACCTGACCCACAAAAAAAAAAAAAAGAGTATAAAATAATGGTGAAATGCACGCCATCATCTTACACTAATTTTGGATTTCTGAGAAAACGTAAAAGATACTTCCAACACCAAAAATTCACAGGCATAAGCAAGAAAAAGATGGAAAGATGTTGAAGTTCTGGGACTCGGTTTATGGAGCACATTCCGATACACAGCAAAGCCATAACCGAACAAGAGAGAGGACCAAACAATTATTTTTGAAGCATGAACCCAGCTACAATGTTTCTAGTAACATCGCTCGAATTTTGGCCCGTAGCTCGTTAGGAATTTCTGTGGTGGCATCAGAGGGTTGAGCGTCAGAAATTGCGGGCTTTCCTGCTTCTTTATCACGGTTTAATGATCTTACAGTCCTTTCTGAATGACCTACAGTAGCTAGATCATCCTCACCCTCAGTTTCTTTCCTCTCAGAGTGAGAGTTGTGTTTTCTTTTGTGGTGCCTGCCAGATCTTTTCCTCTCTTGATCCTCATCATCAGAGATGTCATGATCCTTGCGATGATGTCGTGACCTGGAATGTTTTCTGTGTCTGTGCTCATCTTCTGAAGAACTATCATGCTTTTGATGATGTCTAGATTCCTTGTCCTTGGAAGAAGAATGACCCTTCCTATGTTTGCGTTCATCCTTGCTGTGACCTGAAGAATGTTCAGATCGATGCTTCTTCCTGGAATGCTTATGGTTTTCATCCAAGTCTTCTTCATGATCACGGTCCTTAGATCTCAAGTGGTGATTCTTCCCAGACCTGTTCTCCCTCTCATGATCATAATTAGAACCTTTCTCTCGAGACGTTACCCTTTCTAAGGCCTCGGCATCAAAAGGCACTGAGCTACCTTCTCGTTCCTTGGTCACAAGATCTGAATCTGCACCAGAGAGGGTTGACCCAGCAGCTGAAGCCTCTATAGGCCCACTTGGTGCGGTAGCTGAGGTAACCGATTCTTCAATGCGGTGACTGCCACTCTTTATCATAGCTGCAAACATTTTGGCACGTTTCAGCCTCTCAGCCTTCAGCTTTTGTTCCTTGGTTAGGGAAGCTTCAGAGGAGTCAGCTTCACTAGAGGCTACAAGCGCTGCAGTTTTTGCAATAGCCTCTGCAATCCATACATCATCAATCGTTCCAGAACCTTCTCTTTTCATCTCCCCACTGGATGCGGGCAAAGAAACACCTCCTTCATTGTTGGAAGGAGGCTTAGAGTTCAGACTCTGACCTTTAAAAGAGGACAAGCTTCCCATACTGGAGGCACGTCCACCATTCCCACGTGTGGGGCCTAGACCAGATTCATCAATTGAAATATTTTGACGAGCATTGGAAGGGCTCACACCTCTTGTGGCTGCCAGGACAATAGCAGCAGCTTCATCAGTGCTCACTCCAGACTGTCTTGCCGGCACAGAACACGGTTCTTGTGAATCCTTCTTTGGACCACCAATTACCATCTTGAACTTCTCCTTCCTCTGCATGTTGTACAACCACCCCTCAGATGGCTCTGCTGAGTTCTGGTCATAATCGGCGGATTCTTTAGTAGCTGCTTCTTGCACTTTTTTCTTAAACCCACCGGGTCCCTGCGCATCATTTTTCTGATCAGAGTTCCTACTTAGAAGCTTGGACTGCACAAAAAGGAAGATAAAAATGTTGAGCCAAAGAAGTTATTTGAACAAAAGTTTGTTCAAAATACTTGATGTCCTGTGGCAATTAATTTGCCTGAAACTTGAAAGTCAAGATGTCTACCACACAAACAAAAAATATCAGTTGCCAGTTATGCGGTTATTAGCATCACAAAGAAAATTCTGAATTGATGTCCAGTAACACGCTCTTGATGATTTTAATCACTGATATTCAACAATCCAAAAGATTTTCCTCATTTATGTTTAGAAAAATGGTTTTCACCTTAGCCAATAAGCAACTTAGAGTTTGTAATAATGGCTATAAACTATTTTGCATTAGTAGTAAGATATATTCATTAGTCCGTAAAATTTGTAAGTTCTAAATGAGAGTCATGATCAAGGATTAAAATCGACATCTCTGTGGCCCCCATATTCTGGCCGAATGTTGGTACAACCAAGGCCAGTTGACCCTGAACTGGATACAGACCGACAAGATCATGTCAGTTCAGGCCCAGTACAGAAAGAAATTCGAGTCCCTTATTTTCATGTTTTCCACCATTTGAAGATGGGTCAATCAAGGAGAAAAAGCACACAACTAGCAATAGACAGACAAACTACCAAGCACAAGCTAAATTATCTGAATATCATGTAAGTTCCACTTACTAAAAATATTGCATATGAATAAGGAATGATGCCGCATTTGAGTTAAATAGAAATACTTAAAATTGAAATTCCTAAAGAATAAAAGTTGATTTTTCAGCTTTTATTCAAATTCCAAATTTTGAGGTTAGGTCAAAATTTCAACTTTAATTGATATCCATGCCACGGATGCAGACACAAAAAACATACATGCACAGATGTAAGTATCCATAGATAACATGCCATTCTTTGCTAAGGTGATGGCTTGCTTTGCACCTTGCATCTACTCTCCGAGGGACCTTGGTAACTTGATGTGCATTGAGCTTTTAATAACTTCACTTGCACCTACTAGATTGGCCATTTAGCTTCTCATTCTATAAAGTTGCATGGCAGATCTCCATTGTACATACCCAATGTAAACTAAGAATCCAATCCGAAGTAAGTCTAAAAACGCATCTTTTCTCAAGAATATTGATCTCCCACAACTCTGTGTTTCAAGGTGCAAAAGCCCTAGAAAACTAAAGCCAGATCATCATATCAACCACTAGAGGAGGACTTCCAACACTGTTCCTAGTTCTGATTTCTAAATTTCTGCAATAAAAGTTTTTAAGTTATCTAGCTCAAGGTAATAAAATTCAAAAGATCAAGCATGTTGACATAAAAATACCAACATTTTGTTTCCCTCGAAAAAAAAGAAATATTGACATTTTGTTGAACTTCCAAAATTTAAAACAAATCCGAAACAAAAAAAAAAAATCCCAACAAAATGCTTAAGATCATGGAATCATGAACTGCATAGGTAATTCCATCGTGCTAAAATTAGAAAAGTTGAAAACAGATCTTTTGTAAATTCTTTAGCATGATCTTTTCCCTAAAAAACATGTATATATAAAAAAAAGTTCCTTCACTCAATTTTTTTTTAAAAAAAATATTTAAAAAATCTATTTTTATAAGTTATATGATAATATCCAAAAAAAAATTGCAGATTTTATGCAAGAACAGAAGATTAGATGATGAGCTATCTCATATGCAAGCTCCTTCCACTAGATTTCAGTATTATTCTCAACATAAGCTAACCTAAGTTCATCAAAACACCAAACAGCCCCAATTCCAGATCATTGCTTCAAAACCTGGTTTCAATTGAAACCTGAACCATGCCTTTTGCAAACTGCTCGCAGATTCCTAGCTAAGGTTCCAAGGGCAGGGCAGAGAATTGTTCTAATATCAATAAGGCCAGTTGCCTGGTCAGGATACTATCTTATTTGTTGCACCATTAAAGCTAATACAACAGCAGAGCAACTCCACAAAATTTTCTAAACAAAGCTAGTCTAAACAAAGAGAAAAGAAGGTGAAACTTGACATAGCAATCCTCAAACAATCTTTGAATAGTGAACATTTCTGTAAAAAACAAAACTAATAATTGAAGCAAATCTAATACTGATTTAATACCCTGCCTGAATTAAGAGAAAATTAGTCCATGCAGCCAACTGATTATCAAAATCATGGGAACTAAAGAAAAAAAAGCATGATAAAAATCTGAAAAAACAGTGCATCAGCAATAAACTTAGTCAACATTTGAACTTACCTGAAATGTTCAGAGATCAAGTGTAAAGCCATCATATGCACAAAACATGTAACAAAAATTAAATTTGAGCACATAAAGTAGAACATAGGGAAACCACAGTAGCTAAATAAAGAAAAAAGGAATGGTTCCATAAAAACAAAGAAAACAATAACATGGAAATGCAACGAGTAAAAAGACAAAAAAAAAGAAAAAAAAAAATGCAAACAAGACTACTTTCCCTACTCCCTATTTTTCTTCAACAATTCCGTGCATCCCATGTCTATCTTCGAACAAACCCACCATCAAATTCTAGATGGGAGGCCCAGACAATAGTGAAAGGGATTAGTAATTTAATTTGAAAGAAGGATGGTGTAGAATAAGGATGGAATACAAAGAAATGATGAAGACTACTTTAAGAAGATGTAGACTAGGGTGCAATGTTGACAAGTCAATGCAGGAAAACTGAGGTGTGGGATGTGTATTGAGTCACAAGAAATATTAGAAGATCAATAGAAAAACTCTAGCAAAGGAAACATCAAACGCCAACTTACTCTAGCGTGATATGAGGCTTGAATATCAGTAGCATGTAGAATATACATGAGACATGAAGGTACATATGTGCATCTAACAGAAAGGAGAAGAAGTCACTTGATGATACAATCACTGACAGGGGCATTCATAGTGTCCAAACCACACAAAATTTAAATGCAACAACCACACATGCCTTCTCCAAAAAAAGGAAGGGCAAAATAAGAAGGAAAAGGAGAAACTAACTTCAATTTTCAGACAGTGTTACAAACATTGAAATTATATATATAGTAAAACGGGAAGAGATGAATTTCATTTACTAAAATCTCTTTAATAATGATGCCTTCACCTTTTGACACATTAACACTTGATAACATAAAGCATTTATTACAGCAATTCAAATTGGTCATCTGATATTGTTTCCTAATGCCAAAAGGTGAAGAGAAAGGTGCACTGAGAAATCAAAGACCAGGCATATCAAAACAAAGCAATGTTCTTCAATGATTATGAACGAAACCTTCCAAAATTAGATTTGCTATTACCAGCAGCGAAACATGTCGATCATTTCAGAAATCTTAGGGGAACATTACCTCGCGAGCTTCTTGTAGAAGTTTGAGATAATACGAGTGATATTGGTTGGATGGCAGAAGAAAGGGAAATCTTCCATTTGTTTTATCTTGCTCAATAAGAACTGCTTCAAATTCTTTTCCATTTCTAAGAATGAACTCCACTATTTTTTCCATCATCCTTTTCAAGAAAGTTGGAGGCTCCAAAATCACTGGTTTGGCATTAGAAATGCCTGGTTGGGAATTTTGTGGCTTGTTCATAGCACCAGAACGCAATAAACTGCTATCTCCTACTTTCTTGCTCAATGCAGCATTAACAATGGCAGCATTTGCAAGCTGATTCCTTTTGATTGAGGTGACTTTCTCTTTAGCAGCAGCAGCAGCTGGACGCTTGATTGCTTCTTTATCTTCTGATGCCTTGGAGGCAGAGGATTCTCTTTGTTCTAATCTATGAGTAAGTGTTGCATTAGCAACAACTTCAGAGGTGCAAGATTCCATGCCCTTAGAGTCAGCTTGAACAGCACCATCCTCCTCCTCTCCAGAGCCATAAATAGATCCAAGCAATGATAATGCTCCACCTGCCGCAACACATGCCTCATCCTCTTGATTCTCTGTTTTTTTCTCTTCTTGCATTCTACTGGAATCTAGATCAGTTCTCAGAAATTGAGGATGATCAACAAGGAAGCGAAAGTAAGCATGAAGATGATGGTCAGGCATCAAGAACCCAAAAGTTGGGTTGTCTCCTTGCTTCACCCTTAAAACAATCTCTGACTGTCCTCCATGCTCACTAACAAATATAGCAGTTCTGGCAATTATCTGATGCAACTTCTCTGTAGGAGGCTGCACAAAAACAATAAAACATACTCATTTAATAATAGTTGAATATGTGACAAATCCTAAACTGTTCCAATACAAAATTGACTCTCAGAAATTCATGATAACATATGTAAAGAACATGAATAGAATATAACAGGCATGCTCATCCCATTTTATAAATTTGGTTGCACATAGCACTTATATCATTCTAATCCCACCTGCCTATTTCTTACGTCATGACACATCACAAGGAAACATGGTTCCCATGAATGGCAACCTTAGTAAGAACTTCATCTCTGCTCCAAGCATCTGAAACTCATACACGTAAGCCTTAGAAGAACATATGCACCTTGGACAATTATTGCTGTGTCAACTGGAGAAATATTAATAATGATCTACAAAGAACATTTTCTTTCATTATCTGCCAAAAAATGTCCACTAAAGAATCACAATATGCATGCATGTACTTACTAAGTTGCTCAGTAAGCTTTCAGGAACTGGAAATGGTGGATGATAACCAGATTGATTCGGCCCAGAACCAAAGTTCCTTGGATCAGCTGAACTATCAGTGTCAACATATGAGAAAGGAACAGCCTGATAAGCACCAGAAACTGTTGCTTCAGGACCATTCCTTGTACCTGCATTCAAGAAGAAAACAAAAATCAATGAAGGATACAGTATCTAAAACCATATAAAGAGTTTGGATGTACAAGCATGTACCAAGCAACTGGCAAAAAATAGAAAGAAGAGGATGTGGAATTTTCTTACTTGAATTTGTGAGTAATGCTCATGAAGAAAACTAAGCATCCTTCCTGCAAACTTAAAAATTCAAATCCAATATAATCTCATACACATTAGTGTGCAACCACTTCTGCATACTATACAGTCCAGTAAAAGAAGCAGTGTTTATAACTATTGGGCGAGCTACTAATGCATCATGCCCCTGACGGATCATGACAGACAGGAAGTCAGAAATATAGGTGGTCTCTTGATACCACTTCCCACTGACAAAAACTTACCCATCAGCAGAAACAGATATCACCAGTGTGTGGGCACGCCCCCTCCCCCCCACCAAAAAAAAGAAAAAAAAAAAAGAAAGAAAAGAGCAGTTAAGACACCTCTGTTGGGTAGTGTATACCAACAGCGATGTGTCAAAATGAGTCTTAAGAGGAAAATATTAACAAAAAAGTGAGGATTATTGTCCATCCCAGTACCAAGTTACTTCGCAAGAGTGCTTTTTTCCCCTCTCCCTTTTTTCTGTCAAACAGGGAAAGAGGAAAAACAGACAACCGAAACAAATGAAGAGTAGATTAGATATGCACCATCTCCCAGAGAAAATGCCCCTAGTATCCTCAAAACAGGTTGTTAAATGTTTCCAGCTGGTCTAGCTAGCGTTACATTGATGTTAGCTTTCAGGCCATGGCCAACCGCAAATTAAAATCCATAGTTATTTCAGGCTGAGGGTAGGTCCAATATTAGGTCATACTTAGTCTGCACTAACCCATACTAAAAAAGCTAAAATTCAAGCATTTGACAGTAAATATATGTTATAAAATCAATGCGTAAGATTACACTTCTCTTTTTCTGCTTGCTTCCCCTCCATATTCTTTTCTTTTCCTTCTTGGGCAGTGTGACGGGTGAGTGGCCTTGAAGAAGTGTAAAATTGCGGCAATGCTTCCATAAAAGAAGGATCTTATCTACCAATTCCCATTAAAGACATTCGTAAATTCAAGTGAAACCTTCCTATTTTCCTAATACACAACATGTCCAAAAGGTAGACTGCTGAACCCCATCAATCTGATCACTGTCACACCACCTTATCTCGCCTTGCTTACTCTATTTTGTAGTTAAAAACACTAATTCACCTCGAAGCGGTGCCACTAAGCAATTGCACTGTGGTGGACCATGTGGTGGATGTGATGAAGGGATAGGAATAAGGTTTGAAGAATCAATAGAACGAAACACGCAAGCATAAAAATAGTTTCTTTTTTTTTTTCCCATGAATAAATGATGTTCCCAGATTCCCCCTCATTAATCGTTCTAAATCAGACATTCGCAAGTACGATTCATAAGAAATAACCAGATCAGCAGATATATAAAGAACCAAAAATACAAGCAAAGAATAGAGTAGTTGGTTGAGTGAATCGAGAGAAGAAACGGACCTAAAGGGAGAGAAGAGTCTCCTCCCTGGCCGTCGCCATCGCCGTCGTCGACGCCGTCGCCAGGAGGAGGGAGATCGAGGTATCGCTCGTGATCGAGGTCGGAGAGGGATACGCCGCCGCCAGGTTCTTCGTGAGGGAGATGCCTCCTGTGGGGAGGGCGAGGAGGGATTCGATCGAGGAGGTGGCGGACGTCGTAGCGGTCGATGAGGAGGGAGGCGTCGGCCGCGAAGGGGACGAGAGCGTCCCGCGAGTTCACGAACGCCGCCGTTGCATCGTCGTCGAACAGCAGCGCATGCCGCCCCTCCACCGCCAGATCCATCGCAGACGAACTAGGGTTACAGGCGACCGAGGGCGAGCACAAGGGATCGCAATTCGGTGGGAGAAAAGGTGAGGGGCAATCTGATGGGAAAACGGGCAATATCCCCAACGCAGCCTTCGAATGGGATCCATCGGACTCGCGGGTTTGTGATTATATATAGGGAGACCTAAAGCTAGGGCAAAGACCTGTCGCGCAGCTTCCTCCTCGCTTTGATTTGTCGTAGAGACCATCCGGCCGAACCGGCCGATCTTGGTTGGAGTTGGCATTTCGGGTTGGTTCATGACAGGGTTAAAGGTCCATGTGAGTTGATTTTGGAAGGTCTGGTTTAGTTGGGATAGGGTCAATAATTTTGTATAGATATTATTGTTCGAACTAATGGTTGGAGCTTTATTGTTTTTTTTTTTTGGGTAAGAAGCTTTATTGTTATTTTTGCTGGACGCTATTAGATGATAAGAAAATGTTGTTTTGGTATTGTACGTGGAGAAGTACAATAAAGAAAGTTTTTTTTTTTTTTTTTAAATGAATTGAGAGAGATTGCCCACTCACCTGTCTTACAATATTTGATTTAAGTATATTAGTAATATGATAATAAATAAAGAAGAAAACTAAAACAAATCATTACACCCTTCAAAAGAAATCATCTCTCTCCTTGTGCTCCTCCAGCCTCCCTATAAGGCCTCCATCATATTCCAAGTTGACCAAGAAAAAAAATTGTTCCACTTTTTTCAACATCAAAATTTGTTCCTCTTTTTTTCCATATTAATGGTTTCCCATTTTTCTTTTCTTTTTTTTTTTTTTTCTCCTGTTAACACCTTATCATGATTATCTTAGAGGAGATGGAGGATGAGGAAGAGCAGGGCCTGACTTTTGCAGCTTCAAGGATTTGCTCGTCTCTTGCTATAATCAGGAGTCATTTTCTCAACCATGACTTTAAAATTGTGAATCAAGATGTAGTAGACTTTTTGGTCTTCATCAAGGCAATCTATTTAATAATTTTAAACCACAGCTATATATTAACTATTGGCAAACTCTTCTTCCCCAATCTCACTGTGGAAAAAATGTAACTTCTCTAAAATTTTACCAAAGAAAAGTTTTCTAATTTATTTTTTAGTTAGAAATTTTATTTATTAGAAGCTCTTTTTATTTAGAACTAAGCTTGATTCATAGACTAAAAATATAATTTAAAATATTATTTTAAAATAAGAGATCATATGAAAATATATTAACATGGGCCGTGAAGTCATAGAACAAGGTTTATAAGGCAGGTCGAAGGTGGGGCCCATCAAACCCTTGCTCTTTCACTTAATCTCCTTTGCGTATGGGCCTGCGTAGAACGTCATTAGATTTGTTAGGGCTTCTATCAGAAGAGAGAAGAAGCCCTCCAAAAATTGGCATATGCTGCTTTGAGAGGCAGGCATGCGATATTCTTTGGGATCCATTTTTTTACGGATAAATAATTTATTTAAAAAATTATATTTTTTTAGATAAATATTTTTTAAATAATATTTAGATAATAAAATAATTTATCTGTATTCTTTTGTACATTAAAAAATAACTCAAAAATCTATTATCTATGTTCTTTTATATTACTATTTTTCTGCTATGATCTATTCATATTTCTCATGACATCTTTTATTATATAAATATTATATATTATATTATATTAATATTTATATTAGTATAATATAATATAATATAATATATTAATATATACTATTATATATAAAATATATTATATTATTATTATAGTATTATATAATATATTATAATATATGATAATATATTAATATATAATATATTATACTATATTATATTATATTATTATGTATTATTATATCTAATAATATATTATATTATTATAATACATCATCATATATTATAATAGTACATTATTTTATTATTATATATTATCATAATATATTATATAAATATTATATTATCTTATTATAATATATTATCTTATAATATTATATTATATAATATTATATTGTTAAATTATAATATTATAATATAAAATATTAATATACTATAATATATGATAATATATATTTTATAATATTATTATATATAATAATATAATGTAATATATTATAAAATATTAATATATAATTTATTATATTATTTTATATTATTATTATATTATATTATATTATTATAAGGTTAATGGTATATTAAAAATGAATTAAAAAGATTAATTTTTCGGTTGATAAGAAAATGATTTAGTTATCTCTTAGGTGTTTAAGATTTTTTTTTCATTTCATGAGTAAATACTAACTTACTCGTCTTGAAAGCCGTGAGAACAATTTAGACCTTGTTGCGGCCAATCCCCTCTTCGCCAGATCGTCGGGAACGTGTGCCTGCAAAAGAAAGTCTGCACTGACTAGAGGCGGCTCCGGCGGGGACCCTCCGACGGTCAAGTCAGAGAGGAGACTAGGCAACAGCGAGAAGAGAGCAAAGAACTCAACGAGAGAGAGAGGGAGGGGGCAAGCCTGTGAGTTTTCTCGAAGGGACCTCTAGCACTGTTGCCTTCCCCGATATATATAGTGGAGCGTAGTATGGCGCCGTCATTAATGGCGCAGATAATTGAGGAATTGTCAACTCACTGTAGACTGTCAGAGTCACTGTGACAGTGTCACGTCGCCGTGGGACTGTCAAATCACTAGGGTTGACAATGCCCTAGGTGGGATAATGTCCCTGGCGGCAGTGTCGCATACCGTTGTCAGGACTGACAGTCTCTGACAGTAGTATGGCGATTGGAGGAGTCGTCGACCATAGGTCGGCGTCCAGCTGAGGGGCATCGGGTGAAAATTTGGGCCCCTCCGACAGTCAGTCGGGCACGTTGCAGGAATCGGACATCGGACTCCATAGTGCAGTCGGTTGGGAGAGCGGAAAAGATCTGTCCGACCGACGTATCCTCGGTCGATCGATAGCCGTCGATCGATCGGTAACGACACCCGTCGATCGGTCGGTCGGTGAAGTCGGGCATCGGACGTGTAGGCCCGATGATGAGTCGGCATGAGTGAGGTCGGTCGGCATTCGGCTGCCGGGACGTCGGGTGATGACCCGAAGGCACCGTCGGCTGGTCTGGTGTCTTGCTTAAGTCGGACGTCGGCTGCCACCCCCGACAGTGAGTCGGTAATATGGGTTCGACCGCTCGGTCGGTCGGGAACAGCATGGATCGGTTCGGCCGACACACCTTCGGTCGGATATTGTCGGCAGCCGTCTGTCGGGACCGTCGGTCGGAGTCGTCCGTCGGAGTCGTCCGTCGGTCGACGGTCGGGGTCGTCCGTCGGAGGTGTCCGTCGGTCGGCGGTCAGTATATCCCAACAGACCTCAACAGGAAGATTTGAGGAAGTGTCTAGTTGTCCATGTAATAGGATGTTTATTGATTTTCTGACCTCATTAAATTATTAAAAAAAGGCTTAACCTCATTTAGTGTACTGCACTGTATGCTTGCAATTAAATAGAGGAAGTGCCTGGGCTTTTCTGAAAGATGTATACCTTGAGGCTTTATTGGTACCTGAATGAAGACACCTCGCCCGTGATTAGGAAAAGCATTGTTCTTGGGCCTTGCTTGTCTTGCAGAGCATGCTTTAGCTCACCTTTAATATCATTTATCATTAATCTTTTGAGAGCAATCAGAAAGTTATTATTTGTAGTTCAAACTAATCTTTAACAGAAGCTTTTGCGAAAGTTTGAAAAAAGAGGTCAGATGCCGAAAGCCTGAGAGAATCAAATCACAAAATCAAGAACAATATAGATGCGAGAAATAAAGAACTCATGAAAAGTTTATGCATGCAGTTTTTTGCTAGTGGAAGATTGTCGTACTTGACAACTATATTACCTGTGTCATTCTTTAATTGATTTTCCTGTGCTAAATTAGTGATGGCAAACTTTAACATGTAAGCAAGAAAAACAAATAGATTTCCTGAAGCACATCCAATTCTTTAGGCAAAAGGTTGTGCCATTCGGCTTGACACAACCTGGAACACCGACTTCTCGTGAAAACAGTGCAGCCATGAATTTAATTCATCGTACTTGTGCTTCTTGAAGTTAAACCATGAAAGCTGTTCACCTTTTAAATCAATGGACCTTGTGGTTTCTGTTCATGCTTGTTGGTGGCCCCATGCATATTTTCAGGCAATAGCAGACTTGCACCCCAACGGGCAAGTTTCTGCAATGACTAATAGTTCAAGGCCGTCAGAGATTGAAACAGTTTATATTTTACCTGATGGTCATGGTGGGGTGAATATGAGGGACGTCTGCAAGCCCAGTTCTTGACACCATGGAGGCTGGCTGGAGATATTGACCCTATATCTGGATTTCATGCAGAATGTCGTAAGAACCAACATTTTGTTTGGTGCTATAGTATGTATGATGCACTTGATTTCTTTGTATCATACTTCAGCTTTCTTCGCTGTCGTTAAGTAAGATCTGTGATTTTATTCTTCTGTCTATGCCTATGTAAGCTTGCAAAATCTCGCCTGCACTTTTTCCATGTACATGGCTTTCTTCACTAACAAACCTTAAAAGAATTCTGAATTTTCCAAGAGTTTGTGCAAAATTGATGATCTTTTTTCCCCTCCTCTCGATTTGGTTCGCTTGCTATATGAGAAGAAGACATTTTTTATTTCAAGGGACCTGTTAAGGCGGGTATCTCTTCATCCACCTTAACAGGTGCTACCTTATTTTTTACAGTTCTTATTCTAATTAAACTTCAATTCAGCAATTTCATGTGCTCATGGAATTGTTCAGGGTTGTCGTTGGCATTGCACACGCTTGATCCGATGACTTTACAGCAGACAGTATCATGTGAGATTCGAGGCTCTCCCAGCTAATATATGTAGACTTTGTTCCTTGTAAAAAATAATTCCTCTGCTGGCCATAGGCATGAAAGTAAGCGTTAAGAAGCTTATGGGAAATATTCTCGATGTAACAAGTTTTTAACACGACAAAAACCTGAAAAAATCACAGGATAAATGTACAAGAAATGGATTTTAATTTTGTTCCATTTGCAGGCAATGCTCATAAATGATATGATACTTCTATAGCAGTCAAAGCCTGACATGGTCCTGTAAGCAGGCTTGGTCACTGGCCTCGAAATCAATATAACTGATGCTGCAGCATTGGATTAACTTTTTTTTGATAATTACTACATTATGTATTGCATCACCTTTCTTTGATTATATTTGGTGCATTATCAGATAGTGATAATCTGGATTACTTGCAATCTAGATAGGTTGTCAGTAATGTTAATTACTGTATTTGATATATGCAGGTAATGTTACAGTAAAATTAGTAGAAATCTTGATTGACATATTTTATGATAATCAGATTGCAGGTCATGTAACATTAAATTTTTAAAAATATCTTTATTATTAGTTTAATATTTTAAACTATTTATTTAATTTTTTAATAATAAAAATTATTATATAAAAATATTTAAAATTAAATAATTAAATTATTTAATTTTTTATTTTTTTAATACTTATTATTATTTTTATTATTATTTTTATTTTCTTCTCATTCCTTCTCCTTCTCCCGCATGCCACTCCCCTCCCCCCTCCCCCCAACCCCGACTGTTCGACACCGCCCTCCGATCATCGTGCCTCCAGCATTACCCTCCGTCTATCTGTGTCTCCTCCCATCCTCTTGCACCACCCCGAGTGCCTCCCGCACCTCCTGCACCTCGTACGTCCGCCCCCTGTACCCTTTGTGGCCCCACCCCATTGTCGTCCCCTCTTCTTTCCTCCCCCGGCCCTCGCAAACCCGAGCCTCGACCCCTTCACCCCACCCCTTGCGGCACCACCCCGAGCACCTCCCGCACCACCTGCACCTCGTGCGACTGCCCCTTGCATCCTCTGCGGCCTGACCCATCGTTGTCCCCTCTCCTTCCCTCCTTGATAAAAATCGCAGAGCACATCGATGCTCTGTGATTTGTGGGAGTACTAGTGCGATTTCATCCGCACCCCTCCCCTCTCCTTCACCGCACCGATGGCCTCGCGGGATTCGCCGGCTGATGCTCTCGTCCGCCACCTGTGACAGTCGTTGGGGCATTCTCAGGCTCGCATCCAACACTGCATCATCTAGCTCCGCCGTCGGCTCTCGGAGACAACCCGCTGGCTTCTGAATTTTGTTTGATTATTTTTTTACGAAGATAATTACGTTCAGAAATTTTATTATCAGATTATCAAAATAATGCTAATCTAGATAGTCACTCCTCCTCTTGGTAATCCAGATTATCTCTTGAGAGGTAATCTGGATTGTCAAGGCAATCTGAATTACCAAACTAAAAAGCATATCAAATATAGTAATCCAGATAATCACATTAAATTTTCAGCAATCTGGATAGATTGCTAGCTACCAAAATGCAACCTGCGTATTTTGAGGCGTTAGTTTAATCCACCCTTGAGATAGGTAATAAGATAAAATCTTTTACCCAAAGGATTTCGTCGAAAATGTAATGTTAGCAGAAAAATACATCTATCGCAACTATATGAGTAACAATTGAGTGTTACCAGCTCGTGTTGCCCCATACTTTGCCTTGTATATCTTGGGAAGCATGAAAGGGAAATTCAATTTACTCGTTTGTTGCCGCACACAAGACAAGGAGGGAGGTGAGGAGGACCAGAGATCCGACTACATAGCTCCCACATGGACTCCTTCCACCTCTTCCTCCATTTTCTTTTTTGGTGGTAGTTCCACCTCTCTTGCACTCTTCTTTCATTTTCTAGCTCATCTTACCAGGTCGAATCATATTTTTTTCAAACATACCCTCAAATTATATTGAATCATAATATGACTCATCATAATTTTGGATAACTATGTTTACTAATAGAAGAATCATTTATTATTTTTAATAACATTAATATGCTATAATGCCATTTTGTTATAAAATTTTCTTTTGCCAGTTTATGTTATTCCATATAATATAATATAATATAATATAATATAATATAATATAATATAATATAATATAATATAATATAATATAATATAATATCATACCACAATGTATGATATGACTTAGTATAATGTAGTATGCATGTAATATTGAAAAGATATAATATGACATATTATATTATTATTGTATAACACATAATATAATATATTAATACACTACTACAATATGATATAATATTATCAATATGAGATATATCTCTATATTTGAGATAGGAGAGAGAAAGCTCTACCATCTTCAAAATTCAAAAAAAAAAATCCTAAAAAATCATAGAAAAATCAAGCAACCCATGTCATAGATTTTAAATTAGCCGAACTCTTCTTCCCCAATCCCACTAGGAAAAAATATATCTTTTCTAAAATTCTACCAAAGTAAAAGTTTTCTAATTTATTTTTGTTTAGTTAGAAATTTACTTACCAAAATCTCTTTTGTTTAGAACTAAGCTTCTATAATCAAAGATATTATAGATAAAAAATATAATTTAAGATATTATTTTCAAAATAAAAGAACATATAGAAAAGGTCCTATCATTTCATTAAAAAAAAAAAATTTTATCCTTGCACGTGATGCCTGATACTTCCAGGCTTCTATAAATGATTTGAAATTCAATAATCTTTTTGTTTTGTTAAAAGTAATGCACAATTCAATAATCTTTGCCTAAGTTTCCGTAACATAGCCTATAAAAAATATATTTTTCATTTAAGTTGGCTAGTCTTACCGATCGAGTATTTTACCCAAATGATGTCAATATAAAATTTTTTTATCTAAATAATATAGATTTGAATTTATTTACCAAACTATGTAAAAATTTAAAGTGTCATTTAGAATGGCAATTTCTCAAGTGCTTTCTATGCAATCAGCCTAACCCTTCGTAGCCTACGTGGAACCCAAAAAAAAAATAAAAGTGCCATTATAAATGGCGCTTTTAAAATAACCTTCCTACTCCGTCTTCTCCTTTCCATCCGACGCCAACTCTCCAGCGCTTCTAAAAGCACCGTTCGGAATGTCACTTCTAAAAGTGCCATTCACAATGGCACTTTTTTTTTAAGGTTCCACGTAAGCTGTGGAGGATTGGGCTGATTGGGCAGAAAGAGTCTTTGGAATGGCATTTTCTCAAAGAGAAAATACCATTTCAAATGATAGTTTTAGCTTTTGCATTTGTTTAGTAAATAAATTCGAAACTGTACTATTTGAATAAAAAAATTTTATATTTGCATCATGAGTTCTTTATCCAAATAATATTAAAAATTTTTTTTATAAAATTAATATACCTTTCAACTTATTTACGGGAATGATGTAAAACCATAAAATATCATTTCAAATGATATTTTTTTGATAGAAAATATCATTTGAAATGGCATTTCTTCGCTCCACGTCATCTCCTCCCCAAGTCCCCCGTAGAATCAAAAAATAAAAAAAAAATCGTCATTTGTAATGGCGCTTTTGAAAGCATTATTTCAAATGGTATTTTCAAAAATGTGATTTTAAATGACGTTTTCAAAGACGCCATAACAAATGGCATTTTCTTAGTTACACCCCCCTCCATTCAAAAAAATCTATCCAATGGCCCAAAAAAAAAATCAATCCATATCATTCCCGTACCATCCCGTACCGGTACCGTACCGACCTATACCGATCCAAATTAAATTTTTTATTGATTTATTATTAATTTTAAAATAATTTATAAAAATAATATTTTTCAAAAAGTATTTATGAAAATACTGTTCGAAAGAAAGTCGTCCTATCATAGGGTGACTTTAGATGCCACCTAACCCGCCCTCACGCTATGTGGGAGTGCTGAATCAGCCAAAAAAATCATGGTATGGAAGGGCGACTCTAGGAGTCGCCATATCAAAGGACGACTCATAAACTCACCCTACTACATGGCGACTTTATGAAGATCCTCCTACCTCTCATCCTCCGATCGGATCCGATCGTCCTCCGATCGGATCCTTCCAACTCTCATCCTCTGATCGGATCCGGATCCTCCCAGCTCTCATCCTCCGATCGGATCTTCCCAGCTCTCATCCTCCGATCGGATCCGGATCATCCCAGCTCTCATCCTCCGATCGTCCTCCGGTCAGATCCTCCCAGCTTTCATCCTCCGATCGGATATGGATCCTCTCAACTCTCATCCTCTGGTTGGATTCGATCGTCCTCCGATTAGATCCTCCCAGCTCTCATCCTCCGATCGGATCCGGATCCTCCCAGCTCTCATCCTCCGGTCGGATTCGGTCATCCTCCGATCGGATCCTCCTAGCTCTCATCTTCCGGTCGGATTCGGATCCTCCCTGCTCTCATCCTCCGATCAGATCCAGTTATCCTCCGATCAGATCCTCCCAGCTCTCATCCTTCGATCAGATCCGAATCCTCCCAGCTCTCATCCTTCAGTCGGATTCGGTCATCCTCCAATCGGATCCGATCATCCTCCGATCAGATCCTCCCAGCTCTCATCCTCCGATCGGATCCGATCGAAGGTCATGGTTAGATGATCAGATGTGATCAGATAGAGCCACCCTACTATAGGGCGACCTATTATAGGGAGAGGAAGATGATCTCCAAGATATCCAATCATCATCATGGATGTGCATTGATGTGAGTGGATGCCTGTAACCTAATTGGACCGACGGTCGCTCATCTCTAAGGATGTCGCTAATGTCCAACCAGCACTGTTCTGATGTGCACTTACGCTTGCATGTTGCAGGCACCCATGACTTGCTTGGCATTCAGATATTGTGACCTGATCTAAAGTTCTCGTGATCTGACCTAAAGTTCTCGTGACCCACCCGTGACCCAACAGGAGTGAGCCAGGATGTAGGCGCCTCGAGGGATCTGGGATATAGGCGCCTACATCCCAGATGTAGGCACCTACATCTAGGTTGTAGGCGCCTACAACCAAGATATAGGCGCCTACAACCAAAATGTAGGCGCCTACATCTCGGTTGTAGGCACCTACATCTGGGTTGTTTTTTGATTTTAGGCGGCTATATCCGATCCTATTTTAGGTAGCTTCTTCCATCATTTTTATATATTTTCAAATCATTGAATTAGATCAGAATATCCTCTCCTTCATCTTCTTTCTCCTCCATTCCTCTCAGAATTCTTAGCTTTCATCTTCACAATCATCTCTTCTCACATCTTAAATTCAAACGAAAAATCTCCTTCTCAAGCTAAAAACCTCCTTCCATCTCCTTCTCGATTAATGGCTCCGAAGATGCATCTTCCCCAATGCCAAAGAGCAAGCAGAAGTGAAGAAAGCAGAAAGGGAGAAGAAAGCAAAAGGAGAAGGAGAAGAGAAGCAAGCGAAGCACCATCACCTCTTTCTTCAAGATCACTTCCTCCGAGAACTCCTCCTTCAAGATCACCTCCTCCGAGAACTTCAGTAAGTGATAAAAATATTCTCTCCAGCCGTATTGTTGATATGAACCTTTTAGATTCAGAGGGATTTGAGATTACAAACTTAATTAGAGCCATAGGATGAGAATTTATCTATACTACTGAAGTCCCAATATTTATGAAGTTAGTTAGAGAATTTTATGAGAATATTTCATTTGAAGAACATACCATATCATCTTCAGTTAAGGGAAAAAAATTTTATTTGGATGATGAAATACTAAGAAAAATTTTAAAACGTCCAACCATAGGTGAGCTGCAGGATAGTAGAAGAGATAGAACTACAAGAGTAGAAACTGTTATTGGGATAGAAGATCATGATCAATTCCAGAGAATTTATGGAAGATACTTAAATATTGAAATGAGGCTACTCCATATAATTATTTATTGGATTATACAACTTCGGACTGGAGGATTTAATACTGTAACAGAGAGGGATTTAGCAATTATATATCATATAGTCAAATGTATCTCACTCAACCTTCCAAGAATGATAATCAAAGTTATGCAAGAAGTGATAGGTAAGGCACAGACGTCTTTGTCTTATGCCATGATGTTAATCCATGTCTTTAAACATTATGGAGTAAAAATTCAGGGTGAACAATCAATAAAATTAGGTTGAAGTAGCAAAATCAATGAAGGAGCTCTACACAGAATGCATTGATTTAAAATTGATGGTGAGTGGACTAGAAAGGATGGAAGGAGAGAATATGTGGATGAAAATATTTCAGCTGAGGAAGAAAAACCTAGGAGTGAAGCAAGACCTTCTTCCAGGAGGAGGAGTGAAGCAGGATCTTCTAGGTCTATGGATGGTATGGAACCTGTTGAGCAAATGAGGATGACTCCAGATATGGTCAGTGCAATCACTTAAGAGGTTGTATCTATTCTTCAGTCATCATCTTCAGGAGAGAGCACTGTATGTATGAATCCTAGTGAGATACATAGTTCTTCTTCGTTCGAGCAAAATTGGACAATCTTATTTCAGCAGTGCAAAATATAAGACTGGATATTCATAATTTAGTCTGTCGTATCGAAGAATTAGAGAGATATTCGTCTCATACAGATATGCAATATCAGCTATGCGAGATTATCTGCACTCTTAGAGTATTTCAAAGTGCGATACAGAGAAAATCAGATGGAATAGAAAGACAAAATATTCTCTCTACTGGATTAGCTATAGTTTTACAGAAAAATTTTTTGTGCACCGCAGGTGCACTCGCGATGATCGGCTCACACGCAAAGTTGGAGCATGGAGTGCGAATTTTTTTTTTTTCTTCCGACTCTGTGTAGGAGCTAATCACCATAGGTAGTGCATGCAGTTTTGCACCGTCAGTGCACAAAAAATTTCTTTTAGTTCAGTTGTAGGCTTGACCGATATGTCACACAAGCCTTATATAGAAACCTGGTTATTTTGGTAGTTTTCTTATTATTAATAGTGTAGAAAAGGACATCATTACCTCTTCCTTTTTCTGGGACCACCCCACCCCTCCTTTTATCCGGCATTATCTAGTCTTCTCTTCATCTTCTTATACAATGGTACCGTTTGTCAGATCCTTGAAGTCTTCAGCATGAGAATTTCGAAAGCATCAATGCATGTTTTGGTATAAGAGTACGCAGGTTTCTTTGGTTAGATATTTAGCGGCAAAATTTAGAGGGTCAGAGATTTGTAAGACATAAATTATCATGTGACATTACCGGGTATTTGTTTTTAAGATTGAAGTTAATTAAACTTCTACAATCAAATGATGTGGTCTACTTGAGGCAAACCTTGAATAAAGCACAACTGTTTCTTGGCATTTTTAATCAATATTCAAGTGTGCGATAGATTTAGCAAGGTGCAGGCCGACCAACTGGTTTGTAATGTCGGTATTGACCTTTCTTTATGAAAAAAAAAAAATTTGTATGTGCGTACAAACACAATTGGCATGTCAGCCAGATCCTCATCTTATTTCATTTTCATGCCATTTCCTTCTGGGTTTGGCAATTTCATGCATCTTTTCGTAATATGTCATTATCAAAATTTATGTTTCTACGTGACCGTTCCTATCTCGAGTGAGTCTCGTGTTGTTCTCCTTATACTTTATATTTTTTTGTAGCTGGGATTTTTTGTAATTGTGTTGTTCTAAGCATTGTATTGTTCTCCTTATGCTTTAGATTTTTTTGTGATTGTTCCAAATATATATATAAAAGATCAAATCATGATTTTATAATAAAAACGAGAAAATTTTCTTATCAATCTTTTGCCCCTTATTCTTCGAGAGTAGGAAAGAGCACTTTCGAATTTGAATTTATCTTCTAGCACATGACGAGTAACTTGAAGACCGCCGTATATGTGATACTTGGTTTCTAGGTAATTTCGATGGTAGAAAATGGGTAAACGATATATATATTCAACTTAGATATTTTATTGCTGATATTTAATTTACTTGAGATGGGTGGATATCTCCTTCTCTTGAGACTATTATAGTTCATCATTGATTTTTTCTTTTGACTTTGAGATGTACGGAAATTTCTTTTCTCAAGGCTATTATGAGTTTGTCCTATATTAGGGTGTACAGAAAATTGGTACATTTTTTTTTAAAATTAATGATGACCATTCAAATTTGCTATCCAAACTGTTTAATTTGATCTATGTATAAAATTGATGCAGAAACTAAAATTTTTGTGTTGCAGTGATCTTTAATTTATATATCAAAATTTTTTTTTGAAGCTATTGTTAGTCCATCGCACATCACATACTAGGGTGTACTGAAAATTGATGCATCTTCTTGAAAATCAATGATGACGTTCACTTCACTGAAAAAAATTTAGAGTACATTTGGTTAGTTATTAAAAAAATATATTTTTTATTTTTTAATTTTAAAAAATAAAATTTAAAAAATAATATTTGATAATATCATGAAAAGTAAAAATAAAAATCAAAATAATCAAAATAATTATTTTATATATGAAGTAAAAATTATTTATTTTTCAAACTTTTTTTTTCTTTCCTACGTCTAAAATATTAAATCAAAAAATAAAAAGTCTGAATCTTTCTTCCTCATCGAGTTTTTCACCTTCCCATTCCTTTCTCCCTCCTTCCCAAATCTTTCTTCCTTTTTGAGTTCTTCACCTGCCATCTCCAAATATTGCTTTTTGCTTTATAGTAACATAATTATCAAATATAATTTTTACTTTTTTATTTTTATTTAATAATAAAAATTAAAAAAATAAAAAATATTTTTTAAAAAATAAAAATTAAAAAGTATAATCAAATGCATCTTTGGTGCTGTAAAGATCCCGAATGTTTCAATAAAATTAAAAGGGAAGAGGGTTCTAAGCTCGTCCTCCTTGGAGGGCAAAGGAGAAGTGCCTAGGCCTGCTATGGAGTTCCACCCGTCCAATTGTCCAAGGGTTTCAATGCCAATCACGTCTGGGAAGAAACATCCGGTGGAGGGGGGGCGGCCTCGTTGCCTCCTCGGTGAGATTTTGCCTTTCTACGTTGTGAGAAAGTGACCTCGACAAAACTTCACGTCGCCTCCTTGAGGAGCTTTTGCCTTTCTACGCTGTGTGTGGTGTGACCTCGACAAAACTTCCTCTATGATTAGAGGCCCGTCTTTAGCAGCAACCATCTGACTGACTGTTTTATGTCACTTCCGAATCAAATCATACAAATTGAAGTTTCCTTTTTCAGTAGCAATGCTAAATACCAGTCACTTTGTGCGACTTAAAGTAGGCATGGTTACCATAATCCATTATTATCGTTTCTCCCTGGACAGCTCTTCCATGCTCATGCGATGATGCATTTGAAGGTTTTTTTTTTTTTTTTTTGGTAAAGATGCATTTGAGGGGTATTAACATAGTAATCCCATAAATACTACGTGCTGTACCTTTTTTTTTTTTGTCCTTTTTTTCCTCATCTGCACATACCATTAAATAGGCTGACGACGCAGGTCTTGTTTGTATGTAGCCTCTATAATGCGACGTGTAGCCTCTCTCTCTCTCTCTCTGTATAGATGGACATATGTAAATAAAGAACCCAATCCTATATATCGTCCGGAGTCACAATCAAAGATTAGAGCATAAGTTAATTAAACAAGTGCACCAAATACTCTCGTCTTTATTTACTGATAGCATGAAGATGTGCTCCCCGGTCCGTTGCATTCCCAACCTACCTACTTCACTTCTTTTTAGCAACATACACATAACGAGCATGGCTAGCTACACTGGGGACGGACCGACACCAAAAGTCTTAAACATGTTTAACACTTATTGGGGGTAAACGACACGATGGAGTTCTCCATGTCGATGACGACGCGCATCCTCTGGTGCTGGACGTTCCCGATGATGTTCAGCGGCGACGGCGTCTTGGCGAAGGCGAGGCAGAAGTTCCCCTTGGAGTCCACCGGCATGAGGAAGTTGTTCGGCCGCAGCCTCAGCTCCTTCCCCTCCCCGAAGTGGAACACCACCGACGGCACCTGCACCCTCTTCACCGGCGGCATGTTGTAGCACGTGTCGAAGATGCCCGGCCCCGTCCCCGGCGACAGGTGGCGCGTCCCATTCACGAACGCCTCCCGCAGGGGCTCGTACACTTGCTTGTTCAGCCGGCTCACCGCCGTGCCCGTGTCCAGGATGACGCCCCCGGACCCGTCCGAGTCCATCGCCAGCGCCGACGGCGGGATCGCCAGCTTCGTCCCGCCCACGCTGATCCCCGTCAGCTCCAAGTAGTAGAAGGTCCGGATCTTCTTGCTGCGGAGCAGCTTGGTGGTGATGGTGGAGGCCTCGGGCTGGGCGGTCGGAGGGCCGAAGTCGATGATGGAGGTGCCGGGCGTGTCGCGGTCGACGAGGCAGTAGGTGAAGGAGTGGGAGGGCAGGTGGGAGGGGAAGGACAGCGTCCCCGCTCCGAGGGCCAGGAGGCCGCCGGCGGCGACGAAGGTGCCCTCATTGTCGAAGCCGCATCCCATGGCGACGTTCTCGACGGGTGCGGCATCGCCGATGGTCAGCGTCTCGGCGGCGAGCTCCCCGATGGAGAAGGAGCCGTCGCCGTAGACGACCTGGTAGTGGCAGGTCGCGTTCCGGCAGGCGGAGTTGGTGGCGGAGAGGCACAGCTCGGAGAAGCAGCGGAGAGGTGTGTAGGTATCGGAGCCGGTGGGGTCGTAGATGGGGTCGGCCTGCTTGTAGCAGTCGGTGCAGGGCAGGCATTGCACCCAGCTGACGTCGCTACCGGTGTCGAGCACCATGAACTGGGGCTTCGCTGGTCGGCCAATGCCCACCCGGGAGAAGTACTCCCCGATCCCCTGGCTGCTCCCAGACACGATCGTGCCCCGGATGCTGTCCGGCATCGCCGCCGCCCTCGGGGCCCTGGAATCGAATCCGTTGTTGACGATGGCGACCCGGGCGAAGATGGACCGGACCCGGTCGGAGTCGCGGCGGAGGCGGGCGAGGGTCAGGGATTCGTAGTCCTTGTGCGTGGTGGTGAAGTTGGGGAGCGGGAGAAAGTCGCGGGGGTAGAGCTGGAGGGAGAGGGTGGCGGTGGAGGCGGAGGAGCGAAGGGTGGTGGTTTTGATCTCTTTGTCGAGGAGTTGTCGATGGGCTGTGTGTGGATCGAAGGCGAGGGCTTGGGTGGTTTTCCTGAGAGCGGCGGTGACGTCGAGAGTGGTTGTGGTTTTAGGGCTCTCCGATGGATCTTTAACCCGGCAGAGAGCCAAGGAGAGGGAGAGGGAGAGGAGGAAGAAGAGGTGGAAGAGGCTCGCCATTGCTGTGTGTCGACAGTGGGAGAATGGGTGAGAAGAGATGGAATGGGCATGATAAAGAGGTGGAAGAGGATACGTGGTGGGCTGTGGGCGAAACGGCTGAGATGGGGGCTTGGCTTTCATGCCTGTGACTTGTGAGCTTATGGGAAGGCGGGGCCACGTCATCCCTTCTACGGAAGAGTAAAAAGCAAGAGAACGTAAGTGGCATTTTCTATGACCCGTCAACCGTCAGTGCAAAAAAGGACAACCGATACGCATGTCGGTAGTTCCGCACCGCCGCATGCGCGTCTCCATTTTTTCCGGCTCGGTTTATTGCCATGCCTCGCAACCGAAAATTGATGCAATCTAATATATCTGATATATATATTATATATATAAATAAAAATTAAAAAAAATATATTAACAAGTTGAGTTATCCGTATAAACATCAATTTATTATCTATAAATATCATATCGATCAAAAAAAATTTATAATTATTATTAAATTAAATAAAAAATATTATAGTATTAAATGATTGAATTGAGGTTCATGTATACGAATTAAGTGATGTGAATAAAATATAATATTATTATATTTTATAATTAAAATTTATTAATATATATAATAAAAAATATGAATTGATATCAACAATCTAGATAAATATTATTTTATCATATTAATTTAAAAAATAATTAATTTTAAAAAATAATTAATAATATGATTCAGAATTTGCATACAATAATATGCAGGCTCAAAACAAGTTACTTTGTGGTATTTGCATGTATGGTTATCTTATGCGCATCCAACCAATTGCTGATTTATATCTGCTTTGGGTTGCGTACGATTAACGTGAGGGTCTCAATTTTTTCGAATTTCGTCCATGAGCTAATTTCATGACCATGTGATTTTTATTTGCGTGTGTGTTACATAAGAACTTGCAATATTAATTACCAAATACGGTTCTACAGAGCCAGAGAACCAATGAACGCTCGGTAAATGCCACACTGGAAATGGAGAATTAATGGAGCGATAATTTGACATACTTTTGGAGAAAAGATATAAGGTGAGTTTATACAACAAGCATAACATCAAGGGTTTGCTATAACATCACTCACCATGACTTATGAATTGGGGTTCAATGTCATAGTTTGTACCCCTCTTCTTATTATTATGTTTCTCCGCTTGGATATCTACGATGCTAACAGGTCTTTCACAACTCTTGTTTCTCCCTCTCTCTGGAATAAAATAAACATACTGCAATCTAAGAGGTTATGCATTATTACATTAACTTTTTCTATTTTTAAAATATAATATAAACATCGAAATGTCCTCTTCCATGTCATATAATTGTCCACCTTTGGATTGCTAATTTTTTTTATTTTTAATTAAAATAAAAAAAATTATAATTTTATTTCTCACAATTGATATAACAGTTAATCAACGTTGAGCAAGATACTTTGAAGGTGACAGAGCCTAGAGCTAAAACTTTGAATGTTAATATAAATCCTTTATTGCCAATAAGACTGATGAATTGAGTAACAAAGCAGTGATGGTTGGTCATACTCATTTTAAGTATTCTGCTCGGAACAAAAAACCTAATATTATAATTTACGATGTTATTTAAAACATTATCTATTTCTATTCCTAGAATCTAGCTTGAACTTTGGAATGTCGCCTTCCGACTTCATGTCGTGTTGTTGCCCATTGCTATATTTTTATAATTATTTTTATTTAAAATTAAAAATGCAAAATGCCACCGTTCCATTTTCGATTGGTGAGATGATAATTTGTTAGTATCAGTCGACATTGCTTGTCGGGAATGGCCCAAGCTAAAAGCTAAACCCTAGCACTATGTGAATCTTTTATTGCTATGTAAGTCCAGTGAATTGAGCAGTGAATGAAGCAAAATGGATCACAATGCTACTTTCTAATCCTCTCTTTCAGGAAGAGAGAGAGAGAGAGAGAGAGGAAAGGAACTACAATTTAGGAGGCCATCTATTGCATTATCCATTTCTATCTCTGGAACCAACCCAAATTCCAAAATATCCTCTTACAATTTTATATCGCATTGTTACCCATCTTTAGATTGATAAAATTAATTTTATTTTAAAAAAAATTAACCAACATTACTCTATGTTCTATGGCTAACATGGCAATTAAGTGATATTCATTAACATGATGTATCAGGAGTGACCAAACCTTAAAGTTAAATCTTTGCATATTATGTGAGTCCTTTGTTGCCATATAAGATTGATGAGTGTAGGGATGGAATAGTTGTTTATTTTAGTACTTAGTTTAAACACCACTTTTTCTTCTCCCAGTGTAAGAAAAACTATTGATACAATTTAGGAGACCATCCATTACTAATATCTATTTCTATTTTTGTAATCAAACCAGAACCCTAGAATATCATCTTTCCACCTTATATCATGCTTTTATCCATCTTTAATCTACAAAAATTATTTTATATTTAAATTAAAAAATAATAATATGCCATAACTTATCTCAATTCAAAATTTAATTTTTAAATTTTGAATTCAAATTGTTATTGTAATCCTTTTCTTATTTTTCTCCTACTTTTTCTTCATTCAAATTTAAATTTAAATTTAAATTTTGAATTGTTGCTGAAATATTTTTTTATTTTTATATGTACATACTTTATATATTCAATACATACTCAAAGAAATCCCAAGGAATCAAATGAGATTTTTTAGCCATTTTATTGTTTCTTTCATAGAGTCATAACTTGACATCACTATCTTCCTTGTCTAAACCCAACTCTTTTTCTCATATCAAAAATTTCATCCCAACAATATCTAAAATGGCGACTTGTTTTGGTAAAGACAGAAGGAATGAGTACTAGCTATCACATTCTTTATCCAAACTTGAATCCACTCCTGCTACCTTTTTTATCATCTCCAATATCTCAAATCTAATTTCAATCAAACTTAATGACAATAACTATCTTCTTTAGAAGTCTCTCTTTGAACCAATTCTATGGGAACATAAGCTTATGCCCTTCATTGATGGCTCACTTCCACCACCTTCCCCAATGCATCCAAACTATGCTTCATAATATGAATGGGATAGATACTTCTTTCTCATATCAATGCTATACTATCAGAATAGGCTCTTCATTATATAGTTGGAGTCACCTTGATCGAGCAAATATGGATTTTTCTCTCTCAACGCTTTGCGTCCTTTGCTTCTTCTCATGTCATAGCTATGAAATGGTGGCTTCATCACATCAAGGGATCATTTTCGATGCAAAATTATCTTCAATAACTTAAAATTATTGTCAATAAATTATCAGCATGTAGATCGTTAATAAGTGATGATGATTTGCTTATCTGCATGTACCATTAAATAGGCTGACGACGTAGGTCTTGTTTGTATGTAGCCTCTATAATGCGACGTGTAGCCCCTCTCTCTCTCTCTCTCTCTCTCTCTGTATAGATGGACATATGTAAATAAAGAACCCAATCCTATCGTCCGGAGTCACAATCAAAGATTAGAGCATAAGTTAATTAAACAAGTGCACCAAATACTCTCGTCTTTATTTACTGATAGCATGAAGATGTGCTCCCCGGTCCGTTGCATTCCCAACCTACCTACTTCACTTCTTTTTAGCAACATACACATAACGAGCATGGCTAGCTACACTGGGGACGGACCGACACCAAAAGTCTTAAACATGTTTAACACTTATTGGGGGTAAACGACACGATGGAGTTCTCCATGTCGATGACGACGCGCATCCTCTGGTGCTGGACGTTCCCGATGATGTTCAGCGGCGACGGCGTCTTGGCGAAGGCGAGGCAGAAGTTCCCCTTGGAGTCCACCGGCATGAGGAAGTTGTTCGGCCGCAGCCTCAGCTCCTTCCCCTCCCCGAAGTGGAACACCACCGACGGCACCTGCACCCTCTTCATCGGCGGCATGTTGTAGCACGTGTCGAAGATGCCCGGCCCCGTCCCCGGCGAAAGGTGGCGCGTCCCATTCACGAACGCCTCCCGCAGGGGCTCGTACACTTGCTTGTTCAGCCGGCTCACCGCCGTGCCCGTGTCCAGGATGACGCCCCCGGACCCGTCCGAGTCCATCGCCAGCGCCGACGGCGGGATCGCCAGCTTCGTCCCGCCCACGCTGATCCCCGTCAGCTCCAAGTAGTAGAAGGTCCGGATCTTCTTGCTGCGGAGCAGCTTGGTGGTGATGGTGGAGGCCTCGGGCTGGGCGGTCGGAGGGCCGAAGTCGATGATGGAGGTGCCGGGCGTGTCCCGATCGACGAGGCAGTAGGTGAAGGAGTGGGAGGGCAGGTGGGAGGGGAAGGACAGCGCCCCCGTTCCGAGGGCGAGGAGGCCGCCGGCGGCGACGAAGGTGCCCTCGTTGTCGAAGCCGCATCCCATAGCGACGTTCTCGATGGGTGGAGCGTTGCCGATGGTCAGCGTCTCGGCGGCGAGCTCCCCGATGGAGAAGGAGCCGTCGCCGTAGACGACCTGGTAGTGGCAGGTCGCGTTCCGGCAGGCGGAGTTGGTGGCGGAGAGGCACAGCTCGGAGAAGCAGCGGAGAGGTGTGTAGGTATCGGAGCCGGTGGGGTCGTAGATGGGGTCGGCCTGCTTGTAGCAGTCGGTGCAGGGCAGGCATTGCACCCAGCTGACGTCGCTACCGGTGTCGAGCACCATGAACTGGGGCTTCGCTGGTCGGCCAATGCCCACCCGGGAGAAGTACTCCCCGATCCCCTGGCTGCTCCCGGACACGATCGTGCCCCGGATGCTGCCCGGCATCGCCGCCGCCCTCGGGGCCCTGGAATCGAATCCGTTGTTGACGATGGCGACCCGGGCGAAGATGGACCGGACCCGGTCGGAGTCGCGGCGGAGGCGGGCGAGGGTCAGTGATTCGTAGTCCTTGTGCGTGGTGGTGAAGTTGGGGAGCGGGAGGAAGTCGCGGGGGTAGAGCTGGAGGGAGAGGGTGGCGGTGGAGGCGGAGAAGCGAAGGGTGGTGGTTTTGATCTCTTTGTCGAGGAGTTGTCGATGGGCTGTGTGTGGATCGAAGGCGAGGGCTTGGGTGGTTTTCCTGAGAGCGGCGGTGACGTCGAGAGTGGTTGTGGTTCCAGGGCTCTCCGATGGATCTTTAACCCGGCAGAGAGCCAAGGAGAGGGAGAGGGAGAGGGAGAGGAGGAAGAAGAGGTGGAAGAGGCTCGCCATTGCTGTGTGTCGACAGTGGGAGAGTGGGTGAGAAGAGATGGAATGGGCATGATAAAGAGGTGGAAGAGGATACGTGGTGGGCTGTGGGCGAAACGGCTGAGATGGGGGCTTGGCTTTCATGCCTGTGACTTGTAAGCTTATGGGAAGGCGGGGCCACGTCATCCCTTCTACGGAAGAGTAAAAAGCAATGGAACGTAAGTCACATTTCTATGAGTCGCCACCCGTCGGTGCAAAAAAGGACAACCGATACGCATATCAGTAGTTCTGAACCGCCGCATGCGCGTCTCCATTTTTTCCGGCTCGGTTTCTTGACTTGCTTGGCAACTGGAAATTGATGCAATTACTTCGTGGTTTTTACGTGCGTGGTTATCTTATGGGCATCCAACCACTTTCTGATTCATATCCACTTTCAGTTGTGTGCGATATACGTGAAGGTTTTAATTTTTTCGAATTTCATCCCTGAGCTAATTTCATGACCATGTGAATTTTTTTTTTTTTTGTATGTTACATGAAAACTTGCAATATAAATTACCAAGTAGGATTCCATAAAGCAAGAGGACCAATGAACGCTCGGTAAATGCCACACTGAAAATGGGGAATAGAGCGATAATTTGACATACTTTTGGAGAAAAGATACAAGGTGAGTTTATAAACAGACATAACATCAAGGGTTTGATATAACATCACTTACCCTGATTTATGATTTGGGGTTCAGTGTCATGGTTGTACCCCTCTTCTTATTATGTTTTCCCGCTTGGATATCT
Organism: Elaeis guineensis; assembly: GCF_000442705.2. NCBI lineage: Eukaryota > Viridiplantae > Streptophyta > Magnoliopsida > Arecales > Arecaceae > Elaeis > Elaeis guineensis. The sequence goes on from NC_025994.2 coordinate 106,175,523, forward strand.
GTTATGCTAGCAGGTCATTCTCAGCTCTCATTTCTCTCTCTCTAGAAGAAAATAAACATACTGTAATTTAAGAAGTTATGCATTATTACGTTATCCTTTTCTATTTTTAGAATATAATCTAAACATCAAAATGTCCTCTTCCAGCTTCCTATCATATCAGTGTCCACCTCTAGATTGCTACTTTTTATTTTTATTTAAAACAAAAAAATATTGCAATTCTATTTCTCATAGTCGATATAATAGTAATCAATGTTAAGCAAGATGTTTTGAGAATGACAAATTCTATAGCTAAAACCTTGAATGTTAATATGAATCCTTTATTGCCAATAAGACCGATGAATTGAGTAACAAAGCAGTGATGGCTGGCCGTACTCATTTTAAGTGTCTCACACTGGAAAAAAAAAACCTACTGCTATAATTTAGGAGGTCATTTAATACATTATCTATTTTTATTCCTAGAATCCGGCCTAAACTTTGGAATGTCGTCTTTCGACTTCATGTCGTGTTGTTGTCCATCGTTATATTTCTATAATTATTTTTATTTAAAATTAAAAATATAAAATGCCACTGTTCTATTTTTTATTGCTGATATGATAATTGTTAGTATTAGCCGACATTATTTGTCGGAAATGGCCCAACCTTAAAGCTAAATCCTAGCACTATGTGAATCTTTAATTGCCACGTAAGTTCGATGGATTGAGCAATGAACGGAGCAAAATGGATAACAATGCTACTTTTAAATCCTCTCTTTTAAAGAGACACACACATAGAGAGAGAGAGAGAGCGCGAGCGGTTACTACAATTTAGTAGGCCATCCATTACATTATCCATTTCTATATCTAGAACCAACTTAAATTTTGAAATATCTTCTTTAAATTTTATGTCGTATTATTGTCCATCTTTAGATTGATAAAATTAATTTTATTTAAAAAATTAAGCAACATTGCTCCATTTTCCATTGCTAATATGACAATTAAGTGACATTCATTAACATGGTGTGTTAGGAATTACCCAACCTTAAAGTTAAATCTTTGTATATTATGTGAATCCTTTGTTGCTATGTAAGATTGATGAGTGTAGAGATGGAGTAGCTGTATATTGTAGTACTTAGTTTAAACACCGCTTTTCCCACTCCTAGTGAGAAAAGCCGTTGCTACAATCTAGGAGGCCATCCATTACTATATCTATTTCTATTAATTTAATCAAACCAAAACCCTAGAATATTATCTTTCCACTTTATGTCATGTTGTTGTCCATCTTTAGTCTGCTAAAATTATTTTAAATTTAAATTGCAAAAAAAAAATCAATGCTCCATTTTCCATTAATGATATGGCTTATTGGCCCAACCTTAGAGCTAAGTCATTGATATTATACAAATCATTTTCTACTAACATTACTTTTATTTTAATTTAAAAGCAAAATGCCACCACTTCATCTTTCAATGGTGAAATGATAGTTAATTGGTAATAACTAGCATGATGTGTGAGGAATTACCCAACCCAAAAGCTAAACCCTCATGTATTAGACAACCTTTTTTGCTACACAAGATTGATAGACTCTATAGCCAATATTGGAGAAATGATAGGTAGAAATACTTATTTTTCAATTAAAATAACTCACTTTAATTTGTAATTATCTAGAAGAAAAAGTACAAGAGAAATGCTTCCGGCAAAATTGATTGTGCATCCAACATTATCGCCATTTATTTTATATATATATATATATATATATATATATATATGAATTCCTAGGCAACTGGTAAAAGTAATTTGTTTAGTTTTCATATATTTTATGTTATAACTGATAATGCCAAGTAGTGGTTGCTATAAAACTCATTATTTTATCCTAAAATAATACCACTTTGAGGAGATTTTGGCTTTTTGGTGGCCATTCTAATTGTCATAATTATGGTTAATAACTTTTATAGTGGCAATGTTGTAATGGAAATAATTCGTTGAAATAATATTGCTTGAAATTTTTTTTTTAAAAAAGAGTTGATTCAATAACACTAGGAAGTCATGACACGATCAAGCTTTCTATGCTATAACTATGGTATAAACAAGTCAAGCTAGAAAGTGTTATTCTAAAATTAGGGCATCACTAAATGGTGCCATCAATTGCTCTTTCATCTATCTATAAGACTCAAAATTTGAAAGAATTATCTCAAATTTTAGATTTGGATGACCTTGAACTCATTTGAAAGATTTCTTCATGATTTACAATTGATACTTTACGTCCCTCAATAAAATTCTAATTTATTAGATCAAAAAATATTAAAAACTATAATTGTAATTGAATAGTTGTTTTCTTCTAATTATTAGAATTTAATTTATTTGCATTACAAATTCTCTATAGAATAGCTTAGATGGTTAGGATTTCTTCAATTAGATTCAAAAACCATGATTGCTACCAAAAAAAAATTTTATTCACATTTTTGTATAGAGTTTATATAGAAATGACCAATATTAGTGATTTCAAGGTTTCTATTTTTTGAGGGATTTTATGATTATTGGAAATGTTTCGGTTTGAAAGAGGCTAGTAGAACTAGTCTAAGTGACGATGACCGGCTCAAGTCAGCAGCAAAAGCTAGGTAGGTGGAGAGGAATAAGATGCTTGCAAGTCAATTAATTAATCATTTAGCTAACTAGGCACATGGAATATGCTGCTTATCAATATAGCAGCACTAAGAATCGTAACTATAATAAAGGGATGATTTTCTTTCATTTTTTGAAAAGATGATAATATTTTATAGAAATTTCATATTTGGATGACCTGGAACTCATCTGCAAGAATTCGTCTTGATTTATAGTTCATACTTAATGGCCCCTGGTAAAATTCTAATTTATTTGATCAAAAAATGTCAAAAACTATAGTTGTAATTGATCAGCTGTTTTCTTCCGAGTATTACAATTTCTTCAGCTATATTCAAAAACCACCATCGCTTCTGAAAAGAAATTTTATTCATATTTGTGTAATATAAATGACATATATATATTAGAGATTTTGAGGTGTCCATTTTTTAAAGGAATTAACTTTATCATTGTTCAAAACATTTTGGTTTAAAAGAGGATGGTAGAACTATTCTAGGTCGACGTGAGCGGCTTAAGTCAGCAAAAGCTAGGTAAGTGGAGAGGAATAAGATGCTTGCCAATCGATGAAACTAATCATCTAGGCAGCTAAGCACATGGAACATGCTGTCCCTTCAATATAGCAACTCTGAGGGCATGCTTAACAAAAGCACATATATGCAGCATGAACCAGGACAACCATCAACTTGGGGGAAGGGAATCGGAATCCCTTTTTTGGCCTATCGATCGCCATGTATATGAGCTCTTCCTTTAAATGAAGCATTCGGTGCAAGACAGTACTATCAAAAAAAAAAAGAAAAAAGAAGAAGCTCGGGAAGCGAGGATGAAGAATGGAAAGAAATTAGGAGAAAACTTTTGCTGGAGGCTTCTTTGTTGCATTTGTTATGCCGTTATTGAATCAGAGAAAGGAGAACGTACTTCACCACGCACACCAAGGAAGCCTCAGCGCTTTGGCGGGACTGACGGTAACAACTCAGTGACTAATCCTCCTCCAAATGATCAGCACTCTGCCGGCCAGCCGAAAGAGTCTCATCCTGAAGGTCATCCTCCTACGCATCCTCCAGCTTGATTCTGATTCTGAAAAATAAGAGAAGGCATCAGCAAAACCTCCATCGAGTTCCATGCAGCGTTGCCACTAGCTAAGACCGGGCTTGTATGTAGTTATAAATTAAGGAACACGTGGATCTGTCTTAATTAATCTGATATGAAATAATTCATCAATGGGCAGTAGACCATCAATAATAAAAGATATTCTCATTCCTTTGGTGAAGATGAATAGCTCTTTAGAACTAAAGAAAGAAAAGAGAAAAGAGGAGTACCTTTTTAGTAGTAGTAGTAGTAGTTGTTTTATTATAGTAGTTGTTATTATTGTAGTAGTCGTAGCGAAATCTTCTAGAAGTAAGATTGGTATATGATGTCTCGAACAATCGATCATATAGGGAATAATTCTTTTTAGAATTTCATTAGCGGGTTGGAGCGTACTATTTGCAATTTGAAAAAACTATCTGAACTAATCGATCAGAAGGAGAAACCGTTGGATACGGGAGGGAGGATCGGACCGATTTTTACACAGCTGGGGTGAATAAAGCGTGGTTGGTAATTAAATAAGTCAGAAATTCCAGGCCTCTATAACTCCTTTTAGATCAAACTATCAGCAGGAAGCCATGGAGGGTGGTGACCAGCGCTCGTTGGAGATGGCAGATGGGCGGAGCCTTAGAAAGGGATTAGGAATGGTTTATGAGGTGGCATAGTTGTTTAAGATGGCACGGCCAGATCCCATGGGAGTAGACGCTTTGAGATCCGAATTGATATTTGTGGATTAGCCAATTACCGGTTAATCCTAAAATTAAGGTTCAAAGTGTATTAACTTGAACAGGACTGCTTCCGGCAGTGAAATATTGAGACGTCAAAATATACGAGACTTCGGCTTGTGGTGGACTCAGTTCATGACTCGGCCATGGCATTGATGTGGGTTCGGTTTGCCGATTTCCGAACGAGTCCAGTTCTCTGTGTTGCTAACTAGCCCAGCTGTGCAAAGTCTTAGCCCATTACCGAGAGCTGAAATATGACTAAGAAGCATTCTCTCCGTACGTCACCGAGAACAAACCGCCTCTATTGCCAAACCTCCGGCGACCCACCTCCTTGATTGCCGAGCGTTATCCCAAAAACCCTCCCTATTTTTGGAATGGGGTATTTACGGAATTCCCACGAATAGATCAAATCTTATTTCATGATATTTTCATAAGATTTCTCTTTCTTATTCTTAAGCATGCCTCGAGAAGAACGGCATTGCCGTAGCGTTGGGATCTATAACGGTGATTAGTTCACATACACAATGTCTCGAACATCTGCGCTGCAGCTTTCTGGGTGACCAGACAATCTCCCTCGATAGAGAAAGAAAAATATATTCCTCAATTAGAGTTACATCCACAAATCTCAACGCGGTGCATCCGATGCGGTTAATGGAAAAAAATCAAAACTAAGGCTAAAATTCACTACCGCCCTCCAAAACTAAAATAGAAATAGAACTATTTTTTAAATAAAAAAATTATAACCACCACCACCAAAGAAACCGTAGAACCAAAATCAAAACTGAAAACCATTTTTAATATGTCCTATTTATTTAAAAATTTTCATACATACATATTCAAATTAAAGATATCATCCACAACTTTATAATATCATTCATATTTACTCATCTAATAAATATATCCCAAAATAATAACACAACCATCTAAAAAACTTGGTGATTCAAAGATATTTATACAACCATCCAACAAATATAGTGATATAAATTAAAAAATGAGCCCAATTATATCACGGAAAATATAATGATAAATATTTTGATATATACGAATTTTGGTGAAAAATTCAATCCCCTATGTTGCCTTCACCGATCTACGAATATATTATGCCTAAGAAAAAAAAAAAGTAAGAAAAATAAACTCAATTGATAATTTATCTAATGATGGTATGATTAACTTGGATTATTTGATGACTATGCTCATAAAGTTAGTCATTTGAATTTATACTAAATATAAAGGGCATTTAGGGTATTAAATATCGAGCATGTTCAGTTTCAGTTGGTGTCAGGTACAATTTCAAGTTAGGAAACTATCAAAATCATAATAATTTTTATTAAAATAATCTAGTTCAACTCAAGAAGAGAAAAAATATTTAGGTATCCATCCCCATCAACAACCCTACTTACATCTAATTATGGTATTATACAACCTAGGAGGCCATCCATTACTATATTTATTTTTATTCTCGTAATCAAACCAAAACTCTAGAATATTATCTTTCCACTTCATGTCATGTTGTTGTCCATCTTTAGTCCGCTAAAATTATTTAAAATTTAAATTAAAAAAATAAATTAATGCTCCATTTTCCATTGACAACATGATGGTTAATTGATGTTAGTTGATATGGTGTATTGGCCTAACCCTAGAGCTAACTAATTGACGTTATACAAATCATTTTCTATTAGAACTACTTTTATTTTAAATCAAGAAGCAAAATGCCACCACTTCATTTTTCAAGGTGAAATGATAGTTAATGACAATAGCTAGCATGATGTGTAAGGAATTACCGAACCCAAAAGCTAAACGCTCGTGTATTACACAACTTTTTTTGCTACATAAGATTGATGGACTATGTGCCTAATATTGGAGAAATGATAGGTAGAAATACTTATTTTTCAATAATTAAAATAACTCACTTTAATTTGTGATTATTTGGAAGGAAAAGTATAAGAGAAATACATCTGGCAAAATCGATTGTGCATCCAACATTATTGCCATTTATTTAAAATATTTTTTATATACACGAATTCATATGCAATTGGTAAAAGTAATTTGTTTAGTTTCATATATTTTTATTATAACTTATAATGCCAAGTAGTGGTTGCTATAAAACTCATTATGCTGTCCTAAAAAAATACTAGTTTGAGAAGATTTTGGCTTTCTTGGTGGCCATTCTAATTGTCATAATTATGGTTAATAATTTTTTTGGTGGTAATGTTGTAATGGGAATAATTTGTTGAAATAATTGCTTTTAAAAATTTAAAAAAAAGAGTTGATTCAGTAACACTAGGAAGTCACACTCAGACTTTCCATGTTATAACTATGATATAAAGCTAAAAAGTGTTATTCTAAAATTAGGACATCATCAAGTGATGTCATCAATTGCTCTTCATCTATCTATAAAACTCAAAAATTGGAAAGAATTATCTCAAATACTAGATTTAGATGACCAAGAACTCATTTCAAAGATTTCTTTATGATTTACAACGGATACTGCACGTCTCTTGATAAAATTCTAATTTATTAGATCAAAAAATATCAACAACTATAATTATAATTGAATAGTTGTTTTCTTCTAATTATTAGAATTTTACCCATATTACAAAATCTCCAAAGAACAGCCTAGATACCTAGGATTTCTTCAATTAGAGTCAAAAACCATGATTGCTACCGAAAAAAATTTATTCACATTTTTGTATAGAGTGTATATATAAATGATATTAGAGATTTCGAGATGTCCCTTTTTTGAGGGATTTTGCGATTGTTCAAAACATTTTGGTTCGAAAGAGACTAGTAGAACTGGTCTAAGTGATGATGTCCTGCTCAAGTCAGCAAAAGCTGGACCAGTGGAGTGGAATAAGATGCTTGCAAGTCAATTAATAATTAATCATTTAGCCCACTAGACACAGAGAATATGCTGCCAGTCAATCTAGTAATACTAAGAGTATGCAAAAGTATTTGAGAGTGGTAACTATATTTTAGCGATGATTTTCTTTTATGTTTTGAAAAGACATAATTTTTCATAAAAATTTCATATTTGGATGATCTGGAACTCATTAGCCAGAGTTCGTCATGATTTATAGTCCATACTTACTGGCCCTCAGTAAAATTCTAATTTATTTGTTTGAAAAATGTCAAAAACTATAGTTGTAATTGATCAGCTATTTGCTTCCAATTATTAGACTTTCTTCAACTAGATTCAAATTAAAACCATGATCGCTTCTGAAAAGAAATGTTATTCATATTTTTGTAATATAAATGACATATATTAGAGATTTTGAGGTGTCCATTTTTTAAAGGAATTTTGCCATTGTTAAAAACATTTTGGCTTGAAAGAGGCTAGTAGAACTATTCTTGGTCGACGTGAGCGGCTCAAGTCAGCAATAGCTGGACAAGTGGAGAGGAATAAGATGCTTGCCAATCAATGAGACTAATCATTTAAGCAGCTAATTAGATGCTGTCGCTTCAATATAGCAACATTAGGGCCTGCTTAACAAAAGCACAGCCTGAACCATGGCAAGCATCAACTTGGGGAAAGGAATCGGAATCCCTTTTTTTGCCTATCGCCAATATGACCTCTTCCTTTAAATGAAGCATTCAGTGCAAGACGGTACGATAAAAAAAGCTTGGGAAAGCCAGGATGGGGAATGGAAAGAAAAGAGGAAAATTTTGCGGGAGTCTTCTTTGTTGCATTTGTTGTGGCACTATTGAATCAGAGAAAGGAGAACGTACGCACACAAAAGGAGCCTCCACGCACTCCCTCAGATGGAACCAGGAAGGACCAAGGCGGGACTGACGGTAACAACGCAGAGACTAATCCTCCTTCAAGTGATCAGAACTCTGCTGGCCAGCGGAACGGGTCTGCCGCAACTACTGATAAAGAAGCTCCTCAACGTCAAAAAGAAGATGATATAGAACCTCCCAAGCCGAAAGAGTCTCCTGTAGAAGCTTCTCAGCCGAAAGAGTCCCCCTGCAACTACTAATCATGTAGAAGCTCCTTAGCCGAAGTGTCCTCCAGCTTGATTCTGAGTTTGAAAAATAAGAGAAGGCACCAGCAAGACCTCCATCAAGTTTCATGCAGCGCTGCCACTAGCTAAGATCCGGCTTGTATGTGGTAGATTGTAAGTTTGTTTATTCTTTTTTTTTTTTTTTTTGTTAAATAATTATGTCTCTTCATCTTTTAGATCAGAGATATATCTCTTTATAAGATTGTATCTTTTAGATTATAGACGTATTTTTTTTGTGAAATAAGGTGTTTCTTTGTGAGGATATGTATTTTAATAAGTAATTTTTTTGTGAAAAATTATGTCTCTCCATTTCTATAAATAGAAGAGGCATGTATTTTATTGGGTACTAAGTCATTTATAACTGAGCTAATTTTGTACTTAAAAAAATTTTATTTTTCTCAACTATTATATTTAATAGTTCATAAATTAGTACATCCATCAATAATATATAAATATAAATTAAGGTACACATGCGGTTCTGTCTTAGTATGACATAAAATAATTCATTAATCAGAACTAAAAGAAAAAAAAAAGAAGAAGAGTGACTATTTAGTAGTAGTAATTGCTGTTGTTGTTGTAGTAATTGTAGTTGTTGTTTTTATTATAGTAGTCGTTATTATTATAGTAGTCGTAGCAAAATCTTCTAGAAGTATTCGAATAAGATGTCTTGAGTAATGGATCATACACGGAATAATTCTTTTTAGGATTTCATTAGTGGGTTGGACCATTTGCAATTTGAGAAAACTATCTGAACCAATCGACCAGAAGATGAAACCATTGGATACGGGAGGGGTAGGATCGAACCGACTTTTACACATCTGGAGGAATAAAGAGTGGTTGGTATTAAATAAAATGTTAACAAAAGAAAGAGATTCCAGGTCTCTACCACTCTATATCAAAGTATCAGGAAGCCATGAAGGGTGGTGACCAGCGCTCGTTGGAGATGGCAGATGGACGGAGCCTAATTAGCAAGAGATTTGGAATGGTTTATGAGGTGGCATAGTTGTTTAAGATGACACGGCCAGATCTCATGGGATAGAACTTAGAAGCTTTGAGATCTGAATTGATATTTGTGGATTAGCCAATTACCGGTTAATCGTAAAATTAAGGTTCATGGTATATTAGCTGGAGCAGGACTGCTTCCGGCAGTGAAATATTGAGATGTGAAAATATACGAGACTTATGGCCGGTCAATTCGTGGTCGACTCAATTGATGACTCGGCCATCGCGTTGATTTGGGTTCGGTTTGCCGATTTCCAAACGAGTCCGTTTCTCTCTGGCCCAGCCGTGCAAAGTCTTAGCCCGTTAGCGAGAGGTGGAAATATGATTAAGGAGAAATTCTTTGTATACCACCTGCGGTGTAGAAAATCCAACATGGAGTACACCGCTTCCTCTGATTGAACCACATAGTCTTCACTTTTTGATGCACATTTAATGTCTGCATATTGGTATTCTTGTTTAAAAATTTTGTATAACGAAAATGCTCTTCATGATTTTCTAATATTTTGTATGATTTCCTGTGAATATATATATGATTTCCTATCATATGACTTCATGTGAATATATATGGCTTCTTGTGAACATATATATCTTCCTGTAAACATATATGATTCTCTGTGAATATATATGATTTCATATATATTCACAAAAAATCATATATCTTCACAGGAAGTCATATATATTCACAGGAAGTCCTGTATATTCATAGGAAGTCATTCACAGAAAGTCATACAAGGTATCAGAAAGTCATAAAAAAAATTTTGTGAAGGAATGTCATAATTTTGAACGGAGATATTTTCATCATATAAAATTTTTAAACAAAAACACCAACCTGTAGATATTAAATGTGCGTCGAAAAGTGGTAGCTACATAGTCCAATCAAAAAAATCGGTGCACTCTGCATTGGATTTTTTATACTGCAGATGGTGCACAAAGAATTACTCTATGATTAAGAAGCATTCTCTCCATATGTCTTCGGGAACAAACCGCCTCTACCACCAAACGTCTGGCGACTCACCTCCTTTATTGCCAAGCATTATCCCAGAAACCCTTTGCCTGGCAGCGCATACATTGCCATCCAGGCACAGTCACCGTGCTCCACCATGATCTCTTTCTCCATCTCCGGAACGACGACCGTCTCGATATTCTCACTATATCGAGCCACTACCTTTCCGGCACTCCCACTATGCTGCCCGTCACTTGCGATGATCTCCCTCTCATTCTCGACATCCTAGCATTAAGAAAGGGAAGAGACCAGCGTGCCTTCAACTTCTCGATCTTCAAATTTTTCAGAGTACTTTACCCCTGGATTCTTATAGCAATGGCAGCTCGATGACTACGAGTGCAAATTTAAAAAAATCGACCACCAACTCGTCCGACTTCGAGTGGATGGACGAGGGTCCTCCAATGATCTTGGCATCCACACCGCTCCGCTTTTCTCCCAACGCATCTTGGATGAGTCGATTCCGTCAAAGTTTAAGATGCTGCAGATGGAACTATATGATGGCTCTACCGACCCGATTGACCATTTGGAGAGCTATAAGGCTCTTATGATGGTCCAGGGGGCAACCAATGCCATCTTATGCATTGACTTCCTGGCTATTATTCGGAAAGCTGCTCGAGTCTAGTACTCAGGGCTCTAGTTAGAAAGCATTCACTCTTTCCAGCAGATGAAACAATCATTCGTGGTCCACTTTAAAACCAACTGAAAAATGTCGCAAACATCCAACAATCTCTTCTCCATCAAGTAAGATGAAGGAGAGACACTGAGAGACTTTATGGTGCGTTTCAACATCGCCACACTTGAGATCTGGGACCTCAACAAAGATATAGCAATCTCGATCATGAAGAGAGGTCTGAGGAGATCCAAATTCACTTACTCTCTAGATAAGACTCTCCCTTAGACTTATGCAGAACTTCTGGAGTATGCGTATAAATACATTCGCACGGATGAAGATGCTACTGACCGATATCAAAAAGATGGAAAGGTCAGAAGAAAAAAATAAAAGAAAAGTGAAACTCTAGATGAATCAAGTTGACTAGCAATTAATAAAGGAGCTTTATCCTACCGATGGAGTCCAAGGCCAAACAATTATGACAACAGGTACGACTCCTACACTCCTCTCTCTGCTCCTCATGCGTAGATTTTGATGGAGATCGAATGTGAGGAATACCTCCACCACCTCCCACTGATGAAGGCATCATTGAGGAGCCGCAACAAGAAGTACTGTCGGTTCCATCATGATCATGATCATGATATCGAGCAGTGCATTTAACTCAAGAATAAGATAGAAGTCCTGATTCAATGAGGCAACCTCGAAAAGTTTCAATGAGACTGTCCAACTTAACCTCCTGCCAACTGACAACCTCAGCTACAACCTGAAGAAGCGATTGACAATCGACCGATGGTGGGGGTAATCAATATGATTTTCGGGCGACCAAGAGACTAGAGGGCAACTTCCAAATAAAAGTCTATAAAGAAGCAACGACTTGATGATAATGTAATCTCTTTTTCGGATGATGATGTTCGAAGAATACAGACTTCCCATGATGACGCTATTGTCGTCTCGATGACGATAGCAAACTTTGATGTAAAAAGAATCTAAGTAGATAATGAAAGTTCAACTAATATTTTGTTTTACTCAACTTTCTTCTGAATACGACTATTAATTGATCGACTCAGAAGAATCTCTACGTCCTTAGTCAACTTTACTGGAGATGCAATCAATGTGGAAGGAGAAATTACAAGCACTAACTATAGAAACCGATCCACGATAAAGCATCCTCCTCTTGACGCTTACGGTTGTCCAAGTCTCTTCGGCTTACAATGTCATACTCGGACGATCGAGATTTAATGCATTAAAAGCGGTGGTATCGACATATCATCTACTTGTCCGATTTCTGACAAAAAATGGAGTCAGAGAAATGCGTGGAGATTAGCAACTAATCCGACGCTGCTTCATGATTTCTGTTGAAAGCAGTAAGCCTGAAGATCCTCTATCGGTCAACAAACTAGATCAAAAGGAGAACGAAGAAAGGGGTGAGCCAGTTGAGCAACTGGTTTTGATCTCATTGAGAAAAAATGACTCTACAAACATAATTCAAATTGGATCGCAATTATCTGATCCGGAGTGAAAACAATTGATAGACTTGCTGAGAGCAAATGCCGATATTTTTGTTTGGTCGACGACCGATATGCTAGGGATTTCTTCGAAAGTGATAACTCATCGGTTAAATATCGATCCCAAAGTTAGACCGATGAGACAGAAGAAAAGATCCTTTACCCCCGAAAGATAAAAGATCATTGACGAAGAAGTCGACAAGCTCCTCGCAGCCGGCTTTATTAGAGAAGTCAACTATCCTGATTGGCTCGTCAGTATCGTAATGGTGAGAAAAGTCAATGAAAAATGATGAATCTGTATCGATTATACCAACTTAAACAGGGCACGTCCAAAGGATAGCTTCTTCTTACAAAGATTGACTAACTAGTCGATGCGACGTTGGGGCATCGATTCTTGAACTTTATGGATGTCTTTGCAGGCTACAATTAAATTCGAATGGCGTCCAAAAATGAAAAGCACACCGTCTTCACAATTGGCAAGAGCATCTACTGCTATAAAGTAATGCCGTTCGGTTTAAAAAATACTGGAGTGACTTATTAACGACTGATCAATAAGATGTTCAAGATACAAATCGGACGTAACATAGAGATTTACATCAATAACATGCTAGTGATAAATGCCGAAACTCGTGATCATATTCGAAATTTAGAAGAAATCTTCGACATATTACGTTGGTATCGAACAAAATTAAATCTAATTAAGTATATATTCAAAATAATTATTATAATCTAAAAAATTACTGTCATGATCTAAAAAAATTATTGTCATATCCTACGATAGTAGTTTTACAGCCACCGGCACTATCGTCTATGGCTGGACATATATAAATAAAGAACTCAATCCTATCCTCCCCGGTCACTCATGATAGCGATTTCATAATCACTGTCACTGTCGCCTATTGCTGGACATATGAAAATAAAGAACCCAATCCTATCCTGCGAAGTCACGTCAAAAATTAGAGCATAAGTTAATTAAACAAGTGCACCAAATACTTTCGTCTTTATTTATTGATAGCATGAAGATGTGCTCCCCGGTCCGTTGCATTCCCAACCTACCTACTTCACTTCTTTTTAGCAACATACACATAACGAGCATGGCTAGCTACACTGGGGACGGACCGACACCAAAAGTCTTAAACATGTTTAACACTTATTGGGGGTAAACGACACGATGGAGTTCTCCATGTCGATGACGACGCGCATCCTCTGGTGCTGGACGTTCCCGATGATGTTCAGCGGCGACGGCGTCTTGGCGAAGGCGAGGCAGAAGTTCCCCTTGGAGTCCACTGGCATGAGGAAGTTGTTCGGCCGCAGCCTCAGCTCCTTCCCCTCCCCGAAGTGGAACACCACCGACGGCACCTGCACCCTCTTCATCGGCGGCATGTTGTAGCACGTGTCGAAGATACCCGGCCCCGTCCCCGGCGACAGGTGGCGCGTCCCATTCACGAACGCCTCCCGCAGGGGCTCGTACACTTGCTTGTTCAGCCGGCTCACCGCCGTGCCCGTGTCCAGGATGACGCCCCCGGAGCCGTCCGAGTCCATCGCCAGCGCTGACGGCGGGATCGCCAGCTTCGTCCCGCCCACGCTGATCCCCGTCAGCTCCAAGTAGTAGAAGGTCTGGATCTTCTTGCTGCGGAGCAGCTTGGTGGTGATGGTGGAGGCCTCGGGCTGGGCGGTCGGAGGGCCGAAGTCGATGATGGAGGTGCCGGGCGTGTCGCGGTCGACGAGGCAGTAGGTGAAGGAGTGGGAGGGCAGGTGGGAGGGGAAGGACAGCGTCCCCGCTCCGAGGGCCAGGAGGCCGCCGGCGGCGACGAAGGTGCCCTCATTGTCGAAGCCGCATCCCATGGCGACGTTCTCGACGGGTGCGGCATCGCCGATGGTCAGCGTCTCGGCGGCGAGCTCCCCGATGGAGAAGGAGCCGTCGCCGTAGACGACCTGGTAGTGGCAGGTCGCGTTCCGGCAGGCGGAGTTGGTGGCGGAGAGGCACAGCTCGGAGAAGCAGCGGAGAGGTGTGTAGGTATCGGAGCCGGTGGGGTCGTAGATGGGGTCGGCCTGCTTGTAGCAGTCGGTGCAGGGCAGGCATTGCACCCAGCTGACGTCGCTACCGGTGTCGAGCACCATGAACTGGGGCTTCGCTGGTCGGCCGATGCCGACCCGGGAGAAGTACTCGCCGATCCCCTGGCTGCTCCCGGACACGATCGTGCCCCGGATGCTGTCCGGCATCGCCGCTGCCTTCGCGGCCTTGGAATCGGATCCGTTGATGGCGATGGCAGCCCGGGCGAAGATGGACCGGACCCGGTCGAAGTCGCGGCGGAGGCGGGCGAGGGTCAGGGATTCGTAGTCCTTGTGCGTGGTGGTGAAGTCGGGGAGGGGGAGGAAGTCGCGGGAGTAGATGTGGAGGGAGAGGGTGGCGGTGGAGGCGGAGGAGCGGAGGGTGGTGGTTTTGATCGCTTTGTGGAGGAGCTGTCGATGGGCTCTGGGTGGATCGAAGGCGAGGGCTTGGGTGGTTTTCCTGAGAGCGGCGGTGACGTCGAGAGTGGTTGTGGTTCCAGGGCTCTCCGATGGATCTTTAACCCGGCAGAGAGCCAAGGAGAGGGAGAGGGAGAGGGAGAGGGAGAGGGAGAGGAGGAAGAAGAGGTGGAAGAGGCTCGCCATTGCTGTGTGTCGACAGTGGGAGAATGGGTGAGAAGAGATGGAATGGGCATGATAAAGAGGTGGAAGAGGATACGTGGTGGGCTGTGGGCGAAACGGCTGAGATGGGGGCTTGGCTTTCATGCCTGTGACTTGTAAGCTTATGGGAAGGCGGGGCCACGTCATCCCTTCTACGGAAGAGTAAAAAGCAATGGAACGTAAGTCACATTTCTATGAGTCGCCACCCGTCGGTGCAAAAAAGGACAACCGATACGCATATCAGTAGTTCCGAACCGCCGCATGCGCGTCTCCATTTTTTCCGGCTCGGTTTCTTGACTTGCGTGGCAACTGGAAATTGATGCAATCTAATATATCTGATACATATATTATATATATATAAATAAAAATTAAAAAAATATATTAACAAATTAAATTATCCACATAAACATCAATTTATTATTTATGAATATCATATGGATCAAAAAAAATCTATAATTATTATTAAATTAAATAAAAAATATTATAGTATTAAATGATTGAATTGAAGTTCGTGTATGCGAATTAAATGATGTGATTAAAATATATTATTATTATATTTTATAATTAAAATTTATTCGTATACGTAATTAAAAATATGAATTGATATCAATAATTTAGATGAATATTATTTTATCATATTAATTTATTAATTTAAAAAAATTAATTTTAAAAAATAATTTATAATATGATTTAGAATTCACATATTATGGCTCAAAACCAGTTAATCTGTGGTATTTGCATGTATGGTTATCTTATGCGCATCCAATCAGTTGCTGATTTATATCCGCTTTAGGTTCCGTACGATTAACGTGAGGATCTCAATTTTTTCGAATTTCGTCCATGAGCTAATTTCATGGCCATATGATTTTTTATTTGCGTGTGTGTGTTACATAAGAACTTGCAATATTAATTATTAAGTACGATTCTACAGAGCTAGAGAACCAATGAATGCTCCACACTGGAAATGGAGAATTAATGGAGCGATAATTTGACATACTTTTGGAGAAAAGATATAAGGTGAGTTTATACAAGAGGCATAACATCAAGGGTTTGATATAACATCACTTACCATGACTTATGAATTGGGGTTCAATGTCATAGTTGTACCCCTCTCCTTATTATTATGTTTCTCCGCTTGGATATCTATGATGCTAGCAGGTCTTTCTCAACTCTTGTTTCATTCTCTCTGAATAAAATAAACATACTGCAATCTAAAAGGTTATGCATTATTACATTATTCTTTTCTATTTTTAGAATATAATCTAAACATCGAAATGTCCTCTTCCGGCTTCATGTCATATAATTGTCCACCTTTGCAGGATTGCTAATTTTTTTTTATTTTTAATTAAAATAGAAAAAATTATAATTTTATTTCTCACGATTGATATAACCGTTAATCAACATTGAGTAAGATACTTTGAGGATGACAGAGCCCAGAGCTAAAACTTTGAATGTTAATATGAATCCTTTATTGCCAATAAGACTAATGAATTGAGTAACAAAGCAGTGATGGTTGGTCATACTCATTTTAAGTATCCTGCTCTGAACAAAAAACTTAATACTATAATTTACGAGGTTATTTAATACATTATCTATTTCTATTCTTAGAATCTAGCTTGAACTTTGGAATGTCGCCTTCCGACTTGATGTCGTGTTGTTGCCCATTGCTATATTTTTATAATTATTTTTATTTAAAATTAAAAATGCAAAATGCCACCGTTCCATTTTCGATTGGTGAGATGATAATTTGTTAGTATTAGCCGACATCGCTTGTCGGGATTGGCCCAAGCTAAAAGCTAAACCCTAGCACTATGTGAATCTTTTATTGGTATGTAAGTCCAGTGAATTGAGCAGTGAATGAAGCAAAATGGATCACAATGCTACTTTCTAATCCTCTCTTTCAGGAAGAGAGAGAGAGAGAGAGGAAAGGAACTATAATTTAGGAGGCCATCTATTGCATTATCCATTTCTATATCTGGAACCAACCCAAATTTCAAAATATCCTCTTACAATTTTATATCGCATTGTTCCCCATCTTTAGATTGATAAAATTAATTTTATTTTAAAAAAAATTAACCAACATTACTCTATGTTCTATGGCTAACATGGCAATTAAGTGACATTCATTAACATGATGTATCAGGAGTGACCAAACCTAAAGTTAAATCTTTGCATATTATGTGAATCCTTTGTTGCCATATAAGATTGATGAGTGTAGGGATGGAATAGCTGTATATTTTAGTACTTAGTTTAAACACCACTTTTTCTTCTCCCAGTATAAGAAAAACTATTGATACAATTTAGGAGACCATCCATTGCTAATATCTATTTCTATTTTTGTAATCAAACCAGAACCCTAGAATATCATCTTTCCACTTTATATCATGCTTTTATCCATCTTTAATCTACAAAAATTATTTTATATTTAAATTAAAAAATAATAATATGCCATAACTTATCTCAATTCAAAATTTAATTTTTAAATTTTGTATTCAAATTGTTATTGTAATCCTTTTCTTATTTTTCTCCTACTTTTTCTTTATTCAAATTCAAATTTTAATTTTAATTTTGAATTGTTGCTGAAATATTATTTTTATTTTTATATGTACATACTTTATATATTCAATACATACTCAAAGAAATCTCAAGGAATCAAATGAGATTTTTGAGCCATTTTATTGTGTTTTTTTCATAGAGTCATAACTTGACATCACTATCTTCCTTGTCTAAACCCAACTCTTTTTCTCATATCAAAAATTTCCATCCCAACAATATCAACAATATCTAAAATGGCGACTTGCTTTGGTAAAGACTGAAGGAATGAGTACTAGCTATCACATTCTTTATCCGAACTTGAATCCTCTCCTGCTACCTCTCTTATCATCTCCAATATCTCCAATCTAATTTCAATCAAACTTAATGACAATAACTATCTTCTTTAGAAGTTTTTCTTTGAACCAATTCTATGGGAACATAAGCTTATGCCCTTCATTGATGGCTCACTTCCACCACCTTCCCCAATGCATCCAAACTATACTTCATAATATGAATGTGATAGATACTTCTTTCTCATATCAATGCTATACTATCAGAATAGGCTCTTCCTTATATAGTTGGAGTCACCTCGATCGAGCAAGCTTGGATTTTTCTCTCTCGTCGCTTTGCATCCTTTGCTTCTTCTCATGTCATAGCTATAAAATGGTGGCTTCATCACATTTTAAGGGATCATCTTCTATGCAAGATTATCTTCAACAATTTAAAATTCTTGCCAACAAATTAGTAGCATGTAGATCGCTAATAAGCGATGATGATTTGCTTATCTGCATTCTAGATAGACTTCATCTTATCGCTTATTCTTTTCTTCATATTCATGCTTGCACTTGCTCTCTTTCTCTGGAAGAACTTCATGCTTTATTAATCCGTAAGGAAATTAGTCTCATGGAAGAGGCTTCCATGCAATCTACAAGTGTATTTATTGCCTTGAGACCTGTTAAAGCATTTAATCCAAGCTATGCTTGTACTCACCATGGGAATAGTCGGCATCACAACAATAGTCGGCGACCCAATCACCTCTCAAGCAATGGCATCCTACCATCTCCTAATGAGCAAATTCGTTTTTTTCGCTCACTTGATCGCTCTTCATAGTTTACTCAACCAACCTATCAAATCTACAACAATAATGGACATATTGCCATCAATTGCTACCATTATATGAATTATGCATATTAAGATTACCATCCTCTAAAGAAACTTGCAGCTATAGCTGTCGTTTGCTCACTTATTGATGACAATATTGGATATTTTGATACTAATGCCCCTCACCATATATATCACTGTGATCTCAACAAGTTATCTATTTCATCCAAGTATAGTGATTTTGATCTTGTCTAAGTTGGCAATAAATAAGGTTAGTCTATATTTTATATTGGGATCATCTTCTATCACCAATTATATATAAAAATAAATTTTATTTATCTAATATACTTCATTATCCTTAAGCCTCTACAAATCTCTTATTTGTAAACCATTTTTCTCATGATAATAATTGCTATTTTTTGTTTGATGAATTTGGCTTTGTTGTCAAAGACAAGAAATCGAAAATGACATTATACCATAGAATGATTGAGAATAAATTTTATCCCTTCTATTTCTTTACAAAAGATGTAAAAATCTACTCGCCTGCAGCCCATGTTGGCCATCGCATCTCCACTAATGTTTGGCTTCATCATCTTGACTGGCATTCATCTCATAATATCCAATTCCTTATTTTATCTTTTTTTTCAATTTTAAATAAATCAAGATAAATTATATGTTCATTTTGCCAATTAGAAAAAAGTAAAAAATTTTATTTTTTTATATATATGTTACAGCTTTTTAATCACTACAAGAAAAGAGTATTTTTAAAATAAAATTATTTGCGATGCAAGTATTTTTGTCGCCACTAAGAGTATTTACGATGAAAAATAAAATTCATCATAAATTATAAAATATTTTTGATAAAAATAATTTTTCATCATAAATAGTTGCCTATTAGCGATGAAAAAATTATTCATTCATAAATATGAAATATTTACAATGAATATTTTCATCATAAATAATATATCATTTATTTTAATTTTAAATTTTTAAATATTCATGATGAAAATATTTTTATCATAAATATTTTAAGTATTTATGATGAAATTATTATTTTCATCGATAATAATTTTATTCCCAATAAAAATATTTTTATCACCAATATTTAAAAAAATAAAAAATTTAAAATATTTAAAAATTAAAGATTATTTATGATCAAAATATTACATCATAAATAATTAAGTATTTATGGTAAAAAAATTTCATCATAAATACTCATTATTTACGATGAAAATATTTTAATCATAAATAGTTAAAAAAATTAAAAGTTAAAAAAAAATCAAAAATCACTCATTATTTACGACAAAAATTTTTCATCATAAAAAATAATTTTTACGTTGATAAAAACTTTTTCATCATAAATACTTGATTATTTATGATGAAAATATTTTCATCAAAAATAGTTAAAAAAATAAAAAAAATTAAAAAATCAAAAATTATTAATTATTTATGATAAAAAATTTTCATCTTAAATAAAATTTTTTTATGATGAAAAAAATTTTCATCATAAATATGTTATTATTTTTGATGAAAATATTTTAATTGTCAATAGTTAAAAAAATCAAAAATTTAAAAAAAATTAAAATTTGATTATTATTAATGATAAAATTTTTTATCATAAATAAATTATTTTTATGATAAAAAATTTCATCATAAATATTAAATTATTCATGATAAAAATAATTTCATCATAAATACTTAAAAAAAATCAGTACTTAAAAAAAATCAAAAGTTACTCATTATTTGTGATGAAATTTTTCATTATAAATAATGATTATTTACAACAAAATTTTTATTTTTATCATAAATATAATTATTTATGATAAAAATATTATTATTACCAATATATAAAAAAATTAAAATTTTAAAAAAATTATAAAATTTAAATTTTTGATTTTATGTAAGGTAATTATATTTATTTTTTGTAGCAGCTGTATACATCTTTTATCTTTTTACGTGGTAAAAAAGCAAATATGAGTTATGATCCAGACCGAACTTTTTATATGAAAAAAATCATATGAAAGTGGATAATATTCTTAGATTAGAATAAAAAAATTTTTTTGAATAAAATAAAAAATATATTTATTTACGATGCAAAATTTATTTATTCATCACTGTCACTGTTACTAGTGATATCAATGAATCTTTCTGATGGAGTATCTATCTTAAGCTGTATGAAAGGAACCTCCTTTTATACAAAAACTATATAGTTAAACAACGTATTCTAGCATGGCTTCCATGATCTTGAAAGATATTATGCTTCCCACATTGATCGACGTTCAAATGTATCTTTGTTGGAGTTTCAATCATGAGAAGACAAACAATATGAGCACTGATCTTCCTAACAATGCAAAACATAAATATGAGCTTGCACTATCCGCATGTTTGTTTAGATTCTGGTTAATTGCTAGATCTTTAATACTCACACAATTTCTAACGAATTTTTCAAGCTCGATTCTTACATGCATGCAATATACAAGCTTCTGGACCTCTAACTTCTATCCCTATCCTATCCTTCAAATCTCAATCTGGATGGATTTCTCTCACGATCTTAGAATCGTCGTGATATTCTCATATTCAGACTTTCGAAATAAGAACTCCAAGAAGAAGATGAGCTCTTTGAAAATCGAAGACATCAAAGCTATCGATCTTCCATAGTGTTCATTCTATTACGAAAGTCGAAGAGCTATTTTTATAATAATTATTAATAATATAAATTAAACTTTTCATCATAATTATATTTTTATGTACGTAATTTTTTTAATTTTTTTAAAAATAATAAATTAACTATTTATATAATTTTTTATTAATAAAAAATTAATTTTTTAATAAAATTATTTTAAAAAAATATTTTAGACCTAAAATTTTTTAGATTAAAAAAATTAATTGTATTTTTCATAATGAATATTTCTTAATGTCATTTTTTTTGTTAAACTTTTTGGATGAAAAATTTTTTTGGTAGAAAAAATTTAAAATTTATTTTTTATAAAATTATTATTGAAAAGATATTTAATTATTAGCAACATAAAATAAATTTTTATCATAAATAATCTTTAAATTTTTTATTAATTTTTTAAAAAATATATTTGTGACATAAATATATTTTTCATTAACAATTATATTTTAAAAATATCATTTTAATCAATTTTTATGAATGAAAAATTTTTTAATTAAAAAAAATTTATTAGCGATGAAAAGTATTTTCATCAAAAAAACTATTTTAAAAATATTTTTTAATTTTTTTGAAGAAAAAATTATTAGAGGGAAAAAAAAATTTATTTGACGGTATTTATTAGCTACAGAAATCAAATTTCTATTGCTAATAAAATTATTAGCGATGAATTTTTTTTTCCATCGTCAATAATTTATTTTTGGATGAAATTTTTAAGAGAAAAATTTTATTTAGTGAAAGATTTTTTTTGATGATATTTATTAGCGATGAAAATTAAATTTTTATTACTAATAAAATTATTAATGATGAAATATTTTTTCATCACTAATTATTTATTTTTGGATAAATTTTTTTAGAGAAAATATTTTTTTAGTAAAAAAATTTTTTTGGATAAAATTATTGGTGACAAAAATAATTTTTCATTGCTAATAATCGTATTGGCGATGAAAATTTTCGTCGCTAATAGTTCTGCATTCAATGCACGTCAATTCGATGTCCCTTCGCGCGAAACCCTCTTCTTTCTCCCCTCCCTCTCCCCTCTCCGAGCCCTCCCCTCTCCCCTCTCCTCTCTCCGATCGAGATCTCCCTCTCCCCTCTCCCTCTCCCTTTCCCTCTCCGAGCTCTCCCCCCTTTTCCCACCGACAGGCGCCTCTCCACCATCACCGTCGTCATTGCCGTTCGCACCTCCGATGCCTCCGTTGCCATCCACCGTCTGTCGAAGGTATGGGTTCTTTCAATCCTTTTTTTTTTTGTTGATCAGGCCACCGGGGGGCGGAGGGGGTTGCAGGGGTGGGGTTGGGCGGTCGGGTGCGACCCGGGGGCTGAGGGTTCAAGGGGCGGAGGGGGTTGCTGGGGTGGGCAACTGGGGGCGACTCGAGGGCGGGGAGGGGGTCGGGGGGCGGTCGGTGGTGAAGAGGGGGTCGACCGACGGAGGGGGTTATAGGGTGGGAGTGGGCGGTCGAAGGCGACATGGGGGCGGGGAGGGGGTCGACCGACAGAGAGGGTTGCAGGGGTGGGGGTGGGCGGTCGGGGGCGACACCAGGATGGAGCTGGGGTCGGAGGGTGGCTGGGGGTGACACGGGTCAGGGAAGGAGCCGTGGGCGATACGAGGCCAGGGAGGGGATCGACCGACGAAGATGGGGTCGAGGGGAGGCCGGAGGTGATACGGGAGTGGGGAGGGGGCCGTGGGCGACCGGAGAGGGGGTCGGTCGGGGATGAATGGGTGACGGCTAGGAGGGAGGAAGGGAAGAGAGAAATGATGAGAAAAAAATAAAAAAAATAAAAAAATAAAAAAAATAAAATATTAATCAAATATTTATTATTTGATTAATAAAAATAAAATCTAGGTCACGATTTGAATTTGATCGAGATCAAAATCTGGATCAAGATCTCGATTCAGATTGAGATCCAGATCGGGATCTGATCAGGATCCGAGTTGGGATCCAGATCGTGGGGGATTGGAGTGGGCGGTGGCACCACGAGGGGTGGGTCACGATGGATGGGTGACGGCACCACCACCGCAAAAGCTGGGATCATGGGGCTTGAGTTCGGACGGCGTGGGTTGGGTGACGGCGCCGGCACCATGGGAGCGGGGGCCGTGGGTGGCCAAGTCCGAAGCTCGTTTAGGAGAAAAAATATTTAGAAAAAAAAATTTTAAACAAAAAATTATTTATTATTTTTAGATAAAAATATTTTTAAAAAAATAAAAAATCATCAGGCTCTCGGGATTAGGTTTCGTGTTATTATTTTGTGTTAATATTATTTTGCATGCTCAACTACTTATAGTTTATTTTATATTTATTGCATAATTTTTTTAGTATTACTACTGAAATTTATATTTTTTTATTCCACTAGTACAATGCACATTATTTTTACTTATTACAATTTAATTATTTTGTATACTATTTTATATATTTTTATTTATTATAATTAAATATAAAAAATATTTTATTTTAGAAAAAAAATTACTGAAATTTTTGATGAAAAAATTTTAATACAGAGTTACTCTTTTTTGATAAATTAGAAATTCATCTTTGAATATTTATTTAGAGATAGTGATTAAATTGTATTGAGCCGTAGATTTTCATTCAAGAGTCGATCTTGATCGAGATCGACTTTTGGATATTCTGTATTTGAACTTTGTGAAAAAGTAATAATTTTATTATTATTAATAGTTGATATTTTATTGTATTATGTGGTACTCAGCAGTTATCTGTCCACTATTCTTCGGGTATATAGTGGATAGGGTGCGTAGACACTATATTCACGTCGTATACTTGAAAAACCATGAGACGATCTGTCAAAATTTTCATAATAATAAAATAAAATATCGACTAATAATAATAATAAGATTATTATTTTTCTGAAAGGGATTGGGCCACACCTGTTAGTAATGATTTGAAATGGATAGAATCATATATTTTTGCTTCATTAAATTGACAGAAGGAGATTTTCTGTGTTACTGTTCAGTCTGTGTTCTTTAATGCATGCTGTTTTGTATAAAATGATCCTTGTCCAGATCCAGATCGAGATCTGATCCAGAATCTAGATCGATATTTGATTCGAATGAATACCACTAAAAATTTTTTTATTGTTAATAATTTTTATGATTATTGTTAGATAGATATCAATAAAAATTGGATGAATACTAGAGATATTTTTTTATCTGAATATCGAAAAGATGTTCAAGATTTTATTGACTT
Organism: Elaeis guineensis; assembly: GCF_000442705.2. NCBI lineage: Eukaryota > Viridiplantae > Streptophyta > Magnoliopsida > Arecales > Arecaceae > Elaeis > Elaeis guineensis. Next base: position 106,200,223 of record NC_025994.2, read on the forward strand.
TGCATGGCATAAGGCTGACAGTGCTAGTCGGATAAAGTGTCCATATGGTGTATCATCACATAATACTTGTGGAGGAGCATCTGCTATGTTATGGTATGGATAAGAAGTATACTTGCTGGATATGGCATGAGGAAGGTGATCCGAATGAAGTTATACGCGATGATGATGATACTGAAGATGATAGTGATGCTGCTAAACTTGTCGAATATAGTGGTATAGGAGAACTATTGGATGATTTACATCAGGGTGTTTGTTCAAATGTACGCATGAGTACTAGTACATCTAAAGGTAATTTTGATCATGAACACAATATCCGGCTTGAGGTAAAAGGGACTTCTGAACAGTTTGTAAAGCTTGTAAAGGATGCATGAGAGCCACTCTATCCAAATTATGCAAAGTTCTTCAAGTTAGAATTTTTGATAAAATTGCTTCATATTAAAATCGTGAACCGATGGAGTCAGAAATTATTTGACCAAAATTTGACATTGAATAAAGCAGCTATTTTTGATAGAGATAGACTTTCGAAATCATATTCTAAAGTAAAAATATACATGCGAGAATTGAGACTATAAAAATGACTTTCTAGGTACAAAATCGATAATAAAAAAAGAAAGAAAATACCTCAAAAGATTTTAAGGTATTTTTCATTGATTTCAAGACTTCAAAGGCTATATATATCCACAAAGACAGCTGAAGAAATAAGATGGCATCATGAGCAATGGGTTTCGGAGGAGAACTTACTTAGCCATCCGATCGACTCTGTAGTGTAGAAAGACTTCGATGTAAAATATCCACACTTTGCGAGTGACCCGCGTAATATCCGACTTGGTCTAGCGATAGATGGATTTAATCCTTTTGGTAATTTGAGTACTTCTTACATCATGTGGCCTGTGATGCTAGTTGTATATAATGTGTCACCTTGGAAGTGCATGAATAAACTATTTATTTCTATGTCACTATTGATTCTGGATCCGAAAGCACCAGGTAATGAAATTGATATATTTCTACGATCATTAATCGATGATCTGAAGGAGCTATGGGAAAACAGAGTACAGACATATGATTCTGTGAGTCGAAGAAATTTTAAGTTGCATGCTTTAATTTTATGGACCATAAATAATTTTTTTGCATATAAAAATTTATCTGGGTAGAGCACCAAAGGATATCCAGTATGTCCAATATGCAATAAGGATGCATCCTTCTTACATTTAAAGCATGGACGAAAAATATACTTCATGTGTCATCGACAGTTTCTACCTGCTAATTATTCTTGGAGGATCCGTTATAATCAATATTTTGATTATAAGTCCGACCGACATCCACCACCTAAGGAGTTAAGTGGAGCAAAAGTTTTAAAACAACTTAAAATTATTAAAAATATTTAATTTAAAAAAATATCGAATACTCGCAAGCAGAAGCGTACTAAAGATGAGCTGAATTAAACGAAGTGAAGTATTTTTTTGAATTACCATATTGAAAGCAGCTACTACTTCATCATAATCTGAATGTAATGAACATTGAGAAAAATATTTATGATACTATCATCGGTAATATATTGAACATCTCAAGAAAAATAAAAGATTGTATAAAAGCTTGCTTTGATTTGCAAAAAATGAAAATTCGATCGGAGTTGGATTTAGTTTGTCGAGGTGATAGATTTTTTATGTCACCTGCATGTTATTCGCTATTTAGCGAGAAAAAAAAGAGTTTCTGTAGATGGTCTAAAATCGTAAAATTTTCTAACGCATACACTTCAAACATATCACGATGTGTTGGGAACAACAATGGTAATATATCTGACATGAAAAATTATGACTCCTATGTGATGATGCAATGCTTGCTTCCTGTGATCATGCATGGCTATTTGTGTAGTAATATTCAAACTGCATTGATTGAGTTAGGAGTGTTCTTTTGAGAACTGTGTTGTCGAAAATTGAAGATTAACTTATATGAAAAGTTTGAGAAGGATATCTTGCTCATTTTTTGTAAGTTAAAAAAAAAATTTTACAATCATTTTTTGATGTTATAGTGCACATAGCTATTTATCTTTCAAAAGAAGCTCTTTTGGCCGGACCAGTGCATTATCGATGAATATATCTTATTAAAAAATAAATAAATTATACGCACTTTGTCATATCAGTTCAAGATGTAAATATATTTCTAAAATTTAAATTTATTTTTATTTACAGATTATTGTGTACTCTAAAAAAATATGTGCGCAATAAAGCATGGCCTAAAGGGTCTATAGCAAAAGCATACATAGCTACGGAGTGTATTACGTTCTACTCGATATATCTTGACGATATCAAAATATGATTCAATCGTACAGATCGTAACGCAGACCGTGAATGGAGTGACAATGAATCGATGCTGTCTATATTTAAATAAATAATTTGACCCATTGGTGAAAGAAGATATGAATTTATGGACGTGAATGAGCTATCCTAGGCACTCTTTAACATTCTAAATAATTGTGAAGAAGTTGAAGATTTCATTGAGTAAGTATCATCTTAGCATAATGTTTAATGTTCTAAGTAATTTTTTCATGTTGATGTAAAATTAAAAATCACGACTTGTTGTAGTGAGCAGAAGAGTATACTATATAGAGAGAATAATATGGATGTTGATGATCGACATAGAAAAAAATTTATAAAATAATTTGATGATCTTATAAGTTGCACTAGTAGTACATTATTTTTAATAATTATAAAAATAATTATTTTGATCAACATAATTTTTTATGTTATGGTGTAGATGAAATATAAGTATTTCAATAAAGAAGAGGGTGCGACCGATGAGTTGTACAATTTAGCATGTGGTCTCGATCGAAGAATTAACCACTACATATTTTGCATCATTGGAGGAATGAGATTTCACATAAGGGAGCTTAAGATACAACGATAGATCCAGAATCATAGGATTGCGATGATAGGATATGAAGGAGAAGAAGAGATTGAATATTATGGTATACTGATAGATATCATAGAATTGAAGTATAGGTCCAGTAATTCTGTATTCTTATTTCAGTGTGAATGTTGAGATATTAGCAATAAAAAGATCGATATTAATATCGATCCATACTTTATCAGTTTAAACTTTGCACGAACAAGATACTAGAATAAGCCTTATATATTAGCAACTCAAGTGAAATGAGTAATATATTTGAAGGGTCTAAAGTATCGAGGTAATTAGTATGCCGTACAAAAAATAACATCTAGAGGCGTATATGACATACCAACCCAATTAAAGATGGATAAAAATTCGAATTTACATGAAGAAAAAATTTTTCAAAAGAAAGAACAAATATTAGCCGAGCTTCTTGTTGATGAAGAACTTGTAATAGCTTCTTTGAATAGGGCTGATCTACTGTCCAATGAAGTTGAAGCAGATTTTGTATTTAATCTTGATAAGTCAGAGGACGATGATCAGTTTATAAATGACGATGAGATAGAAAATGATACATATGTCAATTATTATGATTCGAAGGAGGACCTACACATCGAAGAAGATACAAATATTGATGAATAAATCTATATTCCTTATTCAATCTTCTCTTACAATAATGGTATGTGATATAATTCTATTCGTTAGAATATAATTTATTTATTATTATTATTATTCAATATTATATTCATTTATATATCAAAAATTACAAGTATGGCATTCAGAGACAAATGATGACGTTCGCATTCGCAGTCTACCCCAGAGACTGAGGCGCCTTCATCGATTTTCACTGTCGCACCAGCTCCATCGCCAAAGGGTCCTGCATTGGTAGGTCCTAGTGAGGCGAATTCAAGTAAGATGAGTCCGAGTGGTATTATTATATTTTTTTATATAATAAAATTTAATTTTTTTTATTTGGATAGCTATCATACTAATGATTTATTTATTATTATTTCAGGCTAGTCCCTACCAGTGATGAGGCGAGGGCGAGGTCCATCGAAGAACCTCACTCTAGAGCATTGAAGATGCGAGCACCCGGGATAGCGTCTCCATATTGAGATACCACCCGACTACACCATGCCCATTAGGGGATGGTGTGAGCCGTGGCAAACTGAGCTGGGCATCATATGCCGTAGATATATTCCTGTGATACTTTTCGATTAGCATCACGTTGTACGGGCTCAGAGGAAGATTTTCAACACTTAGTTACAGGTAAAATAAATTATACTATAAATAATTAATTAGCATGATATTTTTTTAATATTTGTTATCGACAGGGTGTATTTGATATTATTGATTTTGAAGAGAATCGCATGTGGTGAGCTGTGGACGCTCATTTATGTTTGCGTTTCAAGAAGTATCGTCACAGCATCTATCAGCATTGGTATCATGTGATGCAGGATCATAGAGTGGAGGCAGTGCGGCAGCGGCTCTATGATAGCATTACTATGGATGATTGGGCTTTTATATATCGGTATTACGGGGATCTAACATATCAGATTACACATCAAAATTTTTTTTAAAGTTTAATGATTGAATCATTTATTCTTAAATTCAATTTGTTACCTACTAATTTGACTGCTAATTATACAGAGACGATGTGCTAAGAACGTCATGAATCAGGCGAGACAGATCGTATCGCATTGTAGGGGTTCGAGGTCGTTCGCTCATTATATGGAGCAGATGGTAAGTAATTTTTAATTAATATATTTTAACTCTTTAACTATTAAAAAAAATTTAATTAATTATTTTCAAATTACAGAGAGATATAGAGAGTGACGAGCCTTCTGGTAGGATCGATATCTACCAGCAGATCCACCAACGATGGTTAAGAGAGTGGACAATAGAGAGTGAGGAGTTTTTTATAAGTTTTTTTAATTATTCTTTTCATTCATAATTTGATTTTTAGTATGAAATTAAAATAGCTATAACTTTAATTTTTAAGACCATGTGATAGGCATCAGATCCCAGCCTACCCCAAAGAGCTCGACTGCACCCACAAATGGCAAGATCTGTGATCAGATGCTTGGTACGAGATCTTGTTATATTAGAGATCTACGGCATGGGATCAGTGCTCTCTCATTCTCATGTTCGCCTTGGGCTGACATCTATGCTGTCCGTGATGCTCGGCTGGCAGAAGTGCAGAGGCAGGCTGAGCAGCAAGCTGATGAGTTGACGCATACATCGATGAGTACTAGAGCTCCAGATCCAGATGATGGAGTGAATAGCACAAATGGAGCAGATGATACAGCTGATAAGACAATAATAGATTGGTCCAAGTGCTCCCCTTCCCTAGCCTGTTCTCCTTCTGTAGATGTCGACACTTAACGATCTATTTATGTAGCTTTTTATTTTTATTTTAGATCTATTATAATTTTAATTTAATATAATAAAATGATAAATTTTATTGATAAATTTATTATAAATATATTTTATTTTAAGTTTTTTATTTTTAATTTATCAAAAAATTATAAATATAAATTAAATATATATATATATTTATAAATTATTTTTTAAAAAAATATGTGTAAATTATTAGTAATAAAATTATTTTTGATGAAATATTATTCACCAAAAAATATATTAGCGATAAAAAATTGGTTGTAAATAAATTTTTTAATAAATTTAAAAATATTAAAATTTTATATTAAATTAATAATGATAAAAATATTTTTATCATAAATAATTGATAATTTATTAGCGATAAAAATTTATGTTAAAAATTATCATATTTATAATAAAAAATTTATGTCGTTAATATTTTTTTAAAATTTAATTTTTATAAAAATTTTTAATTAAATTAATAGCGATGAAAATATGTTCGTCATAAATAATTGATAATTTATTAGTGATAAAAATTTATATCAAAAATTATCATATTTATGATGAAAAGTTTATGTCACTAATATTTTTTTTAAATTTAATTTTCATAAAATTTTTTAATTAAATTTATAGTGATGAAAATATTTTCATTGTAAATAATTGATAATTTATTAGTGATAAAAATTTATATCAAAAATTATCATATTTGTGATGAAAAATTTATGTCGCTAATATTTTTTTAAATTTGACTTTTATAAAAATTTTTAATTAAATTAATAACGATGAATATAATTTATCATAAATAATTATTTTTTTTAATAACTTAATATTTTATTATAAATTATCTTTTTTTATGACTAAAATTATTCATCATAAATTGTTTTTTAAAAAAAATTTAACGATGAAAATTTTTTATCGATAATATAGATTATTAATGATGAAAATTTTTTTATTGTAAAAAATTATCAACGACGTCATTATTTATGATAAAATATTAACGATAATAATTTCATCACTAATAACTATTACCAATGAAAATCTATTATAAGCGATAAATTTTTTTGTATCGCTAATATCCTGTTCTGTTGTAGTGAATGTCCTCTTGAGATAATATATTGCGATGTAATTTGGGCCTTTTCCTACTCTTTCATGCTCAAATTTTTCTTATTATATGCCATTTGTTGATGATTTTTAATGTTATTCATGATTATTTTTTATGCATTATAAATCTGATTTTTTTGATATTTTTGTCTCTTTTAAAATATAAGTTAAAAATTTATATAATACTAAAACTAAAATTTTTCATTCCGATGGAAATGGTGAATTTAAGAGCAATACTCTTAAACATTTTCTAACTTTATATGGTATAATGTATCAATTTTCTTACCCCATACTTCCAAACAAAATGGTATTATCGAAAGAAAACACTAGAATATAGTTGAAATTGGATTTACACTTCTTACTTATGCATCTCTTCCTTGAAAATTCTAGTTAGTAGCTTTTTCTACTACATATGTTTAATAAATTGAATGCCTATTGCATCTCATTTTAAAATTTTATCATATGAGAAGCTTTTTTAAAAATCTTTCAATTATTTTAATTTACGAACTTTCAGTTGCTTATATTTCTCTTGGCTTCAACCATACAAGTCTAATAAACTAGAACTTTGATCCACCAAATATTGTTTCTTAGGATATAGCACTTTTCACAAAAAGTATAGATGTCTTGATTTCATAAAAAAAATTATATATTATGATATATTATTTTTGATGAATATATTTTTTCTTTTTCACCCACATCACTATCTCAATCAACTTCTCACAACCCCACTTTTACTCTTGACTCCCTTTTTATATAGTTACCTCAACTCTCCATATCTACTGATACTATTTGGACTATCAATAGCCATATATTCTCAAATCATTCTACAGGTACAATATGGTAATCTCAAGAAGAAGGCAATAACATCCAATTCAACCACTACACCACATGATGATACAAGTCTCCCAATTGCATCCATCCTCACCATTTCAACACAAAACCACTTCTTACCTTCCTTCCCCTGAATCTCTTTCACTACCACTTCCACCTTCCATCATCAAACTTCCCTCCTAGACCAACCAATCAACCAACCACACATAGTGCATCCATCCCATGACCATCCGATCTCAATTTGATATCTCTAAATATAAAATACTATACCACGCCTGCCACCTCTCCCAATCATCTTTACTATATCCTATCATATTAAACTAACATGTTATACACAAGCCTCAAAAAATCTCGAGTGGAGACATGCCATAGATCTCGAATTTATATTTCTTCAGAATCAGCAAACTTTGACTCTTATCCCTATTCGATAAAATATGAACATTATCGGTTGTAAGTGTGTATTTCGAATTAAATGTAGTCCAAATAGATCCATCAACAAAAATAAAGCTTGCTTGGTTACCAAAGGCTTCCACTAACAATTCAGAGTGGATTTTATTGAGACGTTCAGTTCTGTGGTTAAACATATTACACTTAGAACTATTCTCACAATAGCTTTGACTCACAACCAGTCACTCCATCAACTTGATATATAATGTGCCTTTTTACATGGTGATATTTAAGAAACGGTATTTATGTCTCAACCTCCTGACTATATTAATCCATCAAAATCTAGCTACTCATGTCTATCAAATATGCAAATCAATTTACGGACTCCGTTAAGCTCCTCATACTTGGTATGAAAAGTTTAGCTCCAAACTTGTGGAGTTGGGGTTCGTTATTTCACGATCCGATCTTTCACTATTTATATATCATCATGACAGCATTATTCTATATCTTTTTTATGTTGATAATATTATTCTCACTGGTAATAATAATATTACTCTTTGCAAGCTTATCATGAAACTTGCTGATTCATTTAATTAAGATGATGGATATAGACTTACTATCATATTTTTTTGGCATCCAAGTAGATTGAATGAATAAAAAAAATTCTTACATCAATCCAAATACATTCTAGACTTGTTACAATGTACCAACATGCTTGGATACAAATCATGTTTAAATCCTTGCTCTACCAAAAAGCTGGATCATATAGATAGCCCTTCTCTTGACGATCCTTCATTTTATCGGAGTATTATTGAAACCCTTCAATATATATTTTTGACATAGCCATATATAGCTTTCTTAGCCAATCCAGTCTGTCAATTTTTATAAACTTCAATGAAGACCTATATGCTAGCAATTAAACACATACTTCGATTTTTCAAAAGTACCATCACTTTTGGACTTCAACTATATCCGAGCCCATTAAATTTGGTTGCATACTCAAATACAAATTAGGCTGGTAGCCCCATTGATAGATGCTTTACAAGTGATTTTTGTATTTTTCTTGGACCTAATCTTATTTCTTGGAGTGCTAAAAAGTAAACAACCATCACTCGATCATCTATTGAAGCAGAATATCGATATCTTGCTTAAACTGCTGTTGAACTACAATGGTTTTGCTCTTTATTACATGAATTATATATTCACCTCCACTCAATTTTTTTTATTTTGGTGTGATAATATTTCTGCCATCCCTCATCTTTAATCAAATATTTCATATGAGAACCAAATATATTGAGATCAACTATCACTTTGTCCGAGAATTGATAGGTCGCAAGTTTTTAAATATCAAATTCATCTCTTCTACAAATCAAGTCATTGATATCTTCACCAAAGATCTTCACTTCAATCATGTTCGATATTTGCAGACCAAGCTTCACACTCAACCGAATACTCAACTTGAAGGAGATAATGACATGCCATAACTTAATTCAATTCAAAATTTAATTTTAAAATTTTGAATACAAATTGTTGTTGTAATTCTTTGCTTATTTTTGTTTTACTTTTTCTCCATTCAAATTCAAATTTCAATTTTGAATTGAAATTATTGCTAAAATATTTTTTTTATTTTCACATGTATATGTTATAGATATTCAATACATACTCAAAGAAATCCCAAGGAATCAAGAGGGATTTTTAGCTATTTTATTGTGTTTCTTTCAAAAAAAAATAAATGCTCCATTTTCTATTGATGATATGATAGTTAATTGACGTTAATTGTGTGGTGTATTGGCCCAACCCTGAGTTAAGTCATTGATATTATACAAATCATTTTTTTTTAAATTAAAAAGCAAAATGCCACCACTTCATCTTTCAATAGTGAAATGATAATTAATTGACGATAACTGGCATGATGTGTGAGGAATTACCCAACTTAAAAGCTAGACTGTCATGTATTACACAACCTTTTTTGCTGCACAAGATTGATGGACTATGTAGTCAATATTGGAGAAATGATAGGTAGAAGTACTTATTTTTCAATTAAAATAACTCACTTTAATTTGTAATTAACTGGAAGGAAAAATATAAGAGAAATGTAATTGATTGTGCATCCAACATTATCGCCGTTTATTTAAAATATTTTTTATATATGAATTCTTATGCAACTAGTAAAAATAATTTGTTTAGTTTTCATATATTTTATGTTATAACTTATAATGCTAAGTAGTGGTTGCTATAAAACTCATTATTTTATCCAAAAATAATTCCAGTTTGAGAAGATTTTGGCTTTTTTGGTGGCCATTCTAATTGTCATAATTGTGGTTACTAACTTCTTTGGTGGTCATGTTGTAATGGGAATAATTCATTGAAATAATTGCTTTTAAAATTTTCAAAAAAAAAGTTGATTCTATGACACTAGGAAGTCACACTCAAACTTTTCATATTATAACTATGGTATAAACAAGCCAAGCTAGAAAGTGTTATTCTAAAATTAGCACATCATCAGACAATGCCCTCAATTGCTCCTTCATCTATCTGTAAAACTCAAAAATTTGAAAGAATTATCTCAAATTTTGGATTTGGATGACCTTGAACTCATTTGAAAGATTTATTCATGATTTACAACTGATACTTTACATCCCTTGATAAAATTCTAATTTATTATATCAAAAAAAATCAAAAACTATAATTGTAATTGAATAGTACTTGTTTTCTTCTGGTTATTAGAATTTTACTTGTATTACAAATTCTCTAGATAACAGCTTATATGGTTAGGATTTCTTCAATTAGATTCAAAAACCATGATTGCTACCCCTAAAAATTTCATTCACATTTTTGTATAGAGAGTATATATAAATGACATATATTAGAGATTTTGAGGTGTGCATTTTTGAGGATTTTAGGATTGTTCGAAATGTTTTGGATTTTTTTTTTTTGGATAAGAAAAAAGGGGAGGGGGGGTGACCAGTGTAGGAACCCTCTCTGGGCCTAACCATGAGAGCCCTCACCCCATCAAGGAATGTCCGATAACCCCCCAAGTGCAAAAGCTAGGAGAACTAGCCCAAGCGACGGTGACCGGCTTAAATCAGCAAAATCTAGATAAGTGGAGAGGAATAAGATGCTTGCAAGTCAATTAATTAATCATTTAGCCAACTTGGCACATGAAATATGCTGCCTGTCAATCTAGCAACGCTAGGAAAATGCAAAAGTATTTGAGAGTGGTAACTATACTTTGGTGATGATTTTCTTTTATGTTTTGAAAAAACATACTTTTTCATAGAAATTTCATATTTGCATGACCTAGAACTCATTCGCTAGAATTTGTCATGATTTATAGTTCATAGTTAATGGCCCTTGGTAAAATTCTAATTTATTTGATCAAAAAATGTCAAGAACTATAGTTGTAATTGATTTGCCGCTTTCTTTCAATTATTAGAATTTCTTCAACTAGATTCAAAAACCATGACCGCTTCTGAAAAGAAATGTTACTAATATTTTTGTAATATAGATGACATATATATATATATATATATATGAGAGATTTCGAGGGGTCCATCATTTTTTAAAGGAATTTTACCATTGTTCAAAACATTTTGGTTTGAAAGAGGCTAGTAGAACTAGTCTAGGTCGACGTGAGCGGCTCAGGTCAGCAAAAGCTAGATAAGTGGAGAGGAATTAGATGCTTGCCGATCAATGAGAGTAATCATTTAGCTAGGCAGCTAAAGCACGTGGAGCATGCTGTCGCTTCAATATAGCAACGCCAAGGGCCTGCTTAACAAAATTAAACGATGGCAAGCATCAACTTGGAGAAAGGAATCGGAATCCTTTTTTTTTCTTTTCTTTTTTTCCCTCTCGCCATAGGAGCTCTTCTTTAAATGAAGCATTCCATGCGAGACGGTACTATCAAAAAAAGATTGGGAAGCCAGGATGAAGAATGGATAGAAATTAGGAGAAAACGTTTGCTGGAGGCTTCTTTGTTGCATTTGTTATGCCGCTATTGAATCAGAGAAAGGAGAACATGATACGCCACCACGCAGCATATCGAAGCAGCCTTCACGTACTGCCTCTGATGAAATGACTAATCCTCCTTCACATGATCAGCCTCCTGCAACTGCTGAAGCTCCTGAGCCGAAGGAGTCTCTCTTGACTGCAATATGGAAGCTGCTCCTCCAACTACTGATATAGAAGCTCCTCCTCCTATGCGTCCTCCAGCTTGGCTCTGAGTTTGAAAAATAAGAGAAGGCATCAGCAAAACCTCCATCGAGTTCTATGCAGCGTTGCCATTAAGAGCGGGCTTGTATGTAGTCATAAAGGTACACACGCGGATCCGTCTTAATCTGCTATGAAATAATTCATCAATGGACAATAGACCATCACTAATAATAAAAGATATTCTCATTCCTTTGGTGAAGATGAATAGCTCCTTTGGAACTAAAGGGGAAAAAAGGAGAAACGAGGAGTAACTTTTTAGTAGTAGTAGTTGTTGCTGTTTTTATTATAGTAGTTGTTATTATTATAGTAGTCGTAGCGAAATCTTCTAGAAGTAAGATTCGTACATGATGCTCGAGCAATCAATCATATAGGGAATAATTCTTTTGAGAATTTCATTAGTGGGTTGGAGTACTATTTGCAATTTGAGAAAACTATCTGAACCAATCGATCAAAAGGAGAAACCATTGGATACGGGAGGGAGGATGGAACCGATTTTTACACGTCTGGGTAAATAAAGTGTGGTTGGTATTAAACAAATTGTTAACGAAAAGTAAGAGATTCCAGGCCTCTAACACTCCTTGTAGATCAAACTATCAGCTGGAAGCCATGGAGGGTGCTGATCAGCGTTCGTTGGAGATGGCAGAATGGGCGGAGCCTTAGCAAGAGATTTGGAGCTGTCTAGGAGGCGGCATAGTTGTTTAAGATGGCACGGCCAGATCCCATGGGAGTAGAAGCTTTGAGATCTGAAATGACATTTGTGGATTAGTAATCCTAAGATTAAGGTTCATAGTATATTAGCTTTAGCAGGACTGTTTCCGGAAAGAACTACGGTGAAATATTGAGATGTGAAAATATACGAGACTTTGGCCGATCAATTTGTGGTGGACTCAATTGATGACTCGGCATCGCATTCATTTCCAAAAACTCTCCGCCTAGCGGCGCTTGGATCCATGACGGTGATTGGTTAATATACGTTATGTCTCGGACGTATCTACGCTGCTGCAGCTTTCTGAGTGCACAGAGACGGCGCTTGGATCCATGACGGTGGATTGGTTAGTATACGTTATGTCTCGGACGTATCTACGCTGCTGCGCCTTTCTGAGTGCACAGAGACACCGGACAATCTCCCTCGATAAAAAAATATATATATATATTCGATGTGGTAAATGAAAAAAAATCAAAACTAAGATAAAAATTCACTACCGTCCTTCGTAACCGGAACAGAAACCGAACTAGTTTTGAAATAAAAAAACTTTTAACAATCCCCAAACAAACCGTAGAACCAAAATCAAAACTGAAAACCGTTTAATATATTTTTTTAATTTTAAAATTTTCATATAAATAACTAAATTAAAAATATCATCCACAACTTTATAATATTATTCATCTTTACTCATCTAATAAATATACTAACACAACCATCTAAAAAATTAATAATTCAAGAGTAATCATGCAGCCATCCAACAAATACAATAATGTAAACTAAAAATGAGTCCAACTATATGCACAGAAAATATAATGATAATTTTTTGATACATAAGAATTTTGTAGAAAAATCAAATCATCTGTGTTATCTTCACCAATCTATGAATATATAATGCCTAAGAAAAAAAAAAGAAAAATAAACTCAATTGATAATTTGTATAATGATGGTACGATTAACTAGGATTATTTGATGGCCATGCTCATGAAGTTAGCTACTTGAATTTATACTAAATATAAAGTATGTTAAGGGTATTAAATATCGAGTTTGTGCAGTTTCAAAATTTGATGTCAAGTTTTATTTCAAGTTGGGAAACTATCAAAATTGTAACAGCAATCGAGACCAAAATCAAATGGTTCATAATTTTTAAAATCATCATCGAAATCATTCTCATCAATTTCAATTAAAACAACCCGGTTCGGTAATTCCAAAAAAGATAAAATATTTGGGAATCCGCCTCCGTTAGCATCCCTGTTACAACTAAGCTAAAGGAAAAAGTACATAGGGATAGGGTTTTGATTCAATTTATGATTCAATTATAATGTTGGATTTTAAGTTGCCATCAAGTGCATTGAAATGTTCATTAGATTCGTTCATATTTCATGTCAAAAAGAAATTGAAAGATGCTGTGATGTAGCGAAAAAATAAGCCTGAATGATGTGGCATAACTAGATTTATCCAACTCAAAGCTGATATGGCAATTCTGCATGGTCATTTCAGGTGCAACATATCTAAGAGTTGGGATGAGTAAATGGGAAACAACCGACCATCGAGAACGCAAATCATCCAACATGCCAGATGAAATCTCATAGCTCCATCAAATAATCATGCATGCGGCTCAACATCCATCCAAGATTGAGCAGAGCCCTCTCAGATCAGACAATGGCCCCTTCTATGGCATTTGATGAAAAGACACCAAAGGAGGTATGGTTCAGAACTCCTCATGATTACTCTAATTTGAGAATTTTTTAATGTCATGCTTATGCATTGGTTTCTAGTTGTCAAAGAACAAAATTAGATCTAAAATCAAGAAGTGTATCTTTATTGGCTATATAAAAAATATGAAAGAATTCTGGTTATGGGATTCGGTGGCCCACAAAATTATCACAATATGTGATATGCACTTTGATAAATCAAATATATTGAGAAGAAGCATAGAAAATGAAAAGAAATAGAAGAAAGAAATCCAGCATGAGACTCAAGATTTTGAACTTTCATCTTCAAATTATGCACCAAATGAAGGTGTTGAATCAGAGAATACATCGGTTGAGTTTGGTGAGATTGAACAGTAAGTTGAGTAAAGTTACGATAAGAAGAGAGTTCTCATGAAGGTGGAGAAGTATATGATATATCTTAGCATTCAATAAGAAAGTGGCGCACACCTATATATCTAAAAAATTTTATGGACCCAAGTACACTTAGGACACTAATCGCGGAAGAAGAACCATGTACATTTCAAGAGGCCATTAATGCTAATGATGCAAACCATTAGAAAGAGGCTATGGAGGAGGAAATGATGGCACTTCATAAAAATCAAACATAGGATTTGGTAGATTTACCAAAGGATCGAAAAGCGATTGGTTGCAAGTGGATTTATAAAATAAAGAGACGAATCAATGGGATAATCCAAAGGTATAGAGAAAGGTTAGTTGCCAAATGATTTGCACAAAAAAAAGATATGGATTTCTTTGAAGTGTTTGCTCTCATTGTTAAATTGGATTCTATTTGGTTTGTTCTTAGTCTTGTTGCTATTAATGATTTGGAACTTGAGCAATTAGATGTGAAGACGGCATACTTGCATGGTGATCTGGAGGAGGTCTATATGCATCAACATCAAGACTTCATAGAGAAGGACAAGTGGCATCTTGTATGTAAACTCAAAAAGTCTTTATATGGGTTTAAACTAGCATCATGATAATGGTATCGAAAGTTTGATACATTCATGTTAAGCTGAAAATTTCAAAAAAGTAAGTATGATCATTGTGTCTACTTGAAATTCTTCAAAGATGGTAACTTTTTAATATTGGTATTGTATGTGGATGATACGTTTATAGCATGCAAAGAAAAGATAATGATTAAAGAGCTCAAGAAAAATTTGAGCAAGACCTTTGAAGTAAAAGATCTTGGATTGATGCATCAAATTTTTGGTATGAAGGTTTGGTGGGATAAAAAAAATGATATGTTATCATTTTTAGAAAAGGGATTTGCAGAGAACTTGCTTGAAAAGTTTGGCATGAGCAAAGTAAGGTGGTGAGGACATCATTTGCATCTCACTTTAAGTTGTCTTTGGAGTAATATTTTAAGACAGAAGATGAAAAGAAATAGATGAATCAAGTTTCCTATGTTCATGTTGGTAGCTTGATGTTTGCTATAGTGTGCATGAGGCCAGATATTGTTTATACGATGGGTGTTCTTAGTCCGTTTATAAAAAATCCTGAGAAGATGCATTGGGAGGCGGTAAAGTGGATACTTCATTACTTGAGTGGGACTAGTGATTATGCAATCACTTATAGCAAAAGCTCAAGTTCAATACAAGATTATGTGGACACAAATTTTATCGATGATCTTGATAAAAGAAGATCGACAATAAGTTATGTATTGCAAAATGAAAATGGTCCAATTAGTTGGATGTCTAAGCTTCACACGATGGTCGCTTTGTCAACCACAGAGGTCGAGTACATGGCACTAACGGAAGCAAGCAAGGAAGCAGTATGGCTTCAAGGCTTGATAAAAGAGCTTGGTATATAGATGGTTCCCATGGCATTGTTATGTGATAGTATTAGTATATTTGGCAAAGAATCAAGTTTATCACAAAAGGACCAAACATATTGATGTGCAATACCATGACATCCGAAAGGTCATTGAAAATGACAAGTTAGGATGTTGAAGGTGGGCACTCATGAGAATGTGGTCGATATGCTGATGCAAATAGAGAAATTGAAATAGAGCCTATCTTCTTTGAGCTTCAAAATGAAAGGAGCATAGAGGCACATGGTTGGCATAGAGATGTGGAGAATGGTGACTTTGCTATTAAGGTGGAGATTGTTAGGTTTAGTGATATTAAATTCACCAATTAACCTATTGGACTTATTTTGGGTTTAGTTCAAAACTCATATAGAGTAATTCTTTATGCACCGTACGTGGTGCAGAAAATCGCACATTGTGATTCACTCACATGTGGGCTCGGGGACGTAGGTGGGAAAAAAAAATTTTGCCGATCCCGTGCGAGAGCGAATCACCGCGCGCAGTGTGCGATTTTTTGCACTGCACATAGTGCACAAAGAATTTTGCAACTCATGTAATGGATTAGTTGGATTTGGGCTTACTTAGTATTCCTAAAGGAGCTTCTATCGTATTATCCTCTAAAATGTTCTCTTTTCTTGGGATAGAGAAAAGAGGTCAGGAGAGGATTTTGGTGATGGTAAGTTCTCTTATTCTTCTTGCTTATCCATGCTTCTAAGATTCATTAGAGGGATTCCTAGAACATTCCAAAATAGGCTTCGTGGGATCAGAAAGGTGCTTAGGAAGTGTAGCAAGAAGATGATTCTTTATTGAAAAGTAGTAAGCCCATTATTGTACAATGGTAATCTCTTTCCAAACTTTGTAATCTCTTAAGTCCATAGTGGATTTTGATCTTCTTCATGCTTCTGGATGTAGTCCGATAGTGGATGAACCACATAATTTCTTTTATTGTATTGTTGTGCTTGTGGCCTTCTCTTTGATTTTCTTATTTTTCCATATTTTTGCATATCTTGATCGTGGGTGGTTTAGATCTAATGTACCAGTTCATTAGTGAGTTGTGATTTTGTTATTTGGATTCCTCCGCCATAACCTATATGTAAATATTATCCTTTAATAAATTGAGTGGCTGAGCTTATAGCTCCTTAGGCTCCTTTCCATCAAAAAGAAGAAGGAAAAAAAAAAAAGAGAATACTAGCAAAACAAGAACTTTCATTTGACTGTCACATAGATGCGAGCATATTGCTTGGGACTTGACAACAAGTAGTTATCTTTAAGCGATATTTTTCATTGAAAGGAGGTTGCATGAGAGTCGAAGCCTCCCAAGGTCTTGCATGCGTTTAATTAGGAGCTCAATTCTGAGTTTGAAAAATAAGATAAGGCATCAGCATACGTCCATCGAGTTTCTAGCCCCGATACAGGGTTGCCATTAAGATCGGGCTTGCATGTATTTGTGCACTTCAAGGATATATATATCACACAAAGATCTGTGTTAATCTGATGACGTAATTCATCAACGGCAAATAGATCATCAATAATAATAATAAGATTTCATTTTTATTCTTTTGTGAAAATTAGGAATAGCTCCCCTGTACCAAAAACTAAAAAATGAATAGCTCCTATTTTCCTTTTTTTATATTATTATTAGGAAGAGAAGGAATAGCTTCTTAGCACCAAAAAAAAAAAAAAGAAAGAAATTGTTGCTGCTGCTGCAGTAGCAGTAATGGCAATAGTAATTTATTGAGAAAATTATCTATAGGTCGCTAAATTGATCTAAACTTCCTTTTAAGTCTCTGGATTTTTCAAATAGAATAAAATCTCCTTAAACTGCTTAAGGAGTTGTTTTTAGGTCCGTGCTATTTATAGGTTTATGTTCGATTATCCAAGTTTATGTTCAGATTACACAGGTTATACAGTTTTTTGGTTACCTAATTTGAATAACTGATTATTTCAGGTTACACAGATATATGCTTTGATTACATTATTGTCTTATCTATTTACATAATTTTGTTATTCGGTTATATGATTGGACGACAGGGACTTCAAAGAGATTTTATTCCATTTGAGAAGTTTAGATATTTAAAAATAAATTTAAATCAAATCAATCTAAAAATCTATAGATATTTTTTTTAAATTTATTATTATTATTATTGTTACTGCTGCTGCTACTGTTAGTATCATCAGCAGTGTAGTTCTAGTAGGAGGAGAAGGAGATATAGCCCCTTTGTACCCAGGGAGAGACAGACTTTGTCTTATCATTAGCTGCAGCACGAGGAGGAATAGCTCCTTTGTTCGAAAAACAAAAACCCAATACCAGTAGTAATAGTGATCAATGCCCAGCAAATTACAGTTTGTTCATCCATCTTTACCCAATGACACTAGCAAGACAGACTATTGGTAATTTGAAAAAAACTATCCGAACCAATGAACCTTAAAGAGGATCCGCTCGATAGGGGAAGAAGGATCGAGTATATTTTCACCCGTCTGGGAGAATAAAGCATGGTTTGTATTAGATAAATTGTTAACGAAAAGTAAGAGATTCCAAGCCTCCACCACTCCTTTCAGATCCAATTATCAGGAAGCCATGGTGGGTGGTGACCAGCGGTCGTTGGAGATGGCAGATGGGCGGAGCCTTAGCAAGAGATTTGGAGTTGTCTATGAGCCGGCATGGTTGTTTAAGACGGCACGGCCAGATCCCATGGGAGTAACAACTAATAGATCTTGTTGCGGCCAATCGCCTCATCATCCGATCACCGAAGAACGTGCACCTGCAAAATGAGAAGTCCACACTGACCGGAGGCGGCTCCGGCGGGGACCCTCCGACGGTCAAGTCAGAGAGGTGACTGGGCAACAGTGAAATGAAGACAGAGAGCTCAATCGAGGGAGAGAGGGAGAGAGGTGCGAACCTGTGGTCTCGAAGTCGAGAAGTGGAGAGAGAGATCTCTCTTGCACTGTTGCCTTCCCCGATTTATATAGTGGAGCACGGTATGGCGCCGTCATTAATGGCGCGGACAAGTGAGGAATTGTCAACTCACTGTAGACTGTAAGAGTCGTCGTGAAAGTGTCATGTCGCCGTAGGGCTGTCAAATCACTAGGGTTGACAATGCCCTCGGCGGGACAATGCCCCTAGGTGGCCGTGCCGCATGCGGCTGTCAGAACTGACAAGCCCTGGCGGCTGTACGGCGATCGGAGGAGCCGACCGACCCTAGGTCGATGGCCAGCTGAGTGGCGTCGGGCTCCTCCGTTGGTCGGCGAGCCTTGCGTGAGTCGGCCATCAGATTTCTAGGTTCAGTCGGTCGGAAAAAGCATGCCCGACCGACACATCCTCAGTCGGTTGTAGGCCGTTAATTGGCCGGTGATGGCGCCCGTCGGTCGGTCGGTCGGTCGGTCCCTCCGGCCATCAGTCGGTCGGTCAGTCCCTCCGTCCGTCAGTCGGTCGGTCGGTCCCTCCGTCCGTCGGTCGGTCGGTCGGTCCCTCCGTCCGTCGGTCGGTCGGTGGGTATTCCCCAACAGTTGCCCCCCTCCACTCCTGAGTCGGACGGTGAGCTGGCCGATGCTTTTATTTGGGCAGCAACCCCGGGCGAACAGGAGAGGATTCGTCGTATGCCAAATTCCTACCGTACCGCGGGTTGATCCGATGTCAGGCGTCTCATGAATGCCGAGCGATTTGCTGGCGTCAGACGTCTAGTCGGTGTCAGATGTCACGTTGGCGTCAGGTGTCACGTCGGCGTCAGGTGTCAGATGTCACGTTTTGTCGTCGTCAGACGTCACGTCGGCATCAGGAGGTCGGGTGCCGGACGATTCAGTGTCAGACGACCGGATATCTGGCGCCTTCTGGGGAACGCAGACCGTCGCGGTGCACTGTCAGGCGTCCCATCGGGAACGCGAATCGGTGCAGGCGCCTTAATGCGGAACCGCGGCCCCGCTCGCCACGTGTCGGAGGTGGTTGGGCCAGCGCCCCCTGCATTTAATGAGGGCGGTGCGGCCGTCCTGGGATGGGCGTGCCGAATCATCAGGCCACCCGGAAGCCACCACGTGTCGCACATCCGTGAGGCTTCGGTCGGTCCGGAGACATCTCGGCCGTCGGACGGCCCTATATATATAGGACCATCTGGACCCAGGACTCCATTGTTGACATTTTGCTGCAGAAACTCTGTCCGGGCGATTTCTCAATCGTCGCGGGCAGAGCCTTTCCTCCTGCTTCCGGAAGGGTTCAGTGCCAGTTCGTGGTCTTCCCCTCCTCTTCTTCTTCTTCCTCTTCGCTTCTTCCTCTTCTTGTTCGGTTCTGGTGTAATGGCCGGAAATCCGACTCGGGGAGCTCGGTCGGAAAATCCGACCGACGACTCCTGGTCGACTCCGGAAGTTGAGGTTTCCTCGCTTTCGGGGCCGAACATTGATCGGCTTCGGGAGCAGTATCAAATCCAGGAGCAGTATCAACTCTCCGCCCCAGGGGCCGGCGGTCGGGTTAACAACCCTCCGCCCGGCCAACTGGCGTTGTACGTCGAAGATCTTCGCGCGGGTCTTCGGCTTCCGATTCCGGAGTTCGTCCGAAATCTGCTGAATTATTACGGACTCTGTCCGGCGCAACTGGCGCCGAACTCCATCCGTCTGATAATCAGCTTTGCGCTGTTGTGTCAGCTTTTGCCGACCAACCCTCGCATTTCGCTCTTCCGGGCCTTCTTTGTGCTCCGACCCCACCCTAAGGCCCGAGGGTGGTGGCTCTTCAACCCTCGGAAGGGTCTTTCTTTCATCACTGGTCTTCCATCGTCCATTCATGGGTGGAAGAATCAGTTCTTCTTTGTATCATCTCCATCTCCTTGGGGCTTCCCTTCCCATTGGGGCGTGCCCCGAACCGAAGCCAATGACAACAGCCGGGTGGAGGCGGACGACCGGGAGGACTTCCACCAACTCAAAGATATGTCGGTCCCGAAGCAGAGGGAGCTTGTTACCGAACAAGCTCTCTATGACGCCGGCTTGAGCTTGGTCCCCCGACTAGGTATCGCCCGATCCCTCGGCCTTCTTTTCATTCGGCCCTTTGGTGGCTCTTTGATTAACACTTCTGTCGGTATCGTAGGGACACCTCCAAGAATGCGGCCGACCGACGCCGAGATCCGGCAGTTTGCATCAAGGAAGAGGCCGGCATCGGGGGCAGGACCTTCGCGTCCTCCGAAGAAGCCTAATCCAGCGGCGCCAACCGTCGAAGCATCGGCGACCGACCAATCGGAGCCAATCATAGCGCTCGCGGCTCTGGCAGCGCGTGCGGAGGAGAGGCCGGCGGAAGAAGCGGCCGAAGGGACATCGGCGGCTTCGCCGGCAGCAGTGGAGTCGGATGACGTTCGGGAAACCGAATATCATCCGGCGGCGTCTGTGGCCACAACAGGGGGTGCCGGTTCAACCTCGAGCATCCCCTCGCTGCCGGTTCCGTCGGTCGGGGCGGCCGATCGAGGGAAGGCCCCGATGGACCCCACGGATGAAACAAGGTCGGGGAGTCGTACTGTGCCGCCTAGCGCACAGTTCCCCGAAGGGGCATCGGCGTTGGCCGACCACAACTTGGCGAGGAGGCTGTGCCAGGGAATCCTCCTCCCGGCCGATGTGGAGTCGTTGAGGTCTCGGCAAGTGACCGAGATGCTGTCTAAGTTCTACCCGACCATGGTCGAGGTAAGCCTTGATTCGCTTTCTTTTTCCTTAGAATTTTTCTCACTATGCATTCCTGACGAAACACTTGCGTCGGCAGCTGGTCTACACCATGTCGGAGCTTGAAGCCGGTTATCAGAGGTTCGGGACCGCCCGGGCGGCTTGGAAGGAAAGGTCGGCGGCGGTCGAAGCCGACCGGACGATGTTGGTCGACCACCTAAAGCAGTCGGCCGACCGGGAGGCTAAGTTGGTAGACGAAGTCTCCCGGCTCGGGTCCGAGCTAAGGTCGGCCAAGAAGGAAGCCAAACGCAAGGGCCGGACCGCGCATCGTCTGCGGCGGGAGCGTGATGGCGTCGCCGCCGAACTTGAAGGCGAGCGCGAGCAGCTTCGGGTCAGCTTGGAGAAGCTTGCCAAAGCTGAGGAGGACCTGTCGATCGCCCAGGCCGACGCCGACATAGCGAAGGCAGAGGCAGAGTCGGCGAAGGACTCGCCCGGCCGGGCGGAAGAAGAGGCAAGGTCGGCGAAGGAGTCGGCCAGTCGGGCGGTGGAGGACTTCCGTGCCTCCGACCAGTATCGGGAGGAGATGCTCGAGTCGGGCTTCGCCTGGTACCGGGTGGGGTACGAGGACGGTCGGGATGTGGTCCAGGCCTTGTACCCGGAGCTGGACCTCAGTAGCATCGTCCCACCAGGGGCCGAGGAGCAAGCCACCGAGGAGATGGCCGACCAGCCATCGGGAGGCGTCGCCGTAGCGGAGGAAGCCGTCCCGGAGCAAGTGGCGCAGACTGCCAGTCCCCCGTCGACCGATGGTCCTGCTTCGGCCATCGATCCAGCGTCGATCGTGGTTGACACACCGGTCATCCCCGATCTCCCATCGGTCGAGGAGATCAACTCAGAAGGATGATCGGGCCTTGCCGACTTTGGTTTCTTTTGTCTTTTTCTTTTTTGGAATACTTGTAATCGGGCTTCGACCCGACTTTGTAAACTTCTTTTTAACTTTGAATGAAAACTTCTTTCACTTTTTCCTCCGCTTGGTCTTCTTCTTATGTATTGTTGAATGTCTTCGTAAGTCACTAACTCATGTAAGTCTCTAACCCATATAGGTCGGTTAGGACGTTCGGCAACTCGTGCCGCCACGAAGGTAGAGTAGGTCCCGACTTTGGATCGGCCTCTGATAGTCAAGGTCGTCAGTCGGGCGCGTCTGTTGAGTCGGGAGCCGACCGACCGTGATAAAGGTTCGGTAGTCGGGTCCCCTCTGACGTGTTTAGTCGAATGTCGTCCGGCGCACTCGGTTGAGGAAGCACCGATAAGTCGGACCCCGATACCCTTGCGTCGGGTAAACTTACTGCGCCTCGCGATATACGGTGGTAAGCCGAATATCTTCCGGCCGGCCGTAGTCCGATCGGTGAATCATGAATGCGACTGAGGTCGCATTGTGCGATAGACGGTGGTAAGCCGAATACCCTTCGACCGGCCGTAGCTCGGTCGGGAGTCGCGACGTCGGTCGCATAGGCATTTCGTCTTTCTTTGGTCAGGGCCCGATCGGTATGTCGGCCGATGGTCTGGCCCGAAAGTTCGACTGTAGAAGGAGTGTCAACTCCCGTTAGTACAGATGCATCGGTCTTTGTAAGGGTCCGATGTGTCGTCGAAGGTCGAAGGAGTGTCGACTCCCGTCCATATGGGTGCACCGGTCCATGTAAGGGTCTGACGCATTACCGACGATAAGGTCGCCGGTTTCAGGTGGATACTAAGTCCAAATCGGTATGTCGGGGCTTGAGCTTGGTGAGCGCCGATCGTTAGTCGAAGAGTTAAAACTCCGAGATTTCAAATCGAGTTTGTATTCCGACTGGTCAATTACAAAGTTCATTGGTAATACAACTTCAAGTTGTCGGCGTTCCAAGTTCGAGAAATGGGTTTCCCTTCAAGGGTCTCCAGTCGGTAGGCTCTCGGACCATAGGTGTCCGCTACCTTGTAGGGCCCTTCCCAGTTCGGAGCCAACTTCCCTTGGTCCAGGGGCTTCGAGACCTCTGCCTTCCTCAGGACTAAGTCACCAGGCCTAAAAAGCTATGGTCTGACCTTGGCGTTGTAATACCGAGCGACCTTCTGTCGGTACGAAGTCATGCGAATTTGAGCCTCATCTCGTAGTTCGGGGAGGAGGTCTAGGTCGGCCCTCCGACACTCGGAGTTGTCCGGCTCTTGATACCGCTCGACTCTTGAAGACGGCAGTCCAATCTCGAGCGGGATCATTGACTCCGTCCCGTTGGCCAAGCTGAAAGGCGACTCCCCGATCGAAACGCGGGGGGTCGTTCGGTAAGCCCACAGAACGGAGCCTAGCTCGTCGACCCAGAGGCCTTTGGCTTCATTCAGTCGGGTTTTGAGTCTGTGGAGCAAGGTCTGGTTGGTCACTTCGACTTCGCCGTTGGACTGTGGGTGCCCGACTGAAGTCAGTCGGTGTGTGATGTGGAACCTGGCGCAGAAATCTCTGAAGTCTTGGTTGTCGAATTGCCGTCCATTGTCGGTGATGATAGTATGCGGCAACCCGAACCTGAAGATGATGGACTTTTGGATAAAGTCTTCCATCTTCCGCTCGGTGATCTGCGCCAGGGGCTCGGCCTCCACCCATTTGGTGAAGTAGTCGATGGCGACAACTATGAACTTTCTTTGACCCGACGCTGGGGGAAAAGGGCCGAGAATATCGACCCCCCACTGAGCGAAGGGCCATGGAGCAACAATAGGAGCAATTCGGCTGGCCGGTTGGTGCTGCACGTTGGCGTACTTTTGACACGGTTCGCACCTCCGGACCAACTCGGCTGCGTCCTTCCTCATGGTAGGCCAGTAGTAGCCCTGTCGCAGGACTTTGTAGGCCAGGGACTTGCCCCCCAAGTGATTCCCGCAAATTCCTTCGTGCACCTCTCGGAGGGCGTAGTCAGCGTCGGTCGGTCCCAAACACCTGAGCAAGGGGAGGGAGAACGACCTCTTGTAGAGTCGGCCGTCCATGATTACATATTGGGAGGCCGACCATCGAAGCCGCTTGGCCTTCGCGGGATCCTCGGGACCGATCCCATCTGTCAGATACCGAACGATCGGGTCCATTCAACTTGGTTCGGCCGTCAGCTGCTGTACTTCTTCGACCCGATCGATGCTCGGCTGCTCGAGGGTTTCCACGAACGTCCGACCTAGAGAGTCGAAAGTCGAAGTCGCCAGTCTGGAGAGTGCGTCGGCACGGGCGTTCTCCGACCTAGGGATGTGGGAAATTTCAAAATACCTGAGGCGTGCTACGAGGTCCTTCACTTTCTGAAGGAATTTGATCATGGTCGGATCTCGCGCCTCGAATTCGCCCTTGACCTGCCCCACGATCAGCTGAGAGTCGGAGAATGCCCGGAGGCTGTCGACGCCCAGTTCCCTCGCCATCCTCAAGCCAGCGAGGAGTGCTTCGTATTCGGCTTGGTTGTTGGAGGCCTTGAAGTCGAATCGGAGGGCGTACTCGGTGACCACCCCATCCGAATTCGTGAGCAGGAGCCCGGCCCCGCTCCCCTGAGCGTTTGAAGCCCCGTCGATGTGCAGTACCCAGGTGGAGACCGGATCTGGCTCGGAGACCGCATCTCGTCCTGGGTCTTCAGCTCCCGACCCTTGGTCGGTTGTCGGGCACTCGACGATGAAGTCGGCCAAGACCTGAGCCTTCAAGGCAGGCCGCGGTCGGTACTGAATGTCAAACTCGCTGAGCTTCATCGCCCACTTTGCCAGTCGTCCAGATGTATCCGGTCGGTGCAATATCGCCCTCAGGGGCTGGTTGGTGAGCACCACTATGGCATGAGCCTGGAAGTATGGACGGAGTCATTGCGCAGAGACGGTCAAGGTGAAAATCATCTTTTCCATCTCCGAATATCTGACTTCGACGCCGTGGGGCACCTTGCTGATGTAGTAGATAGGCTGATGGGTTCGGTTCTCGTTTTCTCGGACGAGCACCGAACTGACTGCCTCAGAAGATGTGGCCAAGTAGAGATACAAGGTCTCCCCGACCTGCGGCTTTACGAGCAGCGGCGGGGAAGCCAAGTACTTCTTCAGGTCTTCGAAGGCCCGTTGGCACTCATCCGACCAAGAAAAACTATTTGTCTGGCGCAAAGTTTTGAAAAACGGGAGGCACCTTTCAGCTGATCGAGAAATGAATCGGCTAAGAGCGATGATTTTTTCGTTCAGCTGTTGGACCTCCTTCTTGGTGTTCGGATGACGCATGTCGAGGATTGCCTTTATCTTCTTAGGGTTGGCCTCAATCCCTCTCTGAGAAACGAGGAACCCGAGGAACTTCCCTGAGGTCACCCCAAAAGCACACTTGGTCGGGTTGAGCTTCATTCGGTGTCGTCGCAGGGTGCGAAAGGTCTCCTCGAGATCCTGAACATGATCCGGGATCTGCGCACTTTTCACCAGCATGTCGTCCACGTACACCTCCATGTTGCACCCGATCTGATCTTTAAAGACCTTATTGACGAGTCGCTGGGAGGTGGCACCGGCGTTCTTCAGTCTGAAGGGCATCACCCGATAACAGTAGAGGCCCTTGGGAGTCACGAAGGCGGTATGCTTCTCGTCTTCTGGCACCATCCAGATCTGGTTGTATCCGGCGAAGGCGTCCATGAAGCTGAGCAGTCGAAATCCGGACGTCGCGTCCACCAACTGGTCGATCTTTGGAAGTGGAAAGCTATCTTTTGGGCAGGCTCGGTTCAGGTCGGTATAGTCGATGCAAATCCTCCACTTCCCGTTGGCTTTTTTGACCATGACAATATTGGCGAGCCAATCGGGATACGTGGATTCTCGGATGAAGCCCGCTTCGAGTAGCTTGTCCACTTTTTCGTCGATGGCCCTCTACCTCTCTGGAGCGAAGGACCTTTTCTTCTGCCTCACCGGCCTCAAAGTCGGGTCGATGTTGAGTCGGTGGGTTATTATTTCTGGGGGGATGCCCGACATATCTGCTGCCGACCAAGCAAATATGTCGGCATTGGCCGTCAACAGCTCCGTCAATTATCGTCGTTCGGGGTCGGGCAGTTGAGACCCGACCCAAACCTTTCGATCATGATTTTTCGCCATCGGGATCGCCACGAGCTGCTCCGCCGGCGAACCTCGTTCTTCCTCCTCCCGCTGGTCCAGCTTGTCGATCGTCAAGGAGCCCTTCGACTCGTCGTTTTGAGCGGAGATCTGGAAGCATCGTCGGGCGAGCTGTTGATCCCCGCGCATCTTCCCGACCCCATTTTTGGTCGGGAACCGAACGAGGAGATGGTACATCGAGACGATTGCCTTGAGGGCATTCAATCCGGGTCGTCCAAGTATGGCGTTGTAGGCCGAAGGAACTTGGACGACCGCAAAAGTTAAGTGGACCGTGCTTTATCGTGGTTCGGTGCCGGCCATCACGGGCAGAGTAATTTCTCCCTCTGTCGTGACAGCGTCTCCGGCAAAGTCGATCAAGGGCATGGAGACCCTCTTAAGTCGGTCGGTTGACAGTTGCATCCGAGAGAAGGTCGAGTAAAACAAAACATTTGTCGAACTTCCATTATCAACAAAAATTCTTTTTACATCATAATTCGCTATTGTTGCCGAAACAACAACAGCATCGTCGTGGGGAGTTTGGATGCCCCGAACATCTTCCTCCGTAAAAGTGATTACGTCGTCCGGGCGCGGCTTTTTCGTCGGCTCCCCTCCCGCAGACGTCCCCGGGCCCAGCCGCTTGGAGATCATGTTGATGACTCCGGCCGTCGGCTGATTAGTCGCCGCTTCTTCAGTCGGCTTGGGTCATCGATCGGCAACTGGTTGAGTCGGCGGGCCCTTCCAAAATTTATCGAGATACCCCCGGCGAATGAGGGCTTCAATCTCATCCTTGAGCTGGATGCACTGCTCGGTGTTGTGGCCGTGGCCTCGGTGAAATCGGCAGTACTTCCGACGGTCGAGGCCTTTTGCCTTCAGAGGCGGAGGCCGTCGCAGGTATTCCTCCCCCTCGATCTCCATTAGAATCTGCGCACGAGGGGCGGAGAGAGAAGTGTAGGAGTCATACCTGGGGCGTGCTGGCCTTGGAGTCTGTTGCCGGGGTGACTTTTGGATTCGTCGGGGTGGCGAGACCCGACTATCGGTCGGGGGCCTGCTGGGTTCGGCGGGTTCCCGACCCTTCCTCCGCTTCTCCTTCGGGCCTCTGGGCTCGACCAAGCGTCGGTTGGAAGCTCCTTCGTCCGTGCGCATGTACTTGTATGCGCGCTCCAGTAGCTCGGCATACGTCCGGGGGAGGGTCTTGTCCAGAGAGTAGGTGAATCGGGACGCCCTCAGCCCCCGTTTCATGGCTGAGATAGCCATGTCTTCGTTGAGGTCTCGGACCTCAAGCGTGGCCGTGTTGAATCGCGCCACGAAGTATCGGAGCGTCTCATTTTCCCCCTGTTTGATGGAGAAAAGACTGTCCGACGTTCGCGGCGGCTTCCGGCTGGTGCTGAAGTGGGCCACGAACGAGTGCTCGAGCTGCCCGAAGGAGTGGATACTTCCCGATCGAAGATCGGAGTACCAGGCCCTGGCAGTCTTGCAGAGTGTGGCGGGGAAGCCAATGCAAAAAAGAGCGTCGGTTGCCCCTTGGATCGTCATGAGAGCTTTGTAGCTCTCGAGGTGGTCGATCTGGTCGGTGGAGCCGTCGTATGGCTCCACGTGTGGCATCTTGAACCGACTGGGAATCGATTCGTCGAGAACTAGTCGGGAGAGAGGTTGGACGGTCTGGAAGTCGACGTCGTTCGAAGACTTCTGGCCGTCCACCTGCAACTGCGCAAGCCGACGGTCGATCTCCTCGAACCGGCGCTCGTAGTCGTCCGCCCGTCGGTGCTGGGAGACCCCAGGAGTGGAGTCTCCAGAAGATTCCGAAGGGGAGGCGGATGGCGTTCGCGGCCGCTTCTCCTTCCTCGCCCGTTCCAGCAGGGAAGGAGAGAGCTGCTGGGACTGTCGGGCATCGCGCCGTGGCCGCCCCTCCTCTCCGCGGGAGCGCTGTTGAGGGCGCTCACGCGGAGGCGACGGGGATCAGCGCGGTCGTCGGCGGCTGCTCCTGGAGGGCATCGGACGGACCGCCGGTTGTTGCTGGAGGCTCTTGACTGCGTCCGTCAGTACGGTCATCTGCCGTACGATGGCCGCAATCTGCGCCTCCGTGGTCACTGCGGGGCATGGAGAGCTGGGCTCCGCCGCCGACGGTGGCGGGGAGGCCTCTTCCCGGTGGGAAGAGCGCCTCGCCGACCCGGTGATCCTCGATCGTTGGGCTCTTGTCTTCGTCATCGTGTCCCCTACCTAGCGCGCCAATCTGTTGCGGTCAATCGTCTCGTCGTCCGATCGCCGGGGAACGTGCACCTGCAAAACGAGAAGTCCACACTGACCGGAGGCGGCTCCGGCGGGGACCCTCCGACGGTCAAGTCAGAGAGGTGACTGGGCAACAGTGAAATGAAGACAGAGAGCTCAATCGAAGGAGAGAGGGAGAGAGGTGCGAGCCTGTGGTCTCGAAGTCGAGAAGTGGAGAGAGAGATCTCTCTTGCACTGTTGCCTTCCCCGATTTATATAGTGGAGCATGGTATGGCGCCGTCATTAATGACGCGGACAAGTGAGGAATTGTCAACTCACTGTAGACTGTAAGAGTCGCCGTGAAAGTGTCATGTCGCCGTGGGGCTGTCAAATCACTAGGGTTGACAATGCCCTCGGCGGGACAATGCCCCTAGGTGGCCGTGCCGCATGCGGCTGTCAGAACTGACAAGCCCTGACGACTGTACGGCGATTGGAGGAGCCGACCGACCCTAGGTCGGTGGCCAACTGAGTGGCGTCGGGCCCTTCCGTTGGTCGGCGAGCCTTGCGTGAGTCGGCCATCAGACTTCTAGGTTCAGTCGGTCGGAAAAAGTATGCCCGGCCGACACATCCTCAGTCGGTTGTAGGCCGTTAATTGGCCGGTGATGGCGCCCGTCGGTCGGTCGGTCGGTCCCTCCGGCCATCAGTCGGTCGGTCGGTCCCTCCATCCGTCGGTCGGTCAGTCGGTCCCTCCGTCCGTCGGTCGGTCGGTGGGTATTTCCCAACAGATCTGAATTGATATATGTGGATTCGCCAATGACCGGTTAAGCCTTAAAATTAAAGTTGATGGAAACTGGTTCATAGTATATTTACTTTAACCGGACTGCTTCCAGAGCTTTCCCTTTTTGGGAAGGAAAGAACTGCAGTTAACCATCTGAGATGCGAAAAGATTGGAGACTTGGACCGATCATGATGCAATTGGAAATTGATGACCCGGCCATCCCATTGATCTGGCTTCGATTTGCCGATTTTCAAACGAGTCCGGGTTCTCTGTTACTTTTGTTCTGCTGCCCTCTGTTTCGGATTGGCCCGGTTGTGAAAAATTTTGAGCCCAATTATCCGTGTTTCTCTGGGAAGAGGGGAAAAAAATATGCCGCTTCTATCGCCAAACCACCGGCGACCCACGTCTCTATTGCCAAGCGTTATCCCGAACCCTGTCGCCTGGATGTATGGTGGTGATTGGTTAATATACCCCATCTCTTAGTGCAAGGAGACACCAGGCAATCTCTCTCAGTAAAACAACGAAATATATGTCTCAGTAAAGACAGAAGTATATATGGACGGGGTTTAAATTTGAAAATATTTAAATTTTATATAAAAAATAAAACCAATGTTATCCCTTAAATTTTAGTTGTTTCAAATGCTTTAAAATATCTTATTTTAAAGTTCCACATAGGATATGTGAAGCAAATCCTCTTGCTTAAATGGAAATCCCGTTCCACGAATCCTTGGTTGAGCTTGGGGAAATGGGTTGGTGCCCACATACGTGCGCACTCATGACTCGGTGTCATTGTGTACCTCAATCACCCGGACATAATCTATTTGGGATATCTAAATACACCACATCCACTCCACCTTCCCATCTCTCTACGATTGTTTCGAGATCGGAACTCTATTTTTGTTTCCACTATTTTCTACTTTTCTTTTTTATCTTTTTTTTTTTTTTTTTTCTTCTGGGCAACTGAAGGAGTTATTCAAGTCCCCAATAATGTTGCTCATTATACAAGAATTGGGCTGAGACCGATTGCTGTACTTTTGAAATGAAATCACTGCAGACCCCCATGTAATGGATGAATTATATTTTAGGACAGTGTTGTCACCCGCCTCCATCTAAGCAAGCTTTCAACCAACAGATTTTCAAGATTTTGTGAATATAAAGTTCTATTCAAGTCTCCCAATAATAGTGCTCATTATACAAGAATTGGACTGAGACGGATTGTTGTAGTTTAGAAATGAAATCACTACAGACCCACATGTAATTAGGAGAGTAAATGGATTGGAGAAAATTTAAAATCCAAACCGATCCAAATTGAACTAGAAGATTGGATCGGATTTTTGGATTTTGATTTTGGATTTGAAATCAATTTTTAAAAATTTTGAACTTTGGATTTGGATTTAATGTTATAAAATCTAGATCTATATTTTAACGATGTAGTTTTTTTTTTAAATGTTAAACTTATATTTTTAATATGATGCTATTATAGCACGAGTTATTGAGACTTTTGATATTAAAATTTGTATTTTTTATTTCTTATCTATTGCTATTATAGCATTAGTTGTTAGATTTAGAGCGATATTGCAGAGTACCTATAAATAGTATATGTTTCAAATTCACATAACTTACTTTTGAATTATGATCCAAATTGCAGTCTAACATATATAAAAGTCCAAAAATCTAATCTAATCCAATCCAAACTTTTCGGACTGGATTAAATTGGACTTAGTAGAGTATTTGATTCGATTTTGAAGTCAAATTTTCAAGATCAAAATTTTTCAGATTGAAGTTGGATTTATGTATAATCCAATCCAATCCAATCCATTTACACGAATGAATTATATTTTAGGGGCAGTGTTGTCACCCACCTCCATCCAAACAAGCTTTCAACCAACAGATTTTCAAGATTTTGTGAATATAAAGTTCTAATTCAATTTATTATTTTAAAAAAGAATATAACAATTTCTAGATGCCACTCAAACAATAGTGAGAGAGTGTTTCGAAAACAACCCAATGCAACTAGTTAGATCTTCCTATTTCTACTTGCAAAACATTAACAATGCACAAATATAAAATTCTTTCATGGCACGTTCAAGGCCTTTGAGTAGTACCCTTAACTGGGCAATAACCCAACAATCAACTGAATATATTTTAATGCATACCTCTTCCCTTTGGTGTTTTGAAGGTAAACTTTGATACTTGTGCCCATTATCTTCAAGCTACACATGGATATGTAATAAGAGATTCTTATGGAAGACTAAAATAGGCTGCTGGTATAGGTATTAGTTTCACTTTTTTTGTTCCATACGCTGAAATGTTGGCTGCCTCAAAGGAATCAAATGCGTCATTTTTCAGTTTTAAGCAAGGCGAGTGTGGTTGGAGAGTGACTCATTTACAATCATTTCTTCTTTTTTTGATAATAAAGGGAGGTTAAAAGGAGCCACCCAATATCTATCAACAAAGATTAAAAAAAACAAAAAAAAACGCACACTTTGGAAGAGAGAACAAGATTAGTAAAAGATAAGAGGGATGAATAATAAGAAATCTAATGAAAATCAGACAATAAGAAGAGAGTAAGGAATATCTTTGGTTTTGTTTTTAATTCTCCCCGTTGGGATATACCGACTGATCGGCCGACCGACCGATCGACTGATCGGCCGACCGATCGATCGACCGACCGACCGACCGACTGAAACCGGCCGACCGATCGAAGGTACGTCGGTCGGGCAGACCCTTTCTGTCCTGCCGACCGACTGCACCAGGGGATCCAGTGCCCGACTCCCCCGACGTATCCGACTGACCACAAGAGGAGTCCGAAGCTCTACCCGGCGCCCCCCGGCTGGCCACCGACCCAAGGTCGGATGGCTCCTCCAGGCGCCGTACTACCGCCAGAGGCTGTCAGTCCTGACAGCGGCGCTACCGCCTAGCGGCATTATCCCGCCTATGGGATGGTCAACCCTAGTGATTTGACGGCCCCACGGCGAGTTGACATCTTTACGGTGACTCTGACATTCTGCAGTGAGTTGACAATTCCTCAATTGTCCGCGCCATTAATGACGGCGCCATACCCCACTCCACTATATATATCGGTGAAGGCAACAGTGCGAGGGGTCCTTTTCCAAAAATACTCCCAGGCTTGCTCCCTTTCTCACTCTCTCTCGATTGAGCTCTCTGTCTTCATTTCACTGTTGCCCAGTCACCTCTCTGACTTGACCATCGGAGGGTCCCCGTCGGAGCCGCCTCCAGCCAGTGTGGACTTTCTTTTTGCAGGCGCTCGCTCCTGGCGACCAGGTGACGAGGGGATTGGCCGCAACAGATTGGCACGTCAGGAAGGGACGCTCAAGCAGTAGATACTAATGACAAAGACAAGAGCTCAACGATCGAGAGTCACCGGATCGGCGAGGCGCTCTTCCCGCCGGGAAGAGACCTCTCCGCCACCCTCCGCGGCGGAACCCAGCTCTCCGCGTCCCGCGATCACCACGAAGATGCAGATCGCGGTAATCGTGCGGCAGATGACCGTGCTGACGGACGCGGTCAAAAGCCTCCAGCAACAACCGGCCGGGCAACCGACGGCACGTCCGATGCCCTCCAGGAG
Source organism: Elaeis guineensis (assembly GCF_000442705.2). Taxonomy (NCBI): domain Eukaryota; kingdom Viridiplantae; phylum Streptophyta; class Magnoliopsida; order Arecales; family Arecaceae; genus Elaeis; species Elaeis guineensis. Next base: position 106,233,520 of record NC_025994.2, read on the forward strand.
CAGCCGCCGGTGCCCGCATCGATCTTCGTTCTCTCCGTTCGAGTGCCTGCCACAGCGCTCCCACAGAGAGGAGGAGGGGCGGCCGCGGCACGATGCCCATCAGTCCCAGTAGCTCTCTCCCTCCCAGCTGGAGCGAGCGAGGAAGGAGAAGCGATCGCGAACGCCGTCCGCCTCCCTCTCGGAATCTTTCGGAGACTCCACTCCTGGGGTCTCCCAGCACCGACGGACAGACGACTACGAACGCAGGTTCGAAGAAATCGACCGTCGGCTTGCACAGTTGCAGGTGGACGGGCAGAAGTCTTCGAACGACGTCGACTTCCAGACCGCCTAACCTCTTTACCGATTCATTCTCGACGAACCGATCTCCAGTCGGTTCAAGATGCCACACATGGAGCCCTACGACGGCTCCACCGACCCAATCGACCACCTGGAGAGCTATAAAGCTCTCATGACGATTCAGGGGGCAACCGACACTCTCTTTTGCATCGGCTTCCCCGCCACGCTCCATAAGGCTGCCAGGGCCTGGTACTCCAATCTTCGATCGGAAAGTATCCACTCCTTTGGACAGCTCGAGCACTCTTTCGTGGCTTACTTCAGCACCAGTCGGAAGCCGCCGCGAACGTCGGACAGCCTTTTCTCCCTCAAACAGGGAGAAAATGAGACGCTCCGACATTTCATGGCGCGATTCAATACGGCCACGCTTGATGTCCGGGACCTCAACGAAGACATGACTATCTCAGCCATGAAACGGAGGCTGAGGGCGTCCCGATTCACCTACTCCCTGGACAAGACCCTCCCCCGCACATATGCCGAATTGCTGGAGCGCGCGTACAAGTATATGCGCGCGGACGAAGGAGCCTCCGAATGGCGCTCAACCGAGTTCAAGGGTCCGAAGGAAAAGCGAAGGAAGGGTCGGGACCCCGCCGAATCTAGCAGACCCCCGACCGATGGTCGGGTCTCGCCCCCGCGATGAAACCAAAAGTCACCCCGACGGCAGACTCCAAGGCCGACACGCCCCAGGTATGACTCCTATACTCCTCTCTCCGCTCTCCGTGCGCAGATTTTGATGGAGATCGAGGGGGAAGAATACCTGCGACGGCCTCCACCTTTGAAGGCAAAAGGCCTCGACCGACGAAAGTACTGTCGATTCCACCGGGGCCACGACCACAATACCGAGCAATGCATCCAGCTTAAGGATGAGATCGAAGCTCTCATCCGCCGAGGGTATCTCGATAAATTTCGGAGGAACCCGCCGACTCGACCTGTGGCCGACCGACGACCCCAGCCGACTGAGGAAGCGACCACCAATCAGCCGACGACCGGGGTCATCAATATGATTTCCAAACGACTTGGCCCGGGGACGTCTGCTGGAGGAGAGCCCATGAAGAAGCTGCGCCCGAACGACGTGATTACTTTTACAGAGAAAGACGTTCGGGGCATCCAAACTCCCCACGACAACGCTGTTGTTGTTTCGGCAACAATAGCAAACTATGATGTAAAAAGAATTTTTGTAGATAATGGAAGTTCGACAAATATTTTGTTTTACTCGACCTTCTCCCGGATGCGACTGTCAACCGACCGACTCAGGCAGGTCCCTACGCCCTTGATAGGCTTCACCGGGGACGCCATCACGACGGAAGGTGAAACTATCCTGCCCGTAACGGCCAGCACCGAACCACGACAAAGCATGGTTCATTTGACTTTTGCGGTTGTCCAAGTGCCTTCGGCCTACAACGCCATACTTGGAAGATCCGGACTTAACGCCCTCAAGACGATCGTCTCGATGTATCATCTCTTGGTTTGATTTCCGACCAGGAACGGAGTCGGAGAGATGCGTGAAGACCAACAGCTCGCTCGCCGATGCTTCCAGATTTTCTCTCAGAGCGACGAGTTGAGGGGCTCCCTGACGATCGACAAACTAGACCAACGAGAGGAGGAAGAACGGGGCTCGCCGGCCGAACAGCTCGTGTCGATCCCGATTGCGGAAAACCCCGACCAGAAGGTTTGGGTCAGGTCCCAACTACCCGACCCAGAACGCCAACATTTGACGGAACTGCTAACGACCAACGCCGACATATTTGCTTGGTCGGCAGCAGATATGTCGGGCATCCCCCCAGAGACAATAACCCACCGACTCAACATCGACCCGACGATGAGGCCGGTGAGGCAGAAGAAAAGGTCTTTTGCTCCTGAGAGACAGAAGGCCATCGACGAAGAAGTGGACAAGCTGCTCGAGGCGGGCTTCATCAGAGAAGCCACATATCCCGATTGGCTCGCCAATATCGTTATGGTCAAGAAAGCCAACGGAAAGTGGAGAATTTGCATCGACTACACCGACCTGAATCGGGCCTGTCCAAAAGATAGCTTTCCATTTCCAAAGATCGACCAGCTGGTGGATGCAACGTCTGGATTTCGACTGCTCAGCTTCATGGACGCCTTTGTCGGGTACAACCAGATCTGGATGGCGCCCGAAGACGAGGAGCACACTGCCTTCGTGACCCCCAAGGGCCTCTACTGTTATCGAATGATGCCCTTCGGGCTGAAGAATGCCGGCGCCACCTACCAACGACTTGTCAATAAGGTCTTTAAAGACCAGATCGGGTGCAACATGGAAGTATACGTAGACGACATGCTGGTGAAAAGTGCACAGATTTCAGATCATGTTCAGGGTCTCGAAGAGACCTTCCGCACTCTACGACAACATCGAATGAAGCTGAATCCGACTAAGTGCGCTTTTGGTGTGACCTCAGGGAAGTTTCTCAGATTCCTTGTTTCTCAGCGAGGAATCGAGGCTAACCCTGAGAAAATAAAGGCAATCATCGACATGCACCATCCGAACACGAAGAAGGAGGTCCAGCAGCTGAACGAAAAAATCATCGCTCTCAGCCGGTTCATTTCTCGATCAGCTGAAAGGTGCCTCCCGTTTTTCAAAACTCTACGGCAGGCGAAGGGCTTTTCTTGGTCGGATGAGTGCCAACGGGCCTTCGAAGATCTGAAGAAGTACTTGGCTTCCCCGCCACTGCTTGTGAAGCCGGAGGTCGGGGAGACCTTGTATCTCTATTTGGCCACCTCCTCTGTGGCGGTCAGTTCGGTGCTCGTCCGAGAAAACGAGAGCCGAACCCATCAGCCTATCTACTATACCAGCAAAGTGCTCCGCGGTGCTGAAGCTCGATATTCGGAGACGAAAAAGATGATTTTCGTCCTGACCGTCTCCGCACAACGACTCCGTCCATACTTCCAGGCGTATGCTATTGTGGTTCTCACCAACCAGCCCCTAAGGGCGATATTGCGCCGACCGGATACGTCAGGATGACTGGCGAAGTGGACGATGAAGCTCAGTGAGTTCGACATACAGTACCAACCGCGACCTGCCTTGAAGGCCCAAGTCCTGGCCGACTTCATCGCCGAATGCCTGACGGCCGACCAAGGATCGGAAGGTACGGACCCAGGACGAGATGCGATCTTCGAGCCAGACCCGATCTCCACCTGGGTACTGCACATCGACGGAGCTTCAAACGCTCAAGGGAGCGGGGCTGGGTTCCTGCTCACCAACTCGGATGGGGTAGTCACCGAGTACGCCCTCCGATTCGACTTCAAAGCCTCCAATAACCAAGCCGAGTATGAAGCGCTCCTTGCCGGCTTGAGGATGGCGAAGGAACTTGGGATCGACAGCCTCCGGGCATTCTCTGATTCTCAGCTGATCGTGGGGCAGGTCAAAGGTAAATTCGAGGTGCGAGATCCGGCCATGGCCAAATATCACCAGAAAGTGAAGGATCTCGTAACGCACCTCAGGTATTTTGAAATTTCCCACATCCCTAGGTCGGAGAACGCCCGGGCCGACGCACTCTCCAGACTGGCGACTTCGACTTTCGACTCTTTGGGCCGGACGTTCGTGGAGAACCTCGAGCAGCTGAGTATCGACCAGGTCGAAGAGGTGCTACAACTAACGGCTGAACCAAGCTGGATGGATCCGATTGTTCGGTTCCTGACTGACGGAATCAGTCCTGAAGATCCCACGGAGGCCAGACAGCTCCGATGGTCGGCCTCCCAATATATGATCATGGATGACCGACTCTACAAAAGGTCGTTCTCCCTTCCCTTGCTCAGGTGCTTGGGACCGACCGACGCAGATTATGCTCTCCGAGAAGTGCACGAAGGAATCTGCAAAAGTCACTTGGGGGGCAAATTTCTAGCCTACAAAGTCTTGCGATAGGGTTACTATTGACCCACCATGAGGAAGGATGCGGCTGAGTTGGTCCGGAAGTGCGAACCTTGCCAGAAGTATGCCAACGTACAGCACCAACCGGCCAGCCAAATCGCTCCTATTGTCGCTCCATGACCCTTTGCTCAGTGGGGGGTCGACATTCTCGATCCTTTCCCTCCAGCATCGGGTCAAAGAAAGTTCATAGTCGTCGCCATCGACTACTTCACCAAGTGGGTGGAGGCCGAGCCCCTGGCGCAGATTACCGAACGGAAGATGGAGGACTTCGTCCAAAAATCCATCATCTTCAGGTTCGGATTACCGTATACCATTATCACCGACAATGGACGACAATTCGACAACCAAGACTTCAGAGACTTCTGCGCAAGGTTTCACATCACGCACCGACTGACTTCAGTCGGGCACCCACAGTCCAACGGCGAAGTCGAGGTGACCAACCAGACCATACTACACAGACTCAAAATCCGACTAAATAAAGCCAAAGGCCTCTGGGTCGACGAGCTAGGCTCCGTTCTGTGGGCTTACCGAATGACCCCCTGCGTTCCGACCGGGGAGTCGCCTTTCGGTTTGGCCTATGGGACGGAGGCGATGATTCCACTCGAGATTGGACTGCCATCTACCAGGGTCGAGCGGTATCAAGAGCCGGACAACTCTGATTGTCGGAGGGCCGACCTAGACCTCCTCCCCGAACTACGGAACGAGGCCCAACTTTGCATGGCTTCATACCGAAAGAAGGTAGCCCGATATTACAACACCAAGGTCAGGCCAAAGCTTTTCAGGCCTGGTGACTTAGTCCTGAGAAAGGCAGAGGTCTCGAAGCCCCTGGACCAAGGGAAGCTGGCTCCGAACTGGGAAGGGCCCTACATGGTAGCAGACACCTATGGGCCAAGGGCTTACCGACTGGAGACTCTGGAAAGGAAACCCATTCTCCGGACCTGGAACGCCGACAACCTGAAGTTGTATCACCAATGAACTTTGTACTTGTTCATTCAGAATACAAATCCAGTTTGAAATTTTGGAGTTTTAACTCTTCGACTGACGATCGGTGCTCACCAAGAAGGTCGAGTCCCGACTCGGACTCGGTATCCACATGAAACCGACGGCCCGACCGCCGACGACGTATCGGGCGCTCACAAGGGCCATCTACGGCAACGGGAGTTGACACTCCTTCTACGATCGAACTTTCAGGCCAGACCATCAGCTAACCTACCGATTGAGCCCCGACCAAAGAAAGGCGAAATGCCTACGCGATCGGCCTCGCGACTTACCGATCGAGCTACGACCGATCGAAGGATATTCGGCTTACCACCGTCTATCACACAATGCGACCTCAGTCGCATTCATGACTCACCGACCGAGCTACGGTCGGTCGGAAGATATTCGGCTTACCACCGTATATCATGAGGCGCAGTATAAATACCCGACACAAGGGTATCGGGATCCGGCTTATCATCGTTTCTCCGACTAAACGCGCCGGACGACATTCGACTGAACGCGTCGGAAGAGACCCGACTGCCAAGCTTTTATCCGACGGTCGGTCGGCTTTCGACTCAACGAACGCGCCCGACTAACGGTCGGGGGAAGGATGTCCGACTTACGACCTCGACCATTGAAGGCCGATCCAAAGTCGGGACTTGTTCTACCTTCGTGGCGGCACAAGTTGCCGAACGTCCTAACCGATCTATATGGGTTAGCGACTTACGTGTTCGGACACATTCTACAACACATGAAAAAAAAGAGAAAAACAGGCAAAGAAAAAAAGTTTAAGTCCAAGACTTTGATTTCATTAAAGATCAAACTAGACTTTACAAAATCGGACCGAAGCCCGGTTACAAGTGTTCTGAGAAAAACAAAAATGATAAAAGAGGACGAGGCCACGATCATCCTTCCGAGTCAATCTCCTCGACCGACGGAAGCTCGGGGATGATCGGCGTGTCCACCGCGATCGGCACTGGGTCGACGGTCGAAACAGGATCGTCGGTCGGTGATGGACTGGCGGTCGGTGCCGGATCACGAGTCACAGCCGGGGCGGAGGTCACGGCCGTCTCCCCTTCGGCAATCTATCCCTGGACGGCCTCTCCCGCCACGGTGACGCCTCCCGACGATGGGTCGGCCATCTCTTTCGTGGCTTGGTCCTCGACTCCTGACGGGACGATGCCGCTGAGATCCAGCTCCAGGTACAGGGCTTGGACCGCATCCCGACCATCCTCGTACCCCACCCGGTACGATGCGAAGCCGGACTCCAATAGCTCCTCTCGGTACTGTTCGGTGCCGCGAAAGTCGTCCACCGCCCGACTCGCCGACTCCTTCGCCGACCTTGCTTCCGCTTCTGCCCGACCGAGAGAGTCCTTCGCCGACTCCGCCTCTGCCTTCGCTATGTCGGCGTCGGCCTGGGCGATCGACAGGTCCTCCTCAGCCTTGGCGAGCTTCTTCAGGCTGACCCGGAGCTGCTCGCGTTCGCCCTCGAGTTCGGCGGCGACGCCGTCCCGCTCGCACCGCAGATGGTGCGCGGTCCGACCCTTGCGTTTGGCTTCTTTTCGGGCCGACTTGAGCTCGGACCCAAGACGAGAGACCTTGTCCACCAACTTCGCCTCCCGATCGGTCGACTGCTTCAGGTGTTCGACCAGCATTGTCCGTTCGGCTTCGGCCGCCGCCGCCCTGTCCTTCCAAGCCGCCCGGACGTTCCCGAACCTCCGGTACCTGGCTTCAAGTTCGGACATGGTATAGATCAGCTGCGAACGCGGGCACTACGTCAGGAAAATGAAATAATGAAGACACTAAGGAAAAGGGAGGCGAAGTAGAACTTACCCCGACCATGGTCGGGTAAAACGAAGATAGCATCTCGGTCACTTGCCGAGAGCTCAGCACCTCCACGTCGGCAGGGAGGAGGATCCCCCGGCAAAGCCTCCTGGCCAGGTTGTGGTCGGCCAGCACCGACGCTCCTTCGGAGAATTGAGCGCTGGGCGGCACAGTGCGACTCCCCGACCTTGTGTCGTCAGTGGGGTCCATCGGGGCTTTCCCCCGATCGGCCACCCCAGCCAGCGGATCCGATAAGGAGGGGCTGCTCGAGTTTGACGCGGCACCCCCCGTTGCAGCTGCAGATGCCGTCGGGATGGTGTTCGGGTTCCCGAACGGCATCCGATGCCACACCCGCCGGCGAAGCCGCCGACGTCCCTTCAGCCGCTTCCTCCGCCTGCCGCTCTTTCGGTTGCACCGCCGGAGCCGCGAGTGCTATCACCGACTCCGACTGGTCGGTCGCCGACGCCTCGACGGTCGGCGCCGCTGTGGAGGGTTTTTTCGACGGTCGCGAAGGTCCGACTCCCGATGCCGGCCTCTTCCTCGCCGCATACTGTCGGATTTCGACGTCGGTCGGCCTCATCCTCGGAGGTGTCCCTGCGATACCGACAGAAATATTAATATAGGAACAAGAACGAAGGCCAAATAAAAAGATAACCGATGGATCGGGCGATACCTAGACGGGGGACCAAGCTCAGGCCAGCGTCATAGAGGGCTTGTTCGGTAACAAACTTCGTCTGCTTCGGGACCGACATGTCCTTGAGTCGGTGGAAGTCCTCCCGGTCGTCCGCCTCCACCCGGCTGTTCTCGTTCACCTCGGTTCGAGGCACGCCCCAGGGAGAAGAAGATGAAACAAAGAAAAACTGGTTCTTCCACCCGTGGATGGACGATGGAAGGCCAGTGATGAAGGAAAGACCCTTCCGGAGGCTGAAGAGCCACCCCCCTCGGGCCTTAGGGTGGGGTCGGAGGACAAAAAATGCCCGGAAGAGAGAGATACGAGGGTTGGTCGGCAAAAGCTAACACAACAAGGCGAAGCTGATTATTAGCCGGGCAGAGTTCGGCGCCAGTTGCGCCGGACAAAGTCCGTAATAATCCAGCAGGTTCCGGACGAACTCCGAAATCGGAAGCCGAAGACCCGCACGAAGATCTTCGACGTACAGCACCACCTGGCCCGGCGGAGGGTTGTTAACCCGACCGCCGACCCCGGGGGCGAAAAGTTGGAACTGCTCCGGGATACGATACTGATCCTGAAGCCGATCAACGTTCGGCTCCGAAAGCGAAGAAACCTCAACTTTCGGAGTCGACCGAGGGTCATCGGTCGGATTTCCCGACCGAGCCCCCTGAGATGAGTTTCCGGCCATCACACCAGAACCAAGAGAAAGGTGAGACCAAAGAAGAAGGAGAAGGAAAAAATGAGATTTAAAGGAAAACTACGGCAAAACGGGAAGGATCACGAACCCCAGGTGGACCCTTGCGAGAGTGGGAGAAGGGGCAGCCGCTGGCGACGACGGAAGAATCACTTGGGCAGAGTCTCCGCAGCAAATCGTCAAGAATGGGGCTTCAAGCACAAGTGGCCCTATATATATAGGGCCGTTCGATGGCCGAGATGATGCCGCGCCGACCGAGATCCCTCGGATGGGCGACGCGTGGCGACATCCGGGCCCCCTTTTTCGACCCGGTGGTTCGGCGCGCCCATCCTGGGAAGACCGCACTGCCTTCATTTAATGCGAAAGACGCCGGCCCCAACAACCTTCGACACATGGCGAAAGGGCCGCGGTTCAGAATTAAATCGCCCACACCGATTCGCGTTCCCGATGGGACGCCTGACAGCGCCCCGCGCCCCCAGAACCGGCACTGGGCGGCGGTTTGCGTTCCCCAAAAGGCACCGGACACCCGATCGCCTGACACCGAATTGTCCGGCACCCGATCTCCTGACACCGAATCGTCCGACATCCGATCGTCTGATACCGAATCGTCCGACACCCGATCGTCTGACATCGAATCGTCCGACACTCGATCGCCTAGCACCGGATTGTTTGACATCCCATCATCAAACAATGAGACGTCTGACATCGACCTGACCGGACCATCTGTCGGTGAGATCGGCAAACTCGGTCCAGGACGTGGCAAGGAATCCACTCCTTTCGCCTGCGTGGTGACACGGGGTAATGCGACGTCAGGCTCAGGAGTGAAGGGGACAACTGTTGGGATATACCGACTGACCGACTGACCGATCGACCGATCGATCGACCGGCCGATCGATCGATCGACCGACCGATCGATCGACCGACCGATCGATCGACCGACCGATCGATCGACTGACCGATTGAAATCGACCGACCGACCGAAGGTACGTCGGTCGGGCAGATCCTTTCTGCCCTGCCGACTGACTGCACCAGGGGATCCGGTGCCCGACTCTCCCGACGTATCCGACTGACCACAGGAGGAGTCCGAAGCTCTACCCGGCGCCCCTCGGCTGGCCACCGACCCAAGGTCGGACGGCTCCTCCAGGCGCCGTACTACCGTCAGAGGCTGTCAGTCCTGACAGCGGCGCTACCGCCTAGCGGTATTATCCCGCCTATGGGATGGTCAACCCTAGTGATTTGACGGCCCCACGGCGAGTTGACATCTTTACGGTGACTCTGACATTCTGCAGTGAATTGACAATTCCTCAATTGTCCGTGCCATTAATGACGGTGCCATACCCCACTCTGCTATATATATCGGGGAAGGCAACAATGCGAGGGGTCCTTTTCCAAAAAAATTCCCAGGCTTGCTTCCTTTCTCACTCTCTCTCGATTGAGCTCTCTGTCTTCATTTCACTGTTGCCCAGTCACCTCTCTAACTTGACCGTCGGAGGGTCCCCGTCGGAGCCGCCTCCGGCCAGTGTAGATTTTTTTTTTGCAGATGCTCGCTCTCGGTGACCAGATGACGAGGAGATTGACCGCAACACTCCCAAAGGTTGGTAGTTTGTTTTTGATTGCATAGAACAGACCACTCGTCAAAATTACGAAGACCAGCATAAGCAATAGAAGTGATGGAAGAGTACTTGTTAAGAAAAATTCAAGCATTTCTCTCCTTCCAAACATCCCAGATCATCACCACGAATAATATAAAAATAATCGGCTGAAATTCATTTACAGTTATTTCTTGAGTGAATGCAGGTAATCCGGACTAATCCATTTCTGAAGGATATACAATAGTTGAAAATTATGGTACTTTCCTTCAAGGCCACCCACATTAATCGAGAAGGTTATAGGGCAGCAGACTGGACAGCGGTGAAGGCGGACAGAATTTTGTCGTAGATGGGCAGAGTTTGGTTCCAACATCCCTTGGTTGTATTATATGCAGATGTTTATGGTGTCATTTACATTAGAAACTAGTTTAGTTCAGGCAATGCCTCCTTCTTACTAAAGGAAAAAAAAAACTTCTATTGGACTCAAGGTTCTGCTCTTCTTAGGATGGGTGATATGACCGCCGCCACGAAGTCCAATGGGCACATCCGAGAATAAGGTGGGGCTCCAAACAGTTGGCCTAGACTCGGCCTGATCTCCGGTATGCGTTCTGGGTGAAGGTGCAAATAATGATAGCCATAATAATCTGGAGGCTCCTTTATATGCGTTCAGATGGTAGCAGCAGTCATCTAATTTGGAGGCTTCTTTATATACGTTCAGATAGTAGCAGCGGTCATCCAACCGTAAATGCTATTCATGCAATTTCTACCAAAAAAAAAAAAAAAAAATGCTATTCATGCAATTTAAATATATATTAAAAAACCAAATGTATCTATGAATCTTTTTAAAATGTTTCTCATATATACACGAAAGATTGATAAATTGACATCATTATTTAATTATTATTGTCCATTATTAATTATTTTGTTCTAATTAATGGCTGACAAAGGACATTACAAAACACATTGTTTAATCTTCAATCAGCACATGAATAGAAGAGGCACATAACAGTGCTTTTGTATCATAAGCTACAGTGTAGTAAGGGTCTATTAGCCGTTTACGGTAGATAGTAAAATGTTGATTTTTTTTTTTTTCCTTTGATTATAATTTTAAGATGTTATCCACGAGGCAATGTGTTAGTGTTCTGAACATATCAGCAGTAACGTGCTAGTGTTCTGAAAATACCATATTTTATTTTTCAATTAAATATCATGACCTTCTTTGAGAGTTCAGAGCCGGCAATTTGTACGTATTCTATTTTAAGGCTTTATATTGATGGATCTCCAGGTCAGAAAGGCGCTTGGCCTGAAATCGAGAGGAGACCACAAACAAAGCCCATATACAGGTCAACGAACTTTACCAACTGGAGTGGTTAATATCCTGATATCCTCCAACTTATATATTTTCTATATATTTATAATTCTAAAATTTCTTTTCCATGTATCTCTTATTCAAAGTCTCAGACAGTGACCTATCATTTACCAAGAAACTCGACCACATAAAAACAAGGGCAGACTTGATTAATTTTGATTAACATCCATAGTACAGTACTATTGTGAGTTGTTCATGGCAAATATTTACTTACCATCTACCTTTCTTCATGTGCATAACTGGTTGCAAATCTTGACCGCTTTTATCATTTTGTCTTTAAGCATAAATCAAACTATATGCATGTCCTTTTGACAGCCAAATTATATGAATGTCATTTTTCAAAGTTTGCAAGATGACCATGTGTAAAGAAGAACTCTTTTGATGGGTGTCGAACTATTGATGCCGTTCCCTGGAGGGAATGCAGGCACTGGCCCACCGAGCATCAGGACAAGCAACCACTCCGGCTTTGTCTACGCGTCAGATGGTGAGCCTATAGACGATAATACGGATGGAATGCCACCGGTGCAGAGAGAAAGAGCGCGCGCGCCTTCTAACACCATCAGTGCCTCCAAGGACCGCAAACGCTAGAGTCCATCCGAGAGAGAGAGAGAGGGTGGGGGAAGAAAAGGGCAGCGTAACAGTAAATAAAGGAGACAGAACTCCCAACCATTCAATGCTCATGCCACGCCCAATCATGTGACATGAGAAAGACGAAGAAAGGAGGGGGGAAAAGAAACGATAGGATGTAGGATGATGGGTCTTCACCTCGTCCCCTCTTCGGATCCCTCCTCCTCGAGAAACGCGCTGGACACCACAAGCAAATGGTAAAGTGAGAGCCAACCTGCCCACCCACATCCACAGACAGTCTCCCCATCCGGCCGTGGTAAAAAAAAAAAGAAAAAAGAAAAAAGAAAGAAAGAAAGCGTCCCTCCGACAGGACCATCGCACGTCCATCCGCACCTCATCGATCGGTACAAACCCTGCCCATCCCCCTCCGCCGTCCCGTCTTTTCGCAACCTCTGCCCCCCACCCTCCTCCTCTGCCAAAGAAAAAAAGAGGGAAGAGAGCCATCCTTCTCCACTCTTCCATCTCCTGTCTCCCTTTACTTATTCATTCGTTCATCCAATAATTCTTTTTCGAAGAATAGTGGAGGTAATGACCTCCTCTCCACCACCAGCAGCAGCAACCACCCCGGCGAGGAGGATGTTATTAAGCGAGGAAGAGGAAGAGAAAGGAGGGGAGAGATGAAGGAGAGGCAGCGATGGCAGCCGGAGGAGGACGCGCTGCTGCGGGCGTACGTGAAGCAGTACGGGGCCAAAGAGTGGGGGCTGGTTACTGAGCGGATGGGGCGGGCGCTCCACCGCGACCCCAAGTCGTGCCAGGAGCGGTGGAAGAACTACCTCCGCCCGGGACTCAAGAAGGGCTCCCTCACCCCGGAGGAGCAGGCCCTCCTCGTCTCCCTCCAGTCCCGCTACGGCAACAAGTGGAAGGCCATCGCCGCCCACCTCCCCGGCCGCACCCCCAAGCGCCTCGGCAAGTGGTGGGAGGTCTTCAAAGACAAGCAGCTCAAGGCCACCGCCAAAGCCTCCTCCGACCAACCCCACCACCCTGGAACCTCCTCCGCTTACGAGCACATCCTCGAAACCTTCGCCGAGAAGCACGTCCTCCCACCCCCTTCCCATCCTCCTCCTCTCCCCTCCGTCGTCTTGCCTAATCCTCTCCTCTTCGCCGCCGCCTCCTCCTCCTGTTCCTCGTCGTCCCCATCCCCGTCCTCGCCGTCGCCTCCCTCCATCAACCTCTCGCTCTCCCGGCCGGAGGGGTGGCTGCTGCTGCTGCCGGCGGTGGTGCAGCTGTGCGCAGAGGTGGAGGAGGGGCGCCGGAGCTGGGCGCAGCACCGGAAGGAGGCGGCGTGGCGGCTGAGCAGGCTGGAGCAGCAGATGGAGACGGAGAAGGCAAGAAAGAAGCGGGAGAAAGTGGAGGAGGTGGAGGCTAAGATCCGGCGCCTCCGGGAGGAGGAGGCCGCTTGGCTCGACAGGCTGGAGGAGGAATGGAGGGAGCGGGTTTTGGAGGTCCGGAGGGAGGCGGAAGCCGAGGAGGCCGAGGTCGCGGAGGCGTGGACCGCTAGCCACGCCAAGCTTGCGGGCTTGGTGGAGAAGATGATGCTTGGTGGTGCCGGCGGGCATGGTCTCAGTTTCCCGGTGGCCAAGGATAATTTACACTGAGGTTTCTCCTTTTTGTTTTTTCCCCCTTTTTACTTCCTCCTCCTCTTGTTCCATTCCTCTTTAGTCTTGTCCATCTTCCATTTCCAAGCAGAGAGATAAAGTTAACCGTGTCCCCCCGCCCCTTTCCTTTTTTTTTTTTTCATTTTCACGTGTTGGGTTTGATCTAAGACTTTATTTTGCTCTCCCTGTTTCGCCCACACTGAACAGTTCCTCCGGAATTGACGGACATGACTTTAAAATTTGTGAGTTATGATAATGAAAGTATCAAGTGTTTTGCCCCTTATTTTTTCTCATTTTCACTTGTTGTGTTTGATCTAAGATTTTATTTGGCTCTCAATATGGCTGTTTGCTCCACACCGAGCAATTCCTCCGGAATTGACGGACATAACTTTAAGGCATAACTTTAAACTTTCAGAGACTACGTTTGTGGATACAACCTCCCCCTCCAAAGAAAGAAAAAAACGCGCGCGCCCACACAGACACATAGAATATATATATATATATATATATATATATATATATATATATATATATATATATATATATATATATATATATATATATATATATATATATATATATATATATATAAAATAGGTAAAATGTAAAATGAAATTCTCCTCTAGTTGTAGGTAACCTGAGCAGGGGCCGACTCCACTGTCGTTGGATCTCTGTTGGCCAAGGCCTGAGTCAATTTTTCTCTATGTGCATCACTTTCTCAGCCGACTTAGGCTTCAACTCGGACCAATCAAATGTCCAAAATAGGCCCCAGCTGAGCTAAACTGTCTTCGGATTGATATCCAATTACAGACAACGAAACAACCCAATCTTGCTTCTTTAGCTTACACTTTGTCTTGCTCTCTTCTAATTTAATGGACTTAGCAGCCCCAAAGTAGGCCGTGCTGATGTTCTGTCAAGCTCGACACTAAGACCTCTGAGCCGAAACGTATGTGCACCCTCAGTGGCAGTTTCAAGCGGAGCCTTGTCAGGCCAAGCTCAATCAAACTCCGGGCTTAGTTACATCCCTAGATATGCATTGCTTTCGGTTTTGTTCTTTCATACTATTATACTTGAAGGCATCAGCCGCATTGCTCGATGATTCTGGTCCGTTACACCCAATGGCCAAGTATTTCATGGAAAAGACATTGAATATTACTTTATTTTTAGTTAACTGACATATTAAATCTCAAAACATTAAGTACTTTATGTTGACCACCATGTAGAATTTATAGCCGTAGTAATCATTGCAAGCATGAAATACTTATCATATGTCGGTTGTACGTACATTTTTGGTTGAAGAACGGACAACCCTTGCTTCAGCCATTTAATTAGCAGGAGTCTAAAATATTCAATCCAGATCCTTATTTAATATTTGAATTTCGATTTGATTAGATCCATCCAGCTTAAACATATTCAAACCGTAAACAAATTATCCTATTTAATCATTTTAATTATTTAAATTAAATTTTTATTTTTATTTTCTAATTTATTTAATTTATTTATTAAATAGATCATATCAAAATTTTTATAAGATATCCATTTAAAATCTATCTAAATCAACCTTCTATCCTAAAAATGGAACGTGTTTAAAATTTAAAATTATGCACGTATCATTGCATCTTTAACCAGTGATTGACCACTGATCATTGAAATCGTCTCACCCCCGGTGCGTAGCTTTTTTTTTTTTTTTTTTTTGGGAGGGGCCATATTCTCCATTTCGTCTCTCTCTCATTCCCCACTTCCGCCTCTCTCTCTCTTCCTTCTTTCATCTTTGAGCCTCTCTCTTGTTTTTTTTTTTTTTTATTTTCCATTGGAGGAGGCCGGGGATGATAAGCTGCAGAGAGGCGATGCCAAATATTTGGCACAGTTGGCACAGGCAAAGGGCAGAGAGACGGTGAGAGCGACATAGATGTAGCTATAGAGATCAGCGAGGATGCCGGGTTGAGGGTGAGGATGCGGGGGCGCAGTTGAGAGCAGGGTTGAGGGCAAGGATGGAGTCACGGCCGAAGATCAGCAAAAGTAAAGAGCGGTCGAGAGCAGAGAGGTGGCCAAACTGGACTATCTAAGAATGAGGTCAAGAACGGAGATGCGATCGAATAGGATCGAGACTGCTGAAGAGGCTCGATGATGCGGATCATTAGAGTCAAGAAGAAAATTTCTTTTCAAGCTCTCTTTTTTTTTTTTTTTTAACTAGGTGGACTCGGTAGACTCCAGTAAATGGGTTAAACGGATCAGGTCTAATAACTTATTTATTAAACATGATAGATTCGAGTTTCAAAATCTGATCTGTTTAATGAATAGATCGGATTCAGATTTAAATTTTTTTAGTTTGATCCGTATATGATCCGATCTATTTATATCCGAACTGATCCAATTGTCACCTCTTATTCTGATTTAGATATTAATTCCGGTCATCAATTAACCAAGCACATCAGGGAACATAATTATTTTAATTTTTATTTCAATTTCAATCCATTCTAATTTTAATTTCGATTGCGAGCTATAGGTATCCTACATGCAGGTAACGAAAGGAAAGTTGCTGCGTTGATCTCAGGCCTATTCGCCTTCCTTAGTTCCACCCTCCGCTCCCCTCCCGGCTTTGAGGTCATTGATGCTCTGCTCCGGTTCATGGTTCTGCTTTCCCCATCAAAGGCAGACATAACCCGACACTTTACGAATCCATGCTACATTGTAGTGGCTATTCGTCTGTCCATCAAGTCATGGACTCAAGGGTTGCTTGAACTGTAGGGGTGTGGTTCTATATCTCTTGGTTGGACACTCAAAATAAGTATTGTCAAGGGTGAGATGCTTGGCTTTATTTGCAAGATTATGGTGCTTCTCTATTCTAAGGGTCCAACTGCCCGTTGCAGTATTCATTTTAGTACTTATAGGTCAAAGCTAATTGGGTGGCTTAGGATTATGTAAAACTAGGTTCTTTGTTGAAGAATTTCCCGTGTTTCTATCTATTCTTGATGGATGCAAAGTCAAACATATTTTTCTGATACCATGTAGCTTATCAATTTTACGTTAGTGTGTGTCTATATATATATATATATATATATATATGTTAATTCCTTCAATCAAGAAGTTAAGTGAATATGCATATATTTTTAAAGATGGGAGTACCTATAGAGGCGGTGAGAGTGGGGATGCATTGAGGCCAAAGAGTTTGAGATAATGTGGTGCCCCATCTTCCACTATAATGTATTCAAGTCAACCCTTTCTATTATCTTTTCACACTTCATGTCATATGGGAATTTCAACATTCAAATCCAACACACAAGATTTTCAAAGAGAACAGATATACTTTTCTTTTGAAGCTTTATACCATATTCATCAGATATGATCGTTATCATCTCACTTGCTAAGTAGCTGCTGGATTTTTAGTCAATTGTTGCTGCTCCTTCGCTACTATTCCTTCTTATATGCTGGATGTATTTTGATGCGTAGTCGTTGATAGCACCAAAAATAACTCTACTCACTACGTAGGTAGGATGAGTCGAGATCGTATCCTCAAGGACCTTGGGCTAAATTGAGATTGTAAAATAAAAGAAAAAAGCGTTGTTTTTGATTTAGAAAATAAATTATCTTAAAATTGATGTAATTAAAAAATAAAGAGCTCGGGAGTTTTGAATTAATTTTGCACTAGGAGAGTTGTATCTCTTTTTTTTTAATTAAATAGATGTGATTAATCTTAGAAAAAATATATGTCTTTCCTCGACACGCTCCGTACCCGTAGATCACGGCGCGTCTCCAGAAAGTACTAGGTAAACAACTCTTCTTTCCTCGGCATGCCCCGTATCCGTAGATCACGACGCGTCTCTGGAAAGTAAAAGTTGTTCCTAATATTAATCTAACAATAAAGCATAAATAAAAGCATATGAAAGAGAGCAAATAAAGAATTCATGATGATTTAAATAAAAAGCATAATCTTTATTGCATATAAAGAAATACAAGAAAGTTTAGAACAATAAATCATCTCTGTGTCGTTACAAAATTTCTTCTCCACTCCCGAGACTGCTAGCCTAGCTGCTCATGAAGTAGTCCCTTTCTATTCCTCTATGCAAGGCTCTAGAAGAATTTCTGGACTCCTCCTCCAATGGAAGTACAAAAGTCTTTTTATACGTGTTAGGAAGGAGGAGTTTTACATGATTTTTCGATGTGAGACTAAAGAAAATACAAATCTTTTCTCTCAAAATATTTCTAAATATTAATTTTTTTCTTTAATAAACATCTGTTCGACCGCCATCAAAAACTCCCTGCGAACCCGTCTGCCGCGCGCCCACACCCGCGCGATGCCGCACCCGTGCCCGCGCTCGCCCAGGAGTATTCCACGTGAAACAACTTTTTCGTATTCCAAAAAGAAACTTTTATTTCTTCATAATGACATCTATATCCTTTTGGATTCCTTGTACAGTATCTTCATTTTTTATAATACCATATGCATCCTTCTTTTATTTTAATTTTATTTTAAGTCCAAATTTCTTCAAACTTGAGTCTTTTTTATCTATGAATCGGACTCTTTGTATCGGCGATCATCTTTCCTATAAAACATAAACATAAAAAGAAGCATCAAATTCTTAATAAATTAAATAAATTAAATATAATTTTTTACTTTAAATGACTTAAATTAAGTGTTTATCACACCCTCCAACTTGAATTTTGCTCGTCCTCGAGTAAAATAGATATATCAGTATTGTGTACCGACTCGGTCTTGAATCAAAATTAGGTTAGACATCCCAAAAGGTAGATGATACTTGGTCAGACCATTAAAGAGATATTTCATTGGATTATCAATTTGACCCAATTAGTGGCTGAGTATTAACTAAAGAAATTTCAGAGCTTTTCTTTCACCAACTCCCCACTTTACTCTTTAAATCTTCTAACTTAATGGAAAAGAGGTTTATTATCTTCTTGCAATTTAGTCTCCTTAATATATATATATATATATATATATATTTATTTATTATTATTATTTTTAACATTACCTACCTTTTTATGCGAACCACAATGCTTACTTAGGCGAAAGGGCCCGATACTCAGTAGGAAACAAATGTTGTTTTTCTTTTTTTTTTCTTTTTTTTTTTTAAGTAAATTTTAAGAAGATTTTTTGCATACCTCGACCTTTCCATCCAATTTTTCATGAAGCAGATTCTTTATTGAGATCAGTAAGAAGAGGGTTGTAGAATCACTCCTAAAATTTGGTCTAGTCTAAACCCTACCATTCATTGGGTTTTCTTAATAAT
Organism: Elaeis guineensis; assembly: GCF_000442705.2. NCBI lineage: Eukaryota > Viridiplantae > Streptophyta > Magnoliopsida > Arecales > Arecaceae > Elaeis > Elaeis guineensis. The sequence continues at coordinate 106,252,331 of NC_025994.2, forward strand.
TTATTCCTCAGTATCTCTAAAATTATCTTGACCATTAATCATTCATTGTTTAGGATGCCTAATTGACTCTTAATCAAAATAAAATTTAGATACACAAAACTAATTATTTCTGACTATACTCGAGGATTTGATTAATTTCCTCCCCCCCAACTTAATCTACATTGTCCTCAATGGAGTAGGAAAGCAAAGAAAATAAAAGGAGAGAGTGCATCTGGGATAATTTTGCTTCGAAAGTTGAAGATAGCTTCATTGATTAATAAGCACTTATTCTAAATTCCTGCAGCTGCGGTAAAGTAAAAAATATGAAATCGTTGGGTTGCCTCCCAACAAACGCTAAGTTTTACGTCTTCAGCCAGACTGAATTGAGTATTATGGCGGTTTTGGATCCACTAAATCAACAGATTCAATTAATTCTCCATCACTAATTCCATCTATGTAAGGTTTCAGTCGCTGACCGTTCACTTTAAAAGTGTTCCCCTGTTTAGGATTTTTGAGTTCTATAGCTCCATGAGGAAATACCTGAGTTACAATGAAAGGTCCGTCCCAACGTGAGCGAAGTTTTTCAGGAAACAGACGCAACCTAGAATTGAAGAGCCAAATTTTTTGAATGGGCTCGAACATTTTTCGTGCAATAAATTTATAATGGTATGCTTTAGTTCGAGCCTTATAAATTTTGACACTCTCATACACTTCATTGCGTAGCTCTTCAAGTTCATTTAATTGGAGTCTCCTATTGGAACCTGCATTTTTCATATCAAAGTTAAATTGCCATATGGCCCAAAATGCACGATGTTCTAATTTTACCGGCAAATGACAAGCTTTTTCGAATACAAGTCGATAAGGAGACATTCCTATGGGTGTTTTAAAAGCAGTACGGTAAGCCCATAATGCATCATCTAAGCGAAGAGACCAATCCTTTCTATCAAGCTTAACCATCTTTTCTAGGATATGTTTAATCTCCCTATTTGACACCTCTACCTGACCATTAGTTTGGGGGTGATATGGTGTGGCCACTTTGTGTGAAATATTATATTTTTTCATAAGTGCTTCAAAATATTTATTCGTAAAATGAGTCCCCCCATCACTAATGATCACCCTTGGGAAGCCAAATCGACTAATGATGTTTCGTTGGATAAAACTAATTACAATTTTATTATCATTAGTCCGTGTAGCTATTGCCTCCACCCATTTTGATACGTAATCAACTACCACCATAATATATTCAAATCCAAATGAGGCTGGAAGAGGTCCCATGAAATCAATCCCCCAAACATCGAAGATTTCTACTACTAAAATGGGGGTCAGCGGCATCATATCTTTCTTGGATAAATTTTTTGTTTGTTGACATCGCAGACAACTTCGGCCAAATTCATGTGCATCCTTGAAAAGCGTTGGCCAATAAAACCCACTCTGCAGCACTTTTGCTGCAGTTTTTCTTCCACTAAAATGTCCCCCACATGCCGAAGAATGGCAAAAAGTGAGAATACTTTGGAATTCACTCTCGGGGACACAACGGCAAATAACTTGGTCAGGACAGTATTTGAATAGTTCAGGTTCTTCCCAGAAATAATGTTTAATTTGTGAGAAAAATCGATCCTTTTCTTATTTTGTCCAGTGAGAAGGTACTTGTCCTGTTGACAAGTAATTGACAATATGGGCAAACCATGAAGGATGGCTAGAAGAGATTGCGAAAAGTTGTTCGTCAGAAAATTTTTCTTTGACCTCATCTATGCCTATCGTGTGTTCAACTAAGATCCTGGAGATGTGATCAGCTACCACATTCTCAGAACCCTTCTTATCTCGAATTTTCAGATCAAATTCTTGTAAAAGAATGATCCATCTGATCAAACACGGTTTAGTATCTTTTTTGAGAGGAAATATTTCAGAGCCGCATGATCAGAGTAAACTAGAACCTTAGACCCTAACAGATATGAGCGAAATTTTTCAAGGGCGAACACTACTGCTAGTAGCTCTTTTTCTGTTGTAGTGTAGTTTAATTGGGTATCGGAAAGAGTCTTGCTAGCATAATAGATCACATGTGGCTCCTTATTGATTTTTTGGCCTAAGACGGCACCTATTGCAAAGTCAGAGGCATCACACATAATCTCAAATGGAATGGACCAGTCAGGGAGTTTTATTATGGGTGCTGTTGTCAGGGCTGTTCGTAATGTGTTGAACGCTTTCAAAAAGTCTTCATTAAAGACAAATGGTGTATCCTTGGCCAACAGATTGTACAAGGGTCTTGAAATCTTGTTAAAGTCTTTGATGAAGCATCTATAAAATCCGACATGACCTAAGAAGGATCGTATTTGTCGGACCGAAGTAGGGGGTGGTAGTTTTGAAATGACCTCAACTTTGACTTTATCTACCTCTATCCCTCTTTCAGAAATAATATGTCCTAATACAATTCTTTTCCACACCATGAAATGGCTCTTTTCCCAACTTAGGATAAGATTTGTCTCCACACACCGTTTAAGAACTTTGAAAAGATTATGGAGACAATCCTCAAAGCTGATTCCAAACACAGAAAAATCATCCATAAAAACTTCAAGATATTTGTCCGCCATATCCGAAAAAATGACCAGTATGCACTGTTGAAATGTAGCGAGTGCATTGCAAAGCCCGAACGGCATACGCTGAAAAGCGAAGGTGCCATAGGGGCAGGTGAAGGTAGTCTTTTCTTGATCATCCGAAAATACAGGTACTTGATTGTACCCTGAATAACCATCAAGAAAACAGTAGAAACTTTGTCCTGCTAACCGTTCTAGAATTTGGTCGATGAAGGGCAATGAAAAATGGTCCTTCCTAGTAACGACATTCAGTTTTCTATAATCTATGCATACTCGCCATCCAGATAATATGCGAGTGGGAAGTAGTTCACCTTCTTCATTTTCAACCACAGTAATATCAGATTTCTTAGGTACTACTTGAGTGGAACTGACTCATTTACTATCGGATATGGGGTAGATGATTCCAGCATCTAACCACTTTACCACCTCTTTCTTTACTACTTCACGCATGTTTGGGTTCAATCTCCTCTGCATATCTCGATGGGGTTTGGCATGTTCCTCAAAATGAATATGGTGCATGCAAATGGAGGAGTCAATTCCTTTTAAATCGGTAATGGACCAACCGATAGCCTCTTCGTGTTCCTTCAGAATACCAACCAATTATGCTTCCTGATTAGGGGTCAAGTCTGATGCAATGATTGCCGGGAGGGTGTCATTGAGTCCTAGAAATACATACTTGAGCGTAGCAGGAAGGGGTTTCAATTCTAACGTAGGTGGTGATTCTAAAGATGGGACTATTGATGTACTGGCTAATGTGGGCAATGGCTCATACTTGATTGTCCATGGAGGAGTGGTTTTATCGTGTGGTGTATCCAACAAGATGTTAACTTCTTTCATATATTCCTCAAAGTCACACACTCCAAAGTGAGCCAAGCAAGTATCTAAGGGGTCTAGTGCTAGAATTATGGGTGTTGCATCTTCTATAATATCTTCTAGTGTATCTACTTCGAAGCAACTATCCATTGATGGTCCTTGGGAAGCACCAAACACATTCAGTCTTAGTTTCTTATTCTCAAACGATACATCCATGACTCCTGTCCTATAATTAATGCATGCATTTGCCGTAGCTAGGAAGGGTCGTCCTAAGATAATGAAAATTTGTCTGGGGTTGCCACTTAATTCCATATCGAGAACCAAAAAATCAACTGAAAAGTAAAACTCATCTACCTTGACCAAGACATCCTCAAGCATTCCACGTGGTTCCTTAATTGATCTGTCGGCTAACTGCAGTGTGACTAATGTGGGTTTCAGTTCTCCGAATCTAAAAAGTTCATACACCGAACTAGGTAAAAGATTCACACTTGCCCCTAAATCCAGAAGAGCTTTTTCAATGTGATAATCTCCTATAACACAGGAAATGATAGGGGCTCCTGGGTCCTTAAGCTTTGGAGGAGTGGCATGCTGGAAGACAGAACTAGCCTGTTCAGTGAGACGTACTTTCTTTGGGATTTGTAATCTAGATTTATATTTTTGGGTGCACAAATCTTTCAAAAATTTGGCATAAGCAGGGACTTGTTTGATTGCGTCTAGAAGGAGAAGATTAATTTGGACTTGCTTAAATAATTCCAACATCTCATCGAGTTTTTCTCCCTTCTTATCTGCAGGAATAGGGGCTTTCAGGGCATTCAGAAATAGGACTTTAGGCAAGTAAGATGATTTCAGTGTAGTTGGTTCCTTCTCTATTTTTAGGTCCTCCTTGTTCTTGGATGATTTGGATTCGGTTAGAGGTTTAGGGTTGGTCTCATTGGTTTTACTAGTGTGTTCAATGACCTTCCCACTTCTCAGAGTCATGATTGATTTGGCATGTTCAGAAAAAGTTTCTGGGGTATTAGAACTCTCAATCACAAATTGTCCTCTTGGGTTGCTCTCGGGTTGGCTAGGTAATTTTCCTCCTTTCCTCCTACTGAATGCAGTCCCTAGTTGACCTATTTGGATCTCTAGCTTAGCAATGGATTGTGTGTGGGAGTTAAGGGTCTAAGTGTTGACTTCTAATCGTTCTAGTGCTTTCAGAATTTTTTTCTCAAAAGTTGAGCTGTGATCAGTAGTAGACGGTTGAAGAACATTTTGAAATTGATGGTATGGTCCATGCCTATATGTTGGGTCTTGATATTGTGGTCGAGGTGTGGCAGGACCAACTACTGGTTGTGATCTCCAGGAAAAATTTGGATGGTTTCTCCAGTCGGGGTTATAAGTGTTCGAATATGGATCATTTTCTGATCTGCGAGCTTGTTGGACTTGAGCTTGCTGAACCTGCTCGTGCACAAACTCAGGAAATTGAGGTGTGGCTGGGCATTCACTAACAAAATGGTTCGGACTTGCACACAATGCACAAACTTCTTGGATTGGGTTAGGTGGAATCGGAGATTGTCCAGTATTTAGAAGATGATCTAATTTTTGGGACAGTTCATCTACCTTATGATGGATATCTATGGCATTTTCTACTTCATATATTCTACCTCTCTTTGGGTTTAATATGAGTTTATCTCTAATAGAGGCAGACATATGATGTAATGAATTTTTACTTAAAATTTCAAACAGTTGCCATGCCTCATCCTCATTTTTCAGCATGAATGTCCCACCGCATGATGCATCGATCATTTATCGATGTCTTTCAGAGAGCCCATCATAAAAATATTGGATTAACTGCCACTTGGGTACAGCATGGTGGAGATATTTTCTAATAAGGTCATTTAATCTCTCCCATATTTCATGAAATATTTCTCCATCTAATTGGAAAAAACTAGTTATGGCTTTCCTTATTTGATTAGTTTTTTCTATGGAAAAATATTTCTTGAGAAACTCTTCTTGCAGCTGGTCCCAGGTTGATATAGTCATGGAATCTAAAGTATGTAGCCAGTATTTGGCTTTGTCCTTAAGTGGGAAAGGGAATAATTTTAACCTAAGAGCATCATCGGAGAAGTTGTGAATTTTGAAAGTTGAACATATCTCAAGAAATTCTTCAAGATGTTTATAAGGGTCCTCATTACTAAGTCCATAAAATGAAGGTAACATTTAGATTATACTGGACTTAATTTCATATTGAGTGACCTCCATAGGGGGCACTTGAATACAAGGAGAGTAGGTATATGTGGAAGGAGTAAAGTACTCCTTCAGTTGCTTGGGTGGATCATTCTCCTGATTTCGATCCATATTTTTACGTCTGTTGGCTCTAAAGGTTCTTTCTATTTCTGGATCAAAAGGTTGGATTTCTGGTCATAACAATCTACGGCCAAACATACACCTTACAATTATACTGTAGAGCAAACACAGAAAATTTTTTTTTTATAATATATATTTTTATAATAAAGTGAGAAAAGAATGAAGAAAATCTAAAGAGAAGAACCTAAGAATCTTAAATCTATGAAAAGGGAGAAATTAGTTAATGTTTAGATGTTAATTGCAATCAACTTAAACAAGCATAGACTCTCTATCCTGAGGTTAACTTAGATCTAGACAGCTCCTAACTTCTAAGACCGCCTTTGAGCACTCCAAGCTCAAGACTGACTAACTGACTCGGCCAGGTAAGTGTAAGATGTGGGAGGTTCCCTGCTCGTTGCTTTCCTGAAACACCAACTGAGTTGGCCAGGTCAGTCAACGGAACCAATTGAAAACCACTTTCTTTAACCACTTGCCTTAGACACCGAGCAATTAACCAATCCGCACTCGGTTCAACTCTAGAGCTTTCTTATCCTATTGAGCTCAAAATTTCTAGGGCTGATGTTTAGTTGATTTTAGATTAAGGTCTAGGTTATGCAAATGCAAGGTAGTGATTTGTGGGCCAAGGAAGGGTGATCAAATCTCCACCTTATCTTAGTTAATGGGTTGCGTCCTTAAAGTTAATTATGGAGATGAGATGCAAAGAAACAAGGTGTCCAATCAAGTTAGAAATTTTTATATTTAGGGTTACGCTATTTTAGTTAAGTGTTATGAAATGTCAGTGACTTTTTTTTTCCAACCGTGCCAAGGTCTCCGGCAATGGCGCCAAAATTTGATGCGTAGTCGTTGATAGCACCAAAAATAACTCTACTCACTACGTAGGTAGGATGAGTCGAGATCGTATCGTCAGGGACCTTGGGCTAAGTTGAGAATGCAAAATAAAAGAAAAAAGCGTTGTTTTTGATTTAGAAAATAAATTATCTTAAAATTGATGTAATTAGAAAATAAAGAGCTCGGAAGTTTTGAATTAATTTTGTACTAGTAGAGTTGTATCTCTTTTTTTTTTAATTAAATAGATGTGATTAATCTTAGAAAAAATATCTGTCTTTCCTCGGCATGCCCTGTACCCGTAGATCACGGTGCGTCTCCAGAAAGTACTAGGTAAATAACTCTTCTTTCCTCGGCACGCCCCGTATCCGTAGATCACGGCGCATCTCTGGAAAGTAAAAGTTGTTCCTAATATTAATCTAACAATAAAGTATAAATAAAAGCATATGAAAGAGAGCAAATAAAGAATTCATGATGATTTAAATAAAAAGCATAATCTTTATTGCATATAAAGAAATACAAAAAGTTTAGAACAATAAACCATCTCTGTGTCGTTACAAAATTTTTTCTCCACTCCCGAGACTGCTAGTCTAGCTGCTCATGAAGTAGTCCCTTTCTATTCCTCTATGCAAGGCTCTAGAAGAATTTCTGGGCTTCTCCTCCAATGGGAGTACAAAAATCTTTTTATACGTGTTAGGAGGGAGGAGTTTTACATGATTTTCTGATGTGGGACTAAAGAAAATACAAATCTTTCATCTCAAAATATTTCTAAATATTAATTTTTTTTTAATAAGCATCTGTTCGACCGCCATCAAAAACTCTCTGCGAACCCATCTGCCGCGCGCCCGCTCGCCGCGCGCCCACACCCACGCAATGCCGCACCCGTGCCCGCGCTCGCCCAGGAGTATTCCACGTGAAACAACTTTTTCATATTCCAAAAAGAAACTTTTATTCCTTCACAATGACATTTATATCCTTTTGGATTCCTTGTATAGTATCTTCATTTTCTATAATACCATATGCATCCTTTTTTTATTTTAATTTTATTTTAAATCCAAATTTTTTCAAACTTGAGTCTTTTTGATCTATGAATCGGACTCTTTGTATCGGCGATCATCTTTCCTGTAAAACATAAAAAGAAGTATCAAATTCTTAATAAATAAAATAAATTAAATATAGTTTTTTACTTTAAATGACTTAAATTAAGTGTTTATCATATCTTCACTGCTGTTATCTGGTTCTGGTGCTTCAATGTGATGGTTGCTTCTATATACTCGGATACTTCCTTGGAATTTTACCTGCATTCAACTGATCTTTACTGCTATTATGACTCTGGTTCCCAAACGTTAATATGCAAGTATACTGTGGTTCACTTATAACTGGGCTTTTTGGGATGGCTACTGTCACGCCCCAAACCCAACACCCGGGTCGGATACGTGATGGCCGCACACTCCTTAGAGCAAGCCCTAAAAAATATGCAAGGCCAAAATAAATCATTACAATCTTAACATCCATAACAATTAATCTCAATAATAATTTGTAAAACCTTACATAATTACAAATTAATTTTTTTTAATCCTCTGATCAGGTACTATGACACTCTATCTATCCATCTGTTCACCCATAAATCTAAGCCATAGCCAATCATGAACGTCCTGTATCTCTGAGAAGAAAAGAAAGATGAAAGGGTGTGAGCTTTACAGTCCAGTAAGAATTTTCATATCACACTGATATAGTAATATAATCTGAAAATAAGAATAAGCAATAAAATATAAAATCTCATATTCAATGTCCAGAATAATGCAAACATCCATAAATTTTCTGTCTTGTTAAAATAGATGCATCATCATATATTAACAGGTGAAACCCTTTTATTCAACAATTATTTCATGTCTTATCTTTCATTTCTCCTTTCATAATCACATGATTCTTAACATTTTCTTTCTGGCTCTGGACTATCCAAGTCTATACCTCAGTCATCATCCGGATCGAATCTACTTAAAAAGCCTTTCAAGACTGTCCCAGGATGAGCTCCTGACCGGCTGTCCCACGTACGGAAGCCCGTGAGAGACTGTCCCAGGCATAAGCTCCTGGCAGGCTGTCCCAGGCATGAGCTCCTGGCCGGCTGATCCACCTGTAAGCTAGTGGGAGCTGTCCCATATGACAAGGCTAGTCCATACCATATATCTCTTTCTTTTTATTTAATCATTTTGTGTTGATTTCATCAAATCAATTCCGACTTGCATTATGATCAATTCAGATATGTATAATCATGCCATCAATCTCTGATATATATATATATTGACATAACATACTCATGCTCAAAATCAAATAACAGTATCTCAGGTATAATAAATTCATCGATCTCAAATCCGACGATGCAAAACCAATAATGCAAGACCAACAGTAAAATAGCATATTTATAATGGTGATCATGTACAGGGATTCTTACCTTTATCGGTGACTGATCCAAGCACCAAAAATCAATGTTCTTCTTTGATTTATGAATTTCTTTAATAAAATATTCCACTCAATATCATATGCAGACAATCATCTCTTCATAACCCTGATCAAATATAAAAATCATATATAGAAAAAATTACCGATAATCGATCCTAATAACACAGATCGAGGACCTCTCTTAGGATTAACCAAAATTAAGACTTATCTATGTATCAGGATCCTCTATTGGTCTATAAGACTTCTAGAGAGAGAAAATTCATGAAGAGAGAAAAAATTTTAGAGAGAGAAAGTGGAGAAAAAGTGAAGAGAGAAACCTTCGTATCCTTCCGATGAGGCAATCATGATCGAGATCATCAGAGGTCCTATCAGGATGACTTAATAAGAATCAAGTGTTACAAATTTCGAATAGGATCGAACTGAGATCAGATCTACCGCACAAATTTTGGAGCAAACTCAAATTATCATATTTTTATTTCAAATTTATTCTAGGATCCGTGATGAAATCAAAGAGAAAAAGACACTAGAGAGATAAAATCCATAAAGAGAGAGAAAAAGTCTAGAGAGAGAATCTATAGAGAGAAACTGGAGAGAGAAGGTAGAGAGAGGAGAGAGAGAAAATTTTTCTCTCTTCTTCTTCTTCTTATTTTATTTTATTTTTATTTTTCACTTTCACTTTTTTTTTCTTTTTCCTTTTTCTTTTCTTTTTCTTTTTCCTTTTTCTTTTCTTTTCTTCTTCTTCTTCCTTCTTCTTTTCTTTTCTTCCCGCGGCCTCCCTTGGCTGAAACAGGGGAAGGATTAGAGGGTGGCTCGACTCTGACAATGATGGCAGCATGGCCAGAGATCCGACAGCGACGGCCGACAATCGAGAGCAAGGAATCGCCGGTGGCATGATCGGAGATCCGACGATGGGCGGTAGGGTGCGGCCGACGGTGGCCAGCAGCGGACGGCCGGCAGCGAAGAGGAGAACGGCGGCAAAATCAAAGAAAAATTCAGAAAATAGGAGATTTCTTTTGCGACTGATTTTCGACAAAGTCGGTGGCCGGCGGGGAGGCCTTGGCCAGGGGAGAAAGGGAAGAGGAAGAGGAAAAAAGGGAGGGGCTTACCTCGAGCTCCGGCAGTGTCTCCGTTTCCAATTTTCGATGAGCACGGGTCTAAGAAAATCGGTAAAACGAGAAAGAAAGAGGAAGGAAGAAGAGAGGAGGTCGGGCTCTGGGATCCTTTGGAGGGAGGGGAGAAGGGGATTTATAGGAAATCCTTGGAGTCCTTGTTGCCCAAGGTTCCGCTCTTCCCGAATTCAATCGGAGAAGGGGAAGAAGTTTTTTTTTTTTTTAATGGGCCGTGGCTGATTCTAGGCCCAATTTGGGCCAGGGTGTTACATTCTCCCCCCTTCAAATAATTTCGTCCTCGAAATTAAGTTATTTTGTTTAAGATATATTTCAAAGTATGCATTCTTCATGTCATTCTCAAGCTTACAATAATGTCTTATATATTATTTATTTCTCATGATCTTGTTATAACAAAATTATTTGAAATCTCAAACTCATTCTTTCTTATTGATTTCTCAACTTTTTGAAGAACTGTAATATTTTAGACTTATATTAATATACCACCATTATTTGTCTAATACATTCCACTCAAAATTCATAATTATCTCAAACTGCCTATGATAGAAAAATAAATAAAGGTCAAACATCGAGCACTCTTCACAATCATCGATTTTTTTCTTCTCTTGACCTTCCAACAAATTCTATATTTAGACTCTCATCTTAAGAAAACCTCAATCTTCTATATCAGTCCAAGTAACAATATTAAATTTAAAAAAATATGAGATCTATGTCAGGACATTCTAAGTTTGAACTAATATCAGAACTATCAAGCTGTTAATAAACTTGAGATATCTAGAATTTCTTGGTATTATCTATAATGAAGCAACCTACTGACAAAAATTATCCGGCTATGATCAGATTAGATCAAAATCTATAACATCCTTTCATTATCAATAAAATCTTTCTTTATTTGCAACTAATGTATTCCATTATAATATTTTTTTAAAAAAATTATTAATATTTCTAATCAGTTTAATCCACCATGCTTTTATTGCGTACTTTGATCTTAATTTATCAAATTATATAAGTCTATCAAAGATAAAAAAAATATCCTTATATGTTAGATCAATCCAAGATAGATCTAACCTTCAAATTTCACATAAGACTTAGGATAAAATTTTTTTTTTTTAAGTTTCTTTATCTTTACTACCTTCGGATATAGCATATAAAAATTAAATCTTGATCCACTTTTTATGTTTGAAATTATTGCATAAGTTTCATCACTCTTCAAGAATCCAACATATCTAGAATCAATTAGAGTTAACCTTAGATTTACCTTACAATCATTTAGATAATTCTTAAATCAATCTTCCTTTTTAAAAGAATTAATTCTAACTTGACAAACTAGAAGAACTCAAGTCAACATCCTTAAGTAGAATCAACTTGATTATTTCTTATAGAGCTCTCTTCATCACAACCCTTAATATTAATCGATAAATCCATACAAAATCTTGTCCCTTGTATAAGTCATTCAAAATTTAACACTAACAAGATGTCTTAGTTCAATTTAAAAAAAATAATCCAAACTTTGACTTGAATAATTAATACATTTCACCATCTTTAACAATCACAAGAAAATTAAAAAAAATCTAATCCAAAGATAATAATACGAATTATTAAAGATTTCATCATAACCTGTATATCATACTCTGACAAAATAAATTTTTTTCTTTAATTTAATAATAATATCAAAATACTTTTGATCCACTTAGAAAAGTAAGCTTTTGATTTGAAATTCAATGTAATTTGAAAGATCAAGAAATTATATTCAGAATATGATATTTTGAGTCACCAAAGACTTTACCAAGATGTGTATCTCGTATTCTCATAATAAAATTTAAGTATATATATATATATATATATATATATATATATATATATATATATATATATATATATATATATATATTCATCTAAATTGAGTTTCATATATGACCTCTTATAGATTCAATGCTCAAAAAAAATTTCTCTCTCATATGATGTAATTTCTTCTTAGACCATACCCTAATTAACTTTCTTTTGATATGTCCAAAATTTATAATGCTCAGATAATTATCATCAAAATTAGAAAAAAATATCATGATCTTCAATCATATAAGTTTAACATTTTAAAATCATCTAGTATACTCAACATAATTTATCAACACCTTGCACTTCATTCTAAGGTCAACTCTTTTCATACTAGGTCAACCTTACTTATTGAAATCTAAGATATAACTCGTCAATTTTATTATAGACATCATATACCACTTATACATAAAGTTTCATTATAGTATTTATTGATTCAAAATCCCAATATTGATTCCTTTCTTTTATGTCAATCATGTTCCTTATGATCATAACCTAGGTTTAAATATCACTAAAGTCATAATTTCAAATAATTATAATTCTTAAGCTTAAATACCAATTAAATTATATTTTCTAATGATCATAACCTGAACTATAATATCATTCTATTACATCCTTAATGATTATAACCTTAAACTCTGATATTATCTATCATACTCTATTGATTATAATCTCAAATTTTGATATCATTTATATGACAATCCCTAGTGACCTTAAACTTGGGCTCTAGTACTGTTCTGTCATATCCTAATCACTTGTATCATTGTCTCCAAATAAACGTAACCTAACTTCTAAGCTCAGATGCTACTCTGTCACATCCTACTGATCTTACATAAAGTTTTAATATCTCTTTATAATCTCTAGTGATCTTAAACCTAAGCTCTGATATTATTCTATTTCATCCTAATCATTTATATCGTAATCTCCAATGATCATAACCTAAGTTCTAATATCACTCTATAATATTCTAATCACTTATATTATAATCCCTAATGATCATAATCTATGCTCTGATACCATTCTGTCACGTCCTGAACCCAACATCCGGATCGAATACGTAATGACCGCACACTCCTTAGAGCAAGCCCTAAAGAATATGCAAGGCCAAAATAAATCATTACAATCTTAACATCTATAACAATTAATCTCAATAATAATTTGTAAAACCTTGCATAATTACAAATTAAATTTCTTCAATCCTCTGATTAGGTACTATGACACTCTATCTACCCATTTGCTCACCCATAAATCTAAGCCATATCCAATCATGAACGTCTTGTATCTCTGAGAAGAAAAGAAAGATGAAAGGGTGTGAGATTTACAGCCCAGTAAGAATTTCCATATCACACTGATATAGTAATATAATCTGAAAATAAGAATAAGCAATAAAATATAAAATCTCATATTCAATATCCAGAATAATGCAAACATCCATAAATTTTTTGTCTTGTTAAAATAGATGCATCATCATATGTTAACAGGTGAAACCCTTTTATTCAATAATTATTTCATGTCTTATCTTTCATTTCTCCTTTCATAATCACATGATTCTTAACATTTTCTTTCTGGCTCTGGACTATCCAAATCTATACCTCAGTCATCATCCGGATCGAATCCACTTAAAAAGCCTTTCAAGACTGTCCCAGGATGAGCTCCTGGCCGGCTGTCCCACGTACGGAAGCCCGTGAGAGACTGTCCCAGGCATAAGCTCCTAGCGGGCTGTCCCAGGCATGAGCTCCTGGCCGGTTGATCCACCTGTAAGCCAGTTGGGGCTGTCCCATATGACAAGGCTAGTCCATACCATATATCTCTTTCTTTTCATTTAATCATTTTGTGTTGATTTCATCAAATCAATTCCGACTTGCATTATGATCAATTCAGATATGTATAATCATGCCATCAATCTCTGATATATATATATATTGACATAACATACTCATGCTCAAAATCAAATAACAGTATCTCAGGTATAATAAATTCATCGATCTCAAATCCGACGATGCAAAACCAATAATGCAAGACCAACAGTAAAATAGCATATTTATAATGGTGATCATGTACAGGGATTCTTATCTTTACCGGTGACTGATCCAAGCACCAAAAATCAATGTTCTTCTTTGATTTATGAATTTTTTTAACAAAATATTTTACTCGATATCATATGCAGACAATCATCTCTTCATAACCCTGATCAAATATAAAAATCATATATAGAAAAAATTATCGATAATCGATCCTAATAACACAGATCGAGGACTTCTCTTAGGATTAACCAAAATTAGGACTTATCTATGTATCAGGATCCTCTATTGGTCCATAAGACTTCTAGAGAGAGAAAATTCATGAAGAGAGAGAAAATTTTAGAGAGAGAAAGTAGAGAGAGAATGTGGAGAGAGAAATCTTCGTATCCTTCCGATGAGGCAATCATAATCGAGATCATCAGAGGTCCTATCAGGATGACTTAATAAGAATCAAGTATTACAAATTTCGAATAGGATCGGGCTGAGATCAGATCTACCGTACGAATTTTGGAGCAAACTCAAATCATCATATTTTTATTTCAAATTTATTCTAGGATCCGTGATGAAATCAAAGAGAGAAAGACACTAGAGAGATAAAATCCGTAAAGAGAGAAAAAAGTCTAGAGAGAGAAACTGGAGAGAGGAGAGAGAAAAAATTTTTCTCTCTTCTTCTTCTTCTTATTTTATTTTATTTTTATTTTTCTTTTTTTTTTCCTTTTTCTTTTCTTCTTCTTCTTCTTCCTTTTTCTTTTCTTTTCTTCCCGCGACCTCCCTTGGCTGAACAGGGGAAGGATTAGAGGGTGGCTCGGCTCCGACGACGGTGGCAGCATGGCCGGAGATCCGACAGCGACGGCCGACAACCGAGAGCAAGGAATCGCCGGTGGCACGATCGGAGATCCGGCGATGGACGGTGGGGTGCGGCTGACGGTGGCCAGCAACGGACGGCCGGCAGCGAAGAGGAGAACAGCGGCAAAATCAAGGGAAAATTCAGAAAACAGGAGATTTCTTTTGCGACTGATTTTCGACAAAGTCGGCGGCCAGCGGGGAGGCCTTGGCCAGGGGAGAAAGGGAAGAGGAAGAGGAAGAAGGGGAGGGGCTTACCTCGAGCTCCGGCAGTGTCTCCGTTTCCAATTTTCGGTGAGCATGGGTCTAAGAAAATCGGTAAAATGAGAAAGAAAGAGGGAAGAAGAAGAGAGGAGGCCGGGCTCTGGGATCCTTTGGAGGGAGGGGAGAAGGGGATTTATAGGGAATCCTTGGAGTCCTTGTTGCCCAAGGTTCCTCTCTTCCCGGATTCAATCGGAGAAGGGGAAAAAGTTTTTTTTTTTTTTTTTAATGGGCCGTGGCTGATTCTGGGCCCAATTTAGGCCGGGGTGTTACACCTACCATCTTCAATTTGCTGTTACTCTCACTATGAAAATACAACAAAAAAGGAAATGTGGAGAAAAAATGAGGAAAAACAAAAAACAGAAGAAAAGCAAAAAGAAAAAAGGAAAAGGAAAAGAAAAAAACAAAAAAAATAAAGTTTATTGCTAACTTTGTTTATGTTTGTTTGCAGGTTTCAACTTTAGTTTTTTTTCAATTTCACTGTTTTGGAGGAATCATTTCAGGGCTCAAATTGTTTATCTGCATTTTACTTGCTCCTTGAGTGCAAAAGGGAGTAGCTGGATCTATTTTCAAGTCCCACTGAGCTCAACTGTCAAGAGTCAAATTAACATATCATCAGATCTTCAATCACCTTTTTTGGAAGCCACTACGATTTTCAGTTTGAAGGATTTTAACAGCTTTGAAGAATTTATTTACAGCTCACAACCTCAACACTTCATTCAAGATACTCCTTTCACAACTCGGTTTTACTACTATAAAATCCTACGATGATAGAAGGCTGGTTATCTCTATGTGAAGCTAATTGCATCATTGATTTACTGGCTGGTTCTCCTTATATGTTTTATTCATATGTCATCAGCTGCTTTGAAGAGTCAAATGATCAAATCTTACTTCAAGCTCTATATATACTTGTACTAGTTTGGAATTGGAAGGGAGGTCAAAATCATATTCTGTATATACCTCAAGGATGTATGAGAAATAGTATTTCGGAACTGAAACAAAAAACAAACATTTGTAAACAAAAAGTATCAGTCAACTGAAGAGGTTGAAAAACAAAACAAAAAAAAAAAGAAGGAAAGAAAGAAGGAAAAAAAGAATAAAAAAGAGTTCAAAAAATAAAAAGATCATGAAAGGTTTTACTCTAACATTTTTTGTCTTCGTTTTTGCAGGATCCAATTGTGTGATGTATGGAATCATTCAATCGGCACTATTTTGGATATCATATATCTTATGTTTTCTTCAATAAAAGGTGTATATTTCAATCATAACTGCCAGTAAGATGATATTATCATACGTCAATTATGGATTTGGGGATACAACAACCTGTACACACTGTTTCTACTGCTTCTCTTCCACATATAAGGAGATAGGTACTGAAATATACCTTAAGGTTACTGCCAGCTGCATCAATGAGGAATCTACCATATTTTTCTTGTCTGTGTTTCATTCTCCAAGTGGTTGCTCTTTAAAGAGATTGATAATTTTCTGGGACTACGATACTTTGATACTTGGAATTATAGGCTTGATATTCCTCTGGATTGTGGGACTTGTTTTTATCTGCATTTGTGATGCACTATATGAAGATCGCATTTGTGATGCACTATATGAAGATCAACAGGGCTCACCAACTCATTATTTATAGCATCTCTGTACAGTCTCTGACTGTGGATTTATAGTTTCTGTCACCTTTTCGCACAACCCTTGGAACAAAGTTTATAATATAATCAACTGTCAACAAACATATCAGTTATTGTACATCACTTCAGCTGCAGAAATAACCCAGGGGTATTTAGGATGCTTTATATGTTTGAATTACCTTGCTCCATCGACCCGTTGTCTTCTGATTTTGGCAGTTGCTGGATTCTCTCTGTGTCTAAATTACTATACTTCGTTCTTGTTATTCTTGTTTGTTATGCTTTGCATCTATTGTATTATATGTTACACACTCTGTGTATCTTCTTCTGCTGTTAATATAGTTTTCCTTTTTACCAAAAAAAAAAAGTGGGGCCCCATCTCATGATGCAAATTTTTTGCATGCAGCTGAATGTTTCTTAGTTTTTTTTTTTTTTAAATGAATCCAGGTTAATAGCTTCATGATAAATTAATATTTACTGTTATATAAAGGATTCTGACAATATCTAACCTTCCCTTATACAAACCTACATTTAAAATCAGTTTGTCAATTAAATGGAAACATCTCCTGAACTTACAAGTCCTCTTCGGTCAAAACAATGGAATTATGCATAAAGCGAAACAGTGTGTCTTGCACCGACATGGAATCAATTCAATCGATCGTGATCTGCTTCCCAACTCTTGAAAACAGAGTCGAACCAAACCAGTCCAGAATTAAATCCTATAAACCCAAATGAAGATCGATTAGGTTTTGTTCCATCATCTAAAAATTTGGTGAAATATAGGACAAAGATGTGAGAGCAGAACAAAACATATACCAACATGTTATATGTTTATTAGCAAACATATTTTAGGTTAAATTGGCAGGGTGTAATTGATAAGGGATTTGGTTTGTGTCAAGATACTATGGCAAAACTATCAATGCAAATGCAACCCATTTAGTAAATGGACCAGCATTCCAAATCAAGCGTGGCATATTTGTTAAACAAATAAACCAATCTGACTATAATATATCTTTCTTTTTTTTGGTAAGAGAATCTGACTATAATATGTTTACCAAATAGGTCAGGTATGGGCCATATTTGTTCCCCATCATATTACTTTTCCCCTAATAGTGCGTTGTAGCATGGGAACATAATATCAAGAATGATGAGGTGAACATCTGCCTTGAATCTAAGGACTTGTGGTGCAAAAATTCCATTAGGATTGTCAAAACGGGACCCTCTTCAACCACACCGATGAAGGTCTCCTTTCCAAATGAATCGATCATAAGTCGGACCATCAATAGCTTGAGATGTGCTTTCGGTTGGCCCTCGAGCAATTTGAACCAAACAAGCTGCATGTAAGGGCTTAGAATACTTTGTGCATGTCATCATAGAAACAAAAAATATTGTACCATCATATTGATGATGTTGTATTATCCATGCTTCATTTATTAGACGATTGGGGATTGATCTTAAGGCTATCAAAGTAATTTAGCTGGTGGTAATGTAACATTCAGATTGGAAATAAAAACAAACTTGCCATATGACTAGAAGGCGCACAACCTTGGAGTAACATTCTTGGCCATTACTTGTTGATTATAAGAAAAGGGTTTCTCACTCCGAATGAGTTGAAGATTAAAATTTTCTAAGGCATCTTCGTTCAGATACGTATCCGGGAGAGCTTCTTACAGGCTTTAAATGATCTATTTAAAAGTCTTGACGTGGTCACGAGGGACATCGATTTCTTTCCCCCACCAGCAGGTCGGGCACCCTCGACGACCTGGAACCCGAAGAAGAAGACCAGGTCTTCCGACAAACTCCGTCGCACATGGTTTGAAGCAGTGGGAGGATGACAATAGTGTTATTCCATGTGATGTTTTGATGACGGATTAGAAGATTGGCACGCGAATTAGTTGAAAATTTTAATAAACAACGAGGACTTCTTTGTCTGAAGTGAAGACTCGCAGCTTGGGTCATCCCTTTCAACCCCATTACCATTGAGATTTGAGAAGCATGTCACCGAAAGTGATCTCAACTAACTCACTCGAGACCACGCACTGAGAAGGGAAGCGAGTACCAACAAGAAACGTAACCTTGGGTCTCTGTTTGCAATTATGGCGGTTAATCTAATATATTAATTAGTTCCTCTCAAAAAAATTAATATTTTAATTAGTTAATATAGATTTCCCTGCTGCTGATGTGTTAATTTATCGACCACGAGACTGACCTATAATCATGTTCACTGTTAACAAATCCAAGTTTCTAAATAAAAAAAAAAAAAAAACTGGAAGTAATCAAGGAGATGACACAATTTGATTCAAATTTAGTTTGAAAGGAACTTTGTCTCTAATTTTCTTCCTCCGCGTTGAGATCCGTAATTAACGAGAGCCATGGTTGACTCGTTATAAAGACTTCGATATGTGGTCTTTCCTTCTGGCAATAAAATACGGCAACGCGAAATTATATTAAACATTAAAAAGATTCGGCCTTTTCCTTGGCTTTTAAAAACATCAGGCTCTCAGAGCCCACACAATGTCGACATTTCTAAATGCCTATCGTCAATGGTCCTTAAAAGCATGCAGCCCCTCTCTGTCTCTGGCTCTTCCCCTCATGCACGTTGGAAGCTTCGGGGAATCGGCAGGACATAATAAAAGTGTTAATTTTGACCATTCTTCTCCCAGCCCGCAATAGCTTGGCATAGTATCTATCAAGTAGCGGTCATTGACCCAGCCAAGCTGCTCCGATTCCCTTATTTTAAAAGATATATATATATATATATATATATATATATATATATATATATATATATATATATATATATATATATATATATATATATATATATATATATATGTATATATCTGTCAAATCCTAGCTACATGAGTACATCATCGCTTTGGAAATCAAACGGCAAGACAATTACATGTGGAAAAGAGACTAATTTACAGCAAACCATCTCTATCTCATGCTAACTTGTTGACCGCATTATGTGGTATAGTTAGGCATCTCCCGAAGAGATAAGCCTATCTGCCTGGCGAGAGAAAAAGTTTAAGAAAATAAATAAATAAAAGATTACGAGAGATTTCCTTCGTCTTGTGAGCTTTTTTTTTTTTCCATTGTAGTTATCTCTGCATCTCCTTTAAACCACAATTGAAATCTACAGCTCGTGCTTGGAACAAAAGAGGAATAAAGGCACTTCCTTAATCAGCATGATAATTTCTTCTTTCAGTCAGAAATTAAACAATTTGAACTTCTTTCCTCTTCTTCTTTTGTTCGGTGAAGGAATAGTATAAACAGCTCATTGCCGGATACCAATTCACAAAATAAACTGACAAGAACATAGATTAACGTATGAACAAAATTTTCCTTCCGCTGATGTTTCATTCGTTCCAATCAGATTCAACTACTTTTCCATCTCTCATATAATATACACTTGAATATTTACATGAAAGACGAAAAAGAAAAGTCCAAGGCAAATGCAAAGACTACAAAGCTTCTGTCTTTTGTTTCTTGAATTGCTGCGGCGATGGCATCAACTGATGATCCATACCTCTAATTCCCTTTCTACTGCAACCAACCACATGATCAACTCCTCCATTCCCATCCAAGCCGGCTCCACCAACCGCGACCGCCGGAATTTTGAACAAGTTCACGCCGAAGAGCCTGATCCCCTGAACCGGTCTGGCCTCGGCGCAACCACCGGCAGCTCGAGGCTTCCAATCGATGAACAACTGCTTATCCTGGCCGGTCGATCGCTGGAAGGTGACGACGTCCCCAGCTTTGAGGCTCTTCTCTTTCACGAACCGGCTCCACCCCTTGGTGAGCACGTAGCTCTGGCTACTGTTCCAGTACGAGTAGCGGAACCTCCATACTTTCCCGCAGGAGTCCTCGAAGTTCAGCAGCACGCCTTTGCCGGCCGCGCCGGCGATCTGAATCGGGAAGTGCTTCTCGGCGTGCTGTTTCGGTATCACCAGCCGGTTCAGCTTGCCGACGTCGCTCGGCGTGAGGGCCTTGTCGAAGAGATGCTCGCGCTGCGCTCCGCCACCGCCCGAGCCTGCGAGGAACCGAAGGCCCAGGCCACCGCCGTAGCCGCCTGCGGGCATACTCCTCCTGTCGGAGCCCTTGCCGGCCCCGAAGGCGCGCTTGCTCTGCCGGACCTCGTCATGGTAGGTGTGCTTGCGCAGCATGTCGACGATCTCGGCCTTGGAGTGGGAGGCGAGGAACGACAGCTCGGCCGCGTCGTCGTCGTCGGTCTCGGAGAAGGGCTTGAAGTTGGTGACGGCGTCGCGGCCGCGGAAGCGCTGGGCGGCGACGTCGTAGGCGCGGGCGGCCTCGGACTCCTCGTTGAAGGTGCCAAGCCAGACGCGCTGGTGCTTCTCGTAGATCTGGGCGCCCCACCGGCCGTTGGGCTGGGGCACCACCCCCTTGAAGTGGGACGATGGCAGCTTCCGGGACTCGGCCTCGACGCCGACCTCCGGGTCGAGGACGACGCTGGCTCCGCTGCCCACACGCTGCAGGCTTTCAGGGCCCGGCGGCGGCCGCTTCTCTGTCCTAATACTGCAGACATCCTCGATGCACCTGCTATCCATGCCTCTTATGGATGGTTTGGTTTGGTTTGCTCTGTAATGGGAAAGTATACAGGATATGGGCAATGGGGTTTGGAAGCAAACGGGAATGGAATATATGGGAAGGGTGAAGTGGTCGTGTAGCTAATCGTTTGGGTTGTTATATAAAGCAATATATTTGCTTTGAGTTCATAAAATCTCATGGCGTGGGTGTTTGTGTGGGTCAACTGATGTGATGATGGGAAGAAGATTCATGGGAAGGGGGCAGCGCTATCTTGTGTGTCTTTATGTTGGTATGGGTGTGGGGGAGGTGAGTTGGGCAAAGGGAGGTGGGCCCAAAAGAAGCAAGTTGTTGAGGAAGGGGTTCACATGAGTGTGGACCATACTTGTAAGTGCATCCCCCCTGAACTTTGCTGCTGCTGATGGTGCTGACCAAGGCATGGCCTTCTGTGCTGCTTTTATCACCAACCCCCCCCCTCTCTCTTTTTTTGGATTATTATTATTACTGTAGCTGATAAATGTGTTTCACTACATAGAGAATAAAAAAATGTAAATCTTCTCCCTCATGTGTGTATTATATTCAAGGATACTATTTGGTTATTGGATTAATTATAACGATCCAGCCAATAGCATAATACATAAACCTTCTTTTTTTTTTTTTTTTTAATGAAGGTAGCATTCTAGATAAAGTTGAGGAAAAGATCTGCCTAGTGCCAACTTCTCCCACTCCCTCACCTCACCTCCAGGGGCATGGACCAATGTCCTATCCCACAGATTTAGAGGCCAGGGGGGTGGTGTGTGGTGGGAAAGAGAGAAAGGAAGAGACACTGTGGTGGGATGAGAAGGGATAGACTCAAGACAGCCTAATCCAGCCAGGATAAAGTTTTGTCAGGGCGCATGTGGCATATCCCTAGTGGCATATCCCTGTACTTAGGACTGTCTTATTTGCTAGGTTCAATCGTTCAGATCAGCACAACAGGGTGATTCCACAACATAATGAATTTTGCTGTGCTGGGGTTTGCAAATTACCAGCTAAAAATATCATGAATAGCGATCTTGATCTTTATATATATTCGTTTTTGAAGTTTCAGAATCAGTCCATCCTCTCACGATTATCTCCTTCGATGGTTAATTTACAGATTAATCTTTACAGGAGAAGCGTATTTCCAACCACATCTTCGTCAATGATCATCATAAAACAAAGTTCGGTCATATCAATTCAGTTATATTCTCATAAGGATAAAGTTTGGCAGTCCGAAGGTTCGCTGCTTATGCTTTTTAGTTGTGTGTTGGAAAGTTGAACGGATCTTTAAGCATGTAAAATATATCACAAATGGAAATGTAGATGCTATCAGACCACCATCTGTACGACTCTTACACATGCTCACGCACTCGCATAAAGAACTATGGTACATTGAGTCCTTCAACTTATTCTACTTCATAAAGCACCATTTCATGAGATTCCTGGGCTGTGCAAATCAGACACCGCATGGAACTACTAAAACAATTTTGGTGGTTTGGTTAAAAATAGAACTGACACCATAATTGGAATGATTTAGAATGAAAATTGGATCGCTATAGCTTCCAATATATTTGATTTATAATCAGAATCAAAATAAAATTTAAATACTACAAGAACGTAAGGGTTGAATTTAAAAAAGATTGAAATATTTTTATTTTTTTCTAAAATCTATATAAGAATGAAACTCCTTCCAACTAAATATCTGAAATGGAAGTCATTAATTTCTATTTCAGAGTCCAACTTCTCCTAACTAAACATGTCCTCAAAGAAATAATAAATACACTTCTTGAAGCATATTCGAGATTTTCTTTTCTCCGATAGATTTCGATCCTTTATCAATCCTAGCTGATGGTTCGAGAACTTAATTAGAATGATGAAGTCAAGCTTTTTCCACAGGACAAAAGCATGGGATCCTACTTGTATGGTGTCCATATATGTGTCTAGATATTGTATCTAAGTCATGGAGTTTATTCTTGAGACTGATGCATCCCACCTTTTTTACTAATTGAACTCGTGTAGTGACAGTGCGGTATTTACGAGCACTCGGACCCGGAAATTATCACTAGCACAAGAGCAGAGGAGAGCTTAGAACTTCTCTTTTACCCAAAATCTTTGCATGAGAACGAAGAAAGGAGATGGCCTATCATACTATAGGATTGATTAAATAACGCCATACTTGCATATAATATATTAGTATAGCTTTTGTTGCACACTTGAATAACTAATGGATTTTAAACTATATCATTTCATATCCATCCTTCTGGTGACATGGCATGTTTACCTCATTTGTTGCTTTTTGTATAATTTAATAAGAGAATATCATATATCTAAGATCTATCCTAACCTCGATTATCTTGAATCTGTCATTCAAAAGATCATTGCTAAGCCCCCATGTGTTTGATATCTCCGGACACATTTTAATATGGTTGGTTATGCTGAAGTTTAAGAATCTGTGATTAAGTTAGTGGCTTCTGAGTGCTCCTCTACTTATTCTTTCCCCATCACGCTTATGATTCTGTTCAAAGCCTCATTATATGATCCCACCATCTATCTCTTCTCAGGTTTATCCCATGAATTCCACTGACCTCAGCGCACACTCCACTACATGTTAAATAAATAAAACGTTTCTTCATTGGGACGCCAAAACTGAATCTTTTGAACTCTTTTTTAAGATATCGTTTGCTTTTATTAGTATGTGTTTGCACTTGTGCCAGATACCTCATCCATATATGCATATAATGTGATAATCTATTTTACCAAAAGTTTACTTTAAGCGTAAGGGACTGAACAGTTCCTGTTTGGCATTGGCGGGCCCTTTCTTGTTCCTAGCATAATGTGAAGGATGGATAGTTTTCCACAAGGAAAAAAAAAAGGAAGAATATTATATTCAACAAAACAACAGGTCCAAATCTTAGCAGGCAGGTAGTTGTTTGATTTCAAGTAAGAAACCTTGTTCTCACACTGAAAGCAATTATGCTCATAAAATAGTGATTATGTGCCGCAATCTTAGTTGAGAAATCCAAATTTTTGTTATTTTTATCATTATTGGAATGATTAGAAAAACTATTTTTGCAAATTTCAGGCATATAGTTTCCGCAAAATCCACTAGACACCAGTCACATGTTTTGGAAGAGTATAGGACAATATAAGTCAATCAAACAGGTGTGATCATAATATTTGAAAACTACATTGGCACACAAAATAAATTGGGATTCAGCATCACCCATCCATGAAATTTGCTCGCGAAAACTTTCTGAAAAACAGCAAATGGCATGTGAATTTCCAAGATTATAGTGATGTCTCGATCAAAATACAAGCTCACTACAAATATTCCTCTGTCAGGAAGCCATTTGGTGGAGGTCAATTTGCATTGCGCCGGATTCTTGGACCGGTGCGAAATAGTGAAAGATTAATTGCTGCTTTGGGGTTTCTTCTGGCGTCAGAGTATGATATCTTTTCTTTTTTGAAGTTGTTTAGAATGAATTATGTATGTTTTTTCGATTGCAAGATATGAAATTTTGTCAAGGACAAATTATGCAGCAGTCCATTTTATATATATAACTTCATAATTTGACAAGGAACAACTAGGGATCAAGGTTCATGCACCAGAATGATATATTTCCATAATTGAAGGCACTATATTTTGTTTTTGGAGGAAGCACTTAGAACAGATAATATCAAGTGATCTTATTCGTTTCAGACACTCAAGACAACACCCAATTGATGATGACTACCAATTGTGCAGAGATGGCGATATATTCTTGGTTCATATAGGCGAGGACCACATCAAATATTTCGACTATTCTATTTCCCTATGGTCCTTTCCTCCATATCCTGTGGCAGGACCAATTGCTGTGCGCTTGGTTTAGGACCACAATGACTCAGTTCCCTTATCCTGACACCCCAAAAAGAAGGGCTTGTAGCTATCACAGTATCACCACGCCCCTCTGCATGCGTTCATCCCCAACTCCGGTTCCCATCACTTCCCATATCAGGTATCATGAGGACATCAGGAGCAACTATTCCAGCTGCAACTCACCCATCTCAGCCCATTGTTTTCTAAATGGAATTCATAGCTGCATCACGAGTCCCCTGTCAGCATTAGCTGGCTTTTCCATCTGAGTTGGATAGAAAGCGAGTTGTGAGATTAGGGCTACTGTTATAATGATCTGGAAAGGACTTGTCACATTATATATATAAATATATATTGAGGAGGTTACATTTTATATATCAATAAGGAAATTATAAAAATTTAATTAGCCGCTGTAATCAGGTCATTACCTATTTCGAAGCCGTCATATAACAAAATTTGTCTCGTCATATCAACCGAAGATTTTATTTTTATCCCTCAATTTTGATAGTCATTTTATTTTATTTTATTAGAAACAATAGTTATTTTTATGTTTAATCCTGGAGCTAAACATAAAATGCCATGTCAAGACTAAACATAAAATGTAGCCAAACAAAAGCCTATATTCTGCAGTTAGTTATTGTTTTATTTTCAGATAATTTCGGTCCAAACAAGGATGGTATATGTTATAGAAAGTTTGATTAAAGAAGAGTACAAATTGTACTATGATCTGATTTAGATTTGCCTCTTTTTTTTTTTTTTTACTTTTATTCTTATTACTCATCACTGCCTTTCTATTAAATAGCTGAGAATGGCATCTACCTCCCATGTACCATATTTCTCACGTGGCTTGTCGTTCCTGCGGTGTCCAACTTCCGTTCCAACCCCTTGGGCTCCCTCGGCCTCGCAAGCTTTGAGCGCCGACGCTGTTTAGAGGAATACGCGCACAGTGCTCTGTCTTTTTGTACGGTGGAGTTATGTTATTTAATCCACTGTTTTTTTCTGGACAAGTTGGAACTTACGAGCGTGACATCACCTGGTTTCTTATGTTGCGGATAAGCAGCGCTCCCGGCGCTCCTCTTTCGTCCCTTCAGCGCCCGTTGGTAGCTTTTCTACAATTCTTCAGCTCGGCGGTGGGCGTGGTGGACTTGTCTCACACACCGAGGTCAAGTCACCACCATTTTGATTTATCTTGCCAATAAATAGAAATAGTATCTCTGGACATGGAGAAGTGTTATGGTGTAGCATTTAGTCAACATTTTTTTTTTCTTTTTTGTTGTACTGGGATTATATCATTACACTAAACATGGTTCGACATGATTTTATTGACTAGTTGTGCATTGCACCAGCTCTTGTGAACGCTGGTGATGAACAAAAAGGGAGAAAGTTCTTGTGAACTGCTTTAATCATGTGTGCAGGGCTAATAATTGATTCGGAAATACTTTTTGGAACGATATCAAGTCAGATCAAGATCTAAATATGGCATCAACTTGAATGTGATTCATAGGCTCAAAATAAATTTCAAGTCAAACTTGATAATGACCTAACTTGATCATGTTGGGCCCAATGAGAATACTGGTTAATGAAGTTTATTATAATATGCATGAGTTAATATATTATCTTTATTCTTATGAAAAAAGCATACATAATTTTTATCATGCAATGGATTTTTAGCCCAATTAGTGGTTAATAATAATTTATTGGGATAATAAGAAAAGGATTTTGACCCCGAGCAACTTATTGAGATAATAATTAATAAATTATTAACTAAAAGATAATTAATAATTGTGAGTTTGAATTATGCTTGTATGAATTTAATTCTCAAGCATAAATTTATTTCAGCTCAATGAATATTATCACGTTTCTCAAAATTAGGTCAAATTTAATTTGATTTGAAAGTAAACTCAAAAGTATGCGCAATTGACCAATAAAAAAAAAATTAATTTTAATTTTCAACTTAAAAATTAATTTTTAGCTAAATTTAGCCATCCAGCTTGATATAGTATTGTTAGGATAGATCTTCATCGCTTAGCCGACTATTCCTTTCTTCTAACCGACTAAATGTGCGATAATTCATCTCCGCACCAACTGAGTTGCTGTGATTCAATCCGATTGGTATCAGCTGATCTAGATCTAATCGATGTTCAACCGATCAAGATCGATGAGATTTGACCACCAACGGTAACGAATCTAACGAAGTCGGTAAAAATACCGATTTGATTCGACATGCAACCTACGATTAGCTAGCAATATTCAACATCTATCCGACTACTTTCTTAGGGCCATACCGATTATTTGAATCGACAATAGTTATTCGATTTGGACATCAACTACACACGAACATGTAGCATAATTATCGTCCACGAGCGGTTCATTATTCGGCCTTAACGGTAGACTCTCACGTTCCGAATATTCAGGGATAAGAGTTACACAATAACGGCATCACCTACCCTATAAATACCGATAAGTAATGGAGGATCTGGTAAGCTTTCTTAATATAAACTTTCGCTCTCGATTTTAGCTCTTTGACTGTTCTCTTTCTCTCGCTAACTTAAGCATCGGAGGATTTTTTGCTGGACAACTTCTGATAAGTAAATTTATTTTATAGATTTCCTACTATTCAATGCCAAAGCACAACAACTCGGCTCTCAACAGACTATCTCATCGAAGATAAGTTACAACAAGTATATTATTGGCTCTCTCACTATGAATTAAAGATGATTAGTTAATTAACATGATATTAAAACTTAAATTTACTATCTAGAGATTAGAAGTCCTCCATACTAATTATTTATTTAATTATTCTAAATATTGCCTTGAGTTACTTCAAATCCTCGTGATCTCTACACGTGCATGGTCCAAACCACATAATATCCAATAGATGTGTCATCTAGACATCGTGGTCGCTGCTTTTTTAACTCATTATCGTCTCTCTTGTGCATGATCTGGGCCACACAATACTCGAGTAATTATGCAAATCAAGACTTGGCACATGCATCCAATCTATGCATGCCATGGTGCTTTAGCAACTTTTAATTATGACCTTGAACGTTTTCTAAAGAAGGATTCCTATGGTAGACTAAATTGAAAATAAAGACATGTCACTTGAAATGGTGGTCTTATTTTACTAAGAGTGGGCGGGAGCTTACATAAATGGCGAAACCATATTGTTTAATTGTCCTTTTTTTTTTTTTTTAATTTTATATGATAAGGCCGAACAGTTGGCCAGCACATGGATGGATGGCCCTGCTTTTTTTGTTCACAGTACGACAGGGACTTTTCTATGCCGAAGAGTTTTTTATATACGCCCATATCTGTCTGGGAGATGCTCTACGAGGGTCTGGATGAGAACAAACCCTAATATCATTCCTCAAGCTAAGCCACGGAAGCCGTCGAAGTTGACCATCTAGTCAGCTTCAGCGCTGATGCAGCTCCTACTTGACCTTGTCAAGCGTCATTAAGGTTACCAAAACCATTCCTATCATCAGTTGGAATTTGGAATACATGCCTTCACAAATCAACCAAGTGAGTTGAAGTAGATATGTCCATGTACAGCTTATGTCATAGACTTGCTGTCTACTAAAGCTGCAAATGGATTGAGGTTAGGTGACCCGACCTGTCCCATGGAGATAGGTTGGGTTCAAAATATTAGATTCATTCCACATTTTAGCTCAGCTTTGGATTGTATAAATTTTTGATCTGACTTGATTGTACTGGAATTATACTAAACATGGTGTGACATGGTTTTATTGAATAGTTGTGAGCTGCGCTGACTCTGGTGAACGGTGGTGATGAATCAACAGGGAGAAAATTCTTGTCAACTGCTTCAATCATGTGTGCAGGGCTAATAATTGATCCAGGAAACCTTTTGGACTTATATCAAGACTGATCAAGATCTAAATATTACATCAACTTGAATGTGATCCATAGGCTCGAAATAAATTTCAGGTCAGACTTGATAATGAACTGACATGATCATGTTGGACCCAATGAGAATCCTGATTAATAAAGTTTATTATAACATGCATCGGTTAGCATATTATCTATTATTCTTTTAAGAAAAAAAAAACAAACGATCAATTATTAATTTTAACTTTAATCTTTCTACCAAAAAAAATATTAATTTTAATCCAACAATGGATTTTTAGTTCAATTAGCGGTTAATAATAATTTTAATAATTTATAAAGATAATAAGAAAAGGAATTTAGAAGCCAGACAACTTTTTGAGATAATAATTAATAAATTATTAACTAAAAGATAATTAATAATCGAATCAAGTTTTAAATGAGATTGAATTGTGGTCGAACAAAATTATAGATTGGCTTCAACTCCTTAAACTAATCTCCAGCTCAAGGACTGATTCATAAGCTGTTCTTTTCGTAATGGTCTATGATAATTCTTGGGTTGACACAATTAATTAAAAGAAATCTAATTTTTGTTCACTGCTGCACAGCGACATAGCCACGCACCTATTAAGATGAGGACTTTTGATGAGAGTTCCACAATGATTACATGTTCAAGGCCTCGGTCTCTCTCCATTGGTTGAACAATGTAGTCGACAAATTCCTATCGATCACTTTGTGACAGTTAAAAAAAAGTACAGTGAAGGCTAGATTGTCTTGTGAACGCTTGTGCATTGCCTTAGCCATATAGATCAAGATCGTACAAGGACGTGAGAAGAATTATATATCTACGATAGAGAAATTATAGATGATACACATTCTATTTCAAAGTGTTTGTCATTTTGCACGATCGCATCTATTATGATCCTACGTATGCTAGTCTTTCATAAGGTATCATAGCATAAGGTACTTGTATTATGTGATCATGATTCATGCATATCACCACAAGATCATGGAATTATGCATTATTTGTAGAATTGAATAATTTTTAAATAAGTATATAATTTTTATTACTAACAAAGGTCTCATCCAATGTATGCTTAAGAAAATAATTATAAAAGTTTAGATTATTTTTCAAAATTATGGATTATTTTTAGAAAGTCCTACGAGCTTGCCTCCTTAAAAAATTAAATCGAATTAAGTCTTTCCTTTCTTTTTTTATTTTAAGTAAAATATTTCAATTTTTTTTAGCTGATTGATAATTTTTAAAAAAAAGATATATATAATTAATATGCTAGGAGAAATGGATGATATTCTTGATAAAAAAGGCATATCGAATTATAATAAGATATTTTTCAATCCAAAATTTTTAATTTTAATATATAATGGAATTTGAAATTTATGTATTAATAAATTTTATTATTTTATTGTTAGGTCCATGTTGATGACAGTGGAATCAACGGATTGCTTTTGTTATACTTAAAAGGCTCTCACAAATAGCTAAATTTCAAAATTTATAAAAGCAAGTTAAAAAAGGTTTGTTATTCATGCTAATATCCAATGTTGTTACCTCATTGCCAGGGCCACAATTTACCAAAGTGGCGAGAATATTGTTTTCTACTGTATATTTACCGGCGCATCTTCAAGGCTTTTAGAAGCATCGAGAAAAAATTTTACGATGCCTTAAAATATTGGAAATAGCTAACATATACGCCGACAATGGTCTAGAGTACTATAGTGCTAGATCAATAATCATGATTTTTTGGATTTTAAGGCTTATTGCAAACCTATATTTGCTAGCCACTAGTTTCATGGTGTTAGATCTATGATATTTGATTATCCTCTAGTTGAATAATTAGTTTGATCAATTGATCGGTGGATAGCTAATCACTTTAGAAGTCTGCTGGGGCAGAACCTGTCAATACATGTGATTGTTATACTAAATGGCAGGAGAAGAAGATACATGACACTCAACACCTCGGCACTTTTAAAACATGTTTGGTAAAATCACAACCTATCAAATGGGACAGCCAGTGAAACATAACATGAGACCGAGAAAAGTGAGGAAGAGACTATGCATGGATTGCAACTCTATTTGAGTGAAATAAAAAAAATTACTATTTTTTTTCATCTTGACGAGATTCGACTCCATAATCTGGGCACTTTCTCCTTTCCCCCCTTTTAATCTCTCCCTTTCATGCCTTTTTCTAGCATTTTAATCAAATCTAATAATTTTTCTAAATAGACTCTTAGTCTCCCACTCTTATTTTTCGAGATTAAGATGGACAAGTTATACCTACCTATCACCTCTCAAGATTAACTCCCACTTTAATTGATTCTCTGACTTCTTGCCCAAGTTGGCAAGGAGTCAACCTTTCTTTATGTTTCATCCCCTCTTTTTTTTCTCTAGTTCAACCTAATAAATCTAATAGGATTTTTTTGAATGAGCCTAATTGGCCTCCATTTTGATTCGGAGGGGTTGATCCTACCTTTTGTATCTTATATCCCCTCCATCCTTTCAAGTTAACTCTAATTTGAATCGGACCATTTGCTTCTGCTCTAAACAGCACAAGATGGTACTGTTCACGTAAACTATGAATGGTTTGTTGACTACCATGTTACATTAGTCCCTGCATGCTTAACATTTAATCTGGATGGATTCAATTTTTTGATCTGCATCCAAACCCCAACCATCAGTTTCAGATGTGGGCCGGTCCAAAGCTAACATTATATTCTGCAATGTGGGCTCGGCTTGAAATTCACATGTGAAGAATGTGAAATTCTTTATGCATCGTGGGCGGTGCAGAACTATGCGCATCGTCTGTGGTGTTGGCTCATGTGAAGAGTCGAAAGATTTTTTTTTTTGTGCACCATACCCTAGCTCTATGCATGAACGAATCACTGCGGATGATACATGCATTCTGCATTGCCTGCGGTGCATAAAAAAATTTTCGTGAAGAATAGTACAGATATTAGTAAGGCCATATAGCCGCACTATGCACACGGGCTTCACTCGTTAGTAGAAGGTGCGGGGGTGGGAGGTGGTGTGGGAGAGCATGTTGGCCCAAGCCCTCCCTATCCGACCACACCCCCCCCCCCTCGATGCATGGCATGAAGGCAAGGGGGATATTGTTCATATGAAAATTTTTTATGCACCGCAGATGGTGTAAAAAATCTGACGTGGAGTATGTCATCTTGTCCGATTGATTCACGTAACCCCTCCCCCGATGCATGGCATGAAGGCAAGGGGGATATTGTTCATATGAAAATTTTTTATGCACTGCAGATGGTGTAAAAAATATGACGTGGAGTATATCGTCTTGTCCGATTGATTCACGTAGTCATCACTTTTTAACGTACATTTAATATCTGCAAGTCAAATTTTCGTTTAAAAATTTTATATGACGAAAATATCTCAATCTTTTGAAAAAAATTATGACACCCTGTGGCGTAATATAACTCAGGATACTATAATATAGCCTAATATATCATAATATGAGATGAACATTTTTGTCTAACCACTTTCCAACGCGCAGGTCAGTTTTTTTACTTGAAATTTTAAATGATGAAAATATCTCTGTTCTTTAAAAAAAATTATGATATTTTGTGCATATTATGAACATAGGATATTATAATATTGCTATAGGATATCATAATTTTTCCAAAGGATAGGGGTATTTTCGTCATACAAAATTTTTAAATGAAAAAGTTGATCTGCAGGTATTAAATATGCGTTGAAAAATAGTAACTATGTGGACTAATCAGATGAGATGGTATACTTCACATTGAATTTTCTACACTGCCTATAGTGCACAAAGAATTTCACTTGTTCGTATTATAGTTTCAGATGTGGGCTCAATATTAATGGGCCCACATAGCCCAACACTATGCACGTGGGCTTCACGCATGACCACTGACGCGGGGTTGGGTTGGGCAGGTGCGGTGAGTTTGGTGCACGAGGGGAGCGTGTTGGGCCAAGCCTTCCCCATTCTATTCCCCTAACGCCTGACACGGCGGGTGAGGGAGAGCGCCGGCCCAAGCTTTCCCTTCGGTCCCCTCTCTCTTGGCCCGATCTTGAAAGCACGTACATTGCACGTGCAGCACCGCTGGTTTAAACTAAACGACGCCGGTAGCGGGTGGAAAAAGAAATCCTGCTGACCACTTCGTGTTCATACAGCTCGGACCCAAGCCCGGGCAGCGGGATCGGGAAGGAAATCTCCACTCCCAGGTCGCCTCCTCCTCTTCTCTCTCTCTTCTCTTCTTTCTTGTGAACCCTAAGTCCGGAGCTAAGTGTTAGGTTTTGGGCATTCTTGGCCAAGAGAATGGGGGCTTTGGCGATTTTCGACGGGTTTAACTGCAAAAAGTTTCTTGCCTTTTTCCCCTTTTCTTTGCTTAATGCTCCGCAGTTCTTGATTGTTCCAAAGTTGAAATTTTTACGCTTTCTTGATTTCTGGTATGTGATTTGGCTGGGAATTTCAGGCTTATGTGGGCGTTCTTTGATTTCTGTGATTATAATGTGGCTTCAATTCTGCAAGATCCGAACCTTTCCCCCCTTTGTTTTCTTGTCGCTCTCTCCTCCGGTCGTTTTCTATAACGTTTTACCATTCAAGAATTGGACGTTAAGGGTTTTATGCAAGTTATCTGTTTCTTGGACTTCTCTCGTCCTAATTCTCCTAAAAGAAAACATTTTCTTGAATTTGAGAAGGGATGCATCTCGATTCTTGAGTTCAGCTCTGGGGATTTCTTTGGACTATTTTATTTTTTGGTTTGCGTGAATTGTTTCTGCTGCATTACAGGCGATCTCGTGGCCGAAATGAGTTTTGTTGTCTGATATTAAACTTTTTTGGTGTTCATCCGATATGGTTGCGCAACTTAATATCACCTTTAAGGATTTCTTGCAAATAGTTAATGGTAAAAATGAGATGGAAATTGAAATTATTTTGTTTTTGTTACTATTTCTGATTATTGAGATGTAATCGTTACTTTCTAGTGAATTCATCAACTTTCGAGCGAACTGCTTCTACTAATCTTGTGTAAGTTCCACCTGCTTGTCATTTATGGGTGAAGTTCATGTGCAAAAGGGAAAAAGAATACCAGCAGGTTACAGTACAATCTGTTGATTCATCCAATACACAAATGTAGAATTTTGACGTGATAGGCCACTAGGGGTCAATTGAGAATAGGACAGGAGTGCCACCATACTGAGTTGAACCCAGGGCATGTTCATAGAGGAAAGCTGTGCCAAACAGCTGAGATATGTCTGGTTGGCCAGGGTCATTTAGATTTGTAGTTTGTGTTTTGCCTGAATTGTGATTGATTCTTATTTACCAAAGCAAAAACTCACTAATTTCCTCCTCGACTATTTTACTTTTTTCTTGGTACAGTTCATCTAAATTCAAGAATTCTGGTGGTTGCAGTACTGTTTCGAACAGTCTATTTGAACCTCATAGCTTTTGAACTCCATGGAAGAGTAATTTATCCTTCACAATTTGTTTGTTCTTTTGATGCTTTGTCAGATTGAATCTAAGACTTGGCAATGCTTTCAGGGAAAATATTCTGGATCTTCTCCAACGCTATCGCCGTGATAGACACGTACTTCTTAATTTTATCCTTTCTGGTAGCTTGATCAAGAAAGTTGTAATGCCACCAGGTGCAGTTTCCTTAGATGATGTTGACATAGATCAAGTCAGTATTGACTACGTTCTTAACTGTGCTAAGAAAGGTAGTGAATCCTAATTGTTTTCCTCCATAAGCATCATAAAACAATACCAATACCATTTAAAGTAAGACTAGAGGGGCATTTGGTGATGTAGGTGACACGCTTGATTTGTCAGAAGCCATTAGACTTTATCATGACAGCCTTGATTACCCTTCAATGGTAAGCTATTAGATTATTTTGCATAACTTCTTGATTGTTAGCTCGAAGAACGCTTTGGATTTCTTTCACATGTCAAGGCTACTAACCATATTTTTATGCTCCTTCCCAGCTCTCTAGGGCATGATTTAAGCTTAATAACGAGATAAGAAAATATTGCTGTCAGTTATTTGGTTTGATCCATGGTATTTTCAGTCTTACAATTGTTTAAGTTAGATGCAATGAAATAGGCCATAAATTACTATAAATTATTTTAAACTTGTGTTTATCTTTTCATCTAAATTTATTATTTCACGTTGGTTATGCTATCATAGTTTTTTGTATAATAATTTTTTTTCGTAAAATATAGTGTGCATAATATTGATAGTAAAATAACTCCCTTTTGGGCATGGTGGTTCACTTAATCCCCTGGACTTCCTAGGTAAGCAAATGCTCTACTTCCTACACTTGTTGCAGAGATTAAATCTATTTTGGTAGGGGCATGAACTTTTTGTTTACACATATCAAGAAAACTGTAATGGTCTCTTTTCTTAGGACACTTCACAGTATGTTAAAAATAACCTGCAAAGGATGTTGACCGGGTCAGCAAGGACTAGTTCTAGTTGCCTTATGTGATCTTGACATTGTACAATAGCCCCTAGAAACTTGGATAAAAATGTTTATTGTTTAGTTTTTGTCAAAACTGAGGCTAGACATGTGAACGAGATGTCAGAATGCCTCCATGCTTTTAAGAAAAGGCATGATATAGAAAAAAAAGGTGCCTAATGTGATATCAGAATTTTTACATGCATCACACACACACACACTCCACCCCCCCACCACCCCCCCCCAACCTACCTCCTTCCCAGGGCCTCCCTCCCCACCTCCCCCTGCCCTCCCGAATGAACAGAAGGCAGCATTAAATGAAACATAGAAGCTGGCATCTGGAACTTTCCAGGTTGAAAAATTTCAAGAAATTCTAAAATTTCGTGACTGTGATCCTATTTCAATTTTCGTAGAGTTGAGTAACACTTCATAAGTCACATTGATTTATGATACTATGGTTCTTATAGCCTGTCCATGTCAATTATATGTGCAGTTTCAGCTAGCCTTCCAATGTATCTGATCAGCATCTAAATACTGACCTTGTAATTGTTTTTTATGAGAAAGTAATTGATCCATTGTCCATGCAAATTATTCCATATCTATGCTTCCACATCTTTTATAGGATGATAATGCACAGGGTATCAATGATTATTAACTTGCTTTTCAAATGTCTTTTATCAGAGCAATACAGGGTCTATAGAAGAGTTCTTTTTGGCTACAAAACCTGAATCTTCAGGGCCAGCACCAGCACGGACGCCACCACCACTGCCAATACCTGTCACCACACCAATACCCATTTTGACAAGTTTGTTAAAGTCACAGTCATTTCAATCTTCACATGAGCAGGAATTAACTGTAGATGATATTGAAGATTTTGAAGATGAAGAAGAAGAAGTCGATAACTTCAGGATTGCCAGAAGGCAGCCAAACAATGCTAGCAGCCTTTTATTGCGATTGCCATCATTTGCTACAGGTAAATATGAATAGAAATCTTGTATCTATGTTATGTTCGATGGATTTGTACCAGTTTGAAACTAATACTTCTGACAGCACTTGTGTGAACAATTGCTGAAAGGAGACTTTTCCACTGATGAATATATTGGGGGGGGGGGGGGCATTTCATGCTTTTTTTTTTTTGATTATTTTTAAAGATTTTTTCTATACATTGGGCCACTTAATGGGATAGTCCTCTCCTAGTACTCCTAAACGCTCCAACCTTGATGAAGGCTGGATTCAATCTCTTGTCTCTTGTACAACCAGTTAACCACCAAGAGACTTTGGTAGTTGGCTAAACTAGCTCCTCAATTGAAAGTTTTTGTTTATGATGAACCAACTATCTAATTAGTTTGAGAGTTAGTGTTGGCTATAGGCAATCCATATCATCTAGGGCCTTTCATAAGCCCAAAAACAGATTTAGAAAATACAATATTATAGCCAAACTGCCAGAGTTGTGTCATAAAATGAAATGATATTCTAATGGTACATGATACTATAGGAAAATTAATAGAATAATTTGTTTCCATTGGGCAATTGATTCAATTGCAATATTAGCTCTTTCTCTCCATTGTTTTGACAGACAAATTGACATGCTTCTCATTTTCACCATTGGAAGAATAAACAAGGGAGAATGAAGGAAATAGGGGAAAAAGGTGGACATGAGTTTAAATTAAAACCTCATGGATCTAACCAATTAATGTTTTTGTATTTTTTTACATTTGGATTTCAACAATGACGAATGGAGAGATAATTGTTACATCAAAAAAAAAAGAAAAAGAAAAAAAAAACTTAGTTGAGGCTTCCAAGTAATCAAACCTTTAAAACTATGTTTGGTCACAAATTAATACTATAATGTACTTACAGGTACATTGATGATGCTCCTGCTATAAACTGTTTGTTGGTTGATATCCTAATTTGACACAAATCACCCATTGTTTCTTTTCATGCCACTCAGCTTTTCTTCAAGATCTATGGTTGGACTGAAGGCACACATGATGGAATTTTTGGTTCAACAAATTATATCAAATTATTAGTGGAGACCCAAGGGAACTAACGACCAACTTGGATGTTGGATCACAAATTAGGAAATTATTCCTTGTTCATCAAGTGAAATGTCAATTTTCATGATCATTTAATCACGAAAAGCCTTTTTCTTTTTTTGACTACCTGGTTGTGCTGAAAGCGTGTTATTGTTCACTAGTTATAGCAACCAGGTTTGTATAGTTAAGGATGATCTAGTAATTTTTATTTTATTTTATTCAATCTGTGTTCTGATATCACATGCAACAATTGGTGAATTTTTTTAATAATATTTTTTGAAGTGTCGTTTTAAGTGATATTAATGTCTAATAGTCCATTTTAGGTATTTTTTTTGGTTGGAGGCACAAACTTTTCATGATTGAGTTTTGGAAAGTTAGGTGCTGTTATGCATCAATTTCTAGGTGGATTTATGTTTTTCATTTTGTTTCTTTTTTTTTTCTTCTTAGCTGTTTGAGACTCTCTTTGGAAAGGACTGGTCAACCTTATGTTGAGTCATAATAGGAACCTTTACTTTTCTCCTTTGGCGGAGGATTTGTTCAAATCCTTTTGTAGTGTTCTCAAGGTCATGGGGAACTGCTAAGGACTTGTATAAGTGCTGTTCCACAAATTTAGTAAAAATCCTGGATTGTTCAATAAAAGTTAGAGGTTTTGATTTTCTTCTCCAGTGATGTGATTCGATGGCTTGAAGGTCAAATTCGTTCCCTCTTATGTTCAATGTCTAGATAGTTTGGTTGTGCGATGTTGTCTCTTTCTAATATCTTTTTTGTAGCTTCCTTGAAACTTATATCTTCTTTTCTTCTTCTTTGTGTTTAAACCCACCCTTATATAAACTTTTAGAAAACCCATAATCCATAATTTTTTTGCCTCTATGACATTTCACCATACATTTCTATTGTCTTTGTCCAAAATTTTATATCCACTTAAAACTAAAATCTCAGGCTATCTTTAATTTCAGCATACATAATATTTTTCTTTGCCTCTTAAGTCAAACCTTGAAATTAAACTGCAAGCATTTAAATTCTGAGCAAAGACTTACCTGCTATATAAATTTTGCAAGTGGATTCCAACTCAAACAGTTCAAGTTAAGGAAGATTTTAGATTCAAAAAGAAATTCCCATAAGTGCAACTTTATTATTGCGATTCAAAATCCATGCTAAAATCTTTAAAATTTTTGTTCCCCACACCTTCCTACATCATGTTTGGATGTTAAAAGGCTTAATTCTTTGGGATCTTCCAGATCACTCTCACTTTCAATCACATGACAATCTATCTCCATATCTTAGGTCCATTCTTCATATACTTTGCCACTTAAAGTATGCATCATGGCTTGATTGTTATAAAACTTGTCATAAAACATTCTTATGGAGTGCCTACCATAATCTTATCCCTTCTAGTGAAGTCTTCAACCATACTAATGCTATGCCATATGTACATATTTAGATAAACGTCCGGTCAACTTCTGCATTGGATTTCTTGCAAAAACTATATTTTTTTAATTCTTTCAACTAAAGAAACTTTTTATGTTTATACAGCGTACCATTTTTCGTTTGCTAGAACAATGGCAACAGCTAATAAGGGCCGATAAGGAATATCAGAATCCAGAAGGCTAAAAAATCGAAGGAAAAAAATATCAAATGAGCAAGAGAATTCAGATTGATCCATATGCAACCTGCTCCACCTTTAATTTGAGCGAAGCTCATACCTATAGTTAGGATCCACGAGCCTTGATCTTATTTTGATACCAAAAATCTGTAAGCCAACCAGGTTGTCTCTCGATCTTGCAAAATTTGGACCAACTTTGCCTGACCTATTTAGACCTATAAGACTCATCTTATTGCTCAGGATGCTAGGTTTGACCCTTAAATTTATGTCTTTGAAAACTCTCACGAAGTAACCAACAACCTTCCTGGTTTTTCTAGAGACCTGTTATCTACCATGATCTTCCTTATAAAGGAAGCTGTCTTTTTCAATTAGTCTATCTGCTTTTTATTTTTATTTTTATTTTTTTTGGTGAAATAACCTGGCATTCTTCAGCTACTGTGCTGTTGACTGTGATTTTATTTTAAAGCTCAAACTTGACAAATGCAATAAAATCCTTAACATGAGCTTTTCCCACAAATACTTGCTGATAAGAATTTTATGAGGAAAACCTTGTTATTAATAACTGGGTTTTTCAAAGGGCTATTGGAATAGAAGGCAGGGAGCCACCCAACTAAGTGTTGACCATTAAATGGTATAACAGTTTTTTTGATATTTTCTATAAATTGTGATTTAGAATTGTGAATATATTGTCAAGTAATCTCATAATTCTACAAAGAAAATTCAAGGAACTGTTCTGTCATAAATTTGGAGATCATGGAGCTGATGCCATGGGACTTTTCATATACTTCTAGTAGATGCAGATTCATGATGGATGTACTACCATCTCAATTCCTTCTGGTCATTAACCTTTATAAATTAA
The DNA here is from genome assembly GCF_000442705.2 of Elaeis guineensis. NCBI lineage: Eukaryota > Viridiplantae > Streptophyta > Magnoliopsida > Arecales > Arecaceae > Elaeis > Elaeis guineensis. Next base: position 106,292,281 of record NC_025994.2, read on the forward strand.
CTTGGAAGTGTCTGCTTACATTCTTTCCTAGCTGGAATACTCCATTGCTTATCTTATGTTGAACCTGCTTCCACTGATTTCCTCATGTAACTGACACATCAGTTTAATCATAAATGCTTCATGAACAATGAGTGCATTTACACCACTGAAATTAATAGATACTTTTCGTGTTATCGACATATTCTATTAGAATTTCTTATTACCTATGCTTTATGAAAAATTCATTATTTCGTTTATGAAGGAGCATGGTTGCTGATGAATATTCTTGGTGATTCTACAACACATTAGACAAGGTAGTGAAGCTGATATCAATTACTAAAATACGTACTGGATCAGCTCCGTGCAACATATCTCGTTTTCATTGTACAACTGAGTGAAATGCACCAGAATTTCAAGATTTGTGTTTCGTCCACAATGCAATGCGGTGGTGCTTTATCAGTTGATCATGAACCAAAATAAAATCTGGAAGCTAGTATATATTGCACTCATCCCCAGAAGCACAGCCTAAACTGTCGCCAGATTAATTCGAGTTCCGCAAGTGTTGCCCTCCTGTTAGACCTACAAAAGACTGCTTATAATAATTTCACAAGCATCAGTCATGTAGCTATATATACAAAATCCATTAATGACATAGTCTTTGTGGCTTTTTATTAGCTTAGAAAAACCACATATTACCAAAATGTAGAAGTTACCAGTAAACAAAATAAATCTTTTGGAGTATTTCCACAAATTCTATAAAATATCTCCTTGGGAGGAATGTTTGAAATAAATATTTTCATGTTGTTTCTTTAAAGAAAAAAAACCTTTCATATTAATTGGATAATTGGGGATTGGCAAAAGTGCAAATGTCTTCCCAGAAAATCCAGTGCTGTTCTCAATCAGGATGCTTGGATCATAGTTGAATCAATTTTCAGATTCTCTCTCTATTCCTAGAAATCCTCTGAAGAGCTATGCGAATGAATGTAATTACTATTTCCTTTTTTTGCGCTAAAAGGCCTATGTGTCATATCATTATCTTTCAGGATATGTTACATCTTTATCCTTTCTAAGGAGGCTTTTTAATACTCTGACAAAAAGGTCTTATATATTTCTAGGTATCCTTTTTTTTTCTGCTAAAATTGGCAATTCAGTTTGCAACCTGACAAGCCTCCCATTGATAGATTCAGTTAGCCAATCCATTTCCGAAATCATTCTACATTTCCCTTGACACATTTTCAGCAACCATGGTATTTTTTTCTTCTGTCATAGCAGCTGGAAGTAAACCTGAAAATTGGCCTTGAAGTCTAGTTTTTGACCTTTAATTATACAATGCTTGCTTTAATCCATGGAGAATTCTCCTAGCTCTTCCTAGGAAGCTGAGGTTAGCTTCTAATCCCTCTACTGTGTAATCCCTTTATGCTTTCATTTCTTTAAATAAAATCCATTTCAGCGTTTCCATGCAATTATGTTAGAGATCCATCTGTATTGATTTTGAACTATCCATTTTCCAGTACCATTCCATTTCAGAAACTTGTCATTTCTTTCTCTCTTCATCTAATCTCTAAACTCTTATTGCCATTAAACTATTTCTTTTAATCCAATAATGTCCTCATACATATCATCCCCCCAAACATCTCTGATTATCCTGTCTATTACCGCTGACATCTGACAAAAATTTAAAAAAGATTTGATGGTAGCTGATGGACATGAAATGCACAAATTAGTTGTTGTTATTATCAAATTCAGGTTCAATTTCCATTTTCTAGAACAAACTTCTTGCAATTTCTGCATTTCCTCCATGTGCAGTAAATCGCCCTCGTACCCAGAGGCATGTCCTTTATATTAACTTCCTCTGAGGTAAGATGTTCAAGAAACAAGAAGCTTGACCACTCATCTTAGCTTGAACAAAATGTAGCTTAATCTAACACCAAGATTATGAAGGAAGTATGTTTTCTTATTGTTCTGTGGATATAGAAAGTTGAAATTGTAAACTTTTGTTTTGTGGTAGTGAAATTGTCAACTTTTGTTGTGTGGCAGTGAAATTATAAACTTCTATATCCTCATTAATGTATACTATCTGTATTGAAGAGGAAAACCAACAGGTTTACCTTTCTTGTTCTTTATATGGAAGATAAACCCAAAGGTCTCATGCTATTACAGCAATCTGGGTTGACCATCCGGTCATCCATTATATGATCTAACAGATCTTTCCAGAACAATGATAGATAAATTGAGTTTTAATGGTCGCTTATAGGTAGGCCTATTCATTTCTTTCACAGAACTGCAGAGATTACTTTTGGCTATAACACTGCATCGTAAGTTTGTAATTTTCTGGAGTTGGCCTCAAGAAACAGAATGAAGTCATTAGAGGGAAGGGCTATAAAAACTTCCTCTTCTCCTACAGAGATTAGTTGATTAATCATTGGGTGGTGAGGCAGTAGGTGGGTGAAGAGTAGGAGAGGTAATAAGATGAAGGAACATTGGGAATAGTTGGCTATAAAAAGGAAAAAAAGAGGGGGTTCAACCAAGTGGGAAGGTCATCAAATAACATGAATAAAAAAAATAGAGCCAGGGTAGGCAACAATTGATACTTTGGTGAAAATTTTTCACTCGTGCTTTTAGTATATGTAATTGAAGATGGGTCCTACAAAGATCTACCCTATGGAT